>NC_090446.1:761350378-761655469 GCF_031143425.1 Pleurodeles waltl | reverse complement strand
TTGTCACTGGCTGACTGAGCAGAGGGGTGATGCTCCTCTGCTATTAGGGCGGAACCGCCCCTACTGGTATCCTGCATGTACAGATATGAACAAAATATGGGCAGAGCCATAGAGGTTACATCCTCTCATTATAATTGAGATTTAAAAAGAAAAAAAAGAAATCAAATTAATTTTACTTCGTTTTATGAACTATTAATCAAGTATGTACAATATGTAATGTAAGTACATTTGCCAGAAGTATTACTTGACACAAAGCTTCATGAGCAGAATTACATTTGACTCGTAATCCATTCTAATGTGAGAAGAGGTTGGGGAAAGGCAGATCTTGAAAGGACGTTTTCTAAACGTATAAAGGTTACTAATTAAAGTTCACATTTACCTAATCCATGATAATTAACTTTAATTAAAAATGAAGTGATGTACAATTAATATATTTACAGTAATTACGAGCTAAACTGGTAAATGTTCTGTGCTGACCAGAGAGTAATACAAGGGAAAGGCCAACTAAATAAGGCTATGAATATTTATGAATGTAAAAATAATGACATATGAAAGTTGACAGACAATGGGGATTACAATTTATAGACATAGAGATGCTGATGAATCATGCGGATTACTGTTGGTTCCCCTGGCACTCTTTGAATTTTTTTTTCCCAGCACACCAGCGCAAAAGAGTGCTGGGAATAACCCTTAGTGCAGGGTTGCACTAAATGGTCAGCTCACTACAAATCTAGACTCTAAGGTTCAAGTTGCTTCAGAGATTTTAGAAAATGCAGGCCCTCGTAGGTCAAACAATGTCTCCTTCTGGAAGTGAAGGGAGGGAACGCTGCAGCAGGAAAAAGTCACAGTGCAATTGCGCCCTGTCCACCAAATGCAGGGAACCAAGCTTAGACACATGAGCATGAGTGCATGCTCTGAAATGGACCACTTCCAATTGTGTCTTTTAATATCTGATCCAAATTGGCAACAGATGTAAAACAAGCACTGGCAAAGCTAATAGGTCTGCGTTCAAAGGCCAGATCGATTATCTTTTTGAAAACTTGCAAAATACATAAAAAACTTAAAAGTAAGACAGAATAAATATGTTTGCAAAAACGTAAAAAATTACTCATTGCAAATTAAATTTAAACAATCGTAAAACAAAATCAGAAATGAAAGCAGAGATTGGACTGCCAGACTTAGAACTGAAGTGGGCTACTTTTTAGCTGTATGCGCCCATTTCCACAAGCAAAATGCTATCACTCACAGCGAAGAAAGCCAAAGAGTGAAATAGATGAACCCACTGCCTCACGGTAAATGCTGCAATTGGCAGAAGCAAAACATGAATGACATTAGAAGAGACCAACTGAGGAAGATGTGAGGCTGGCTAGACAGCTGAAACTGACTCTAGGCCAGACCTAAACATGTGAAAGTATGCTGACATAAACATCTGCTAGCATGGCTGATAACTTACTCACTGAAGGTGCATGGTAATAATGAGTACCTAGTGCTCTGTTCTGAACTGAAATTTAAAAAAGACATATTTAGTTCATGTTACAAATTTGTTTTCTTGCCTTTACAGAACGGTGTGTAATAGAGGATTACTCAGAGATGCCACTTTTCACATGCCGTGGGGCAATAGTTGGTGTCCTTAGTCCATTTTTATCAGTGTTGAAGAAGAGATTGATTGGAAAACTATAGATCATTAAATGGAAGCTAGATATTATCCTGAGTTAATTTAGAATATTTTTAAATATTTTGATAATACTTGCACTATCTTTTTATGTGGTCTAGTGAGTTTATATAGTTACAGGTTTTGAAGTGATCAGAAATGTATTAGCTTCATGTTAGTTTTTTAATAAAAATGTTATAAAACAAAATTTGAAAAATAAAAAAAAGCAATAAAGTGGTAAATCACACATGTATCACTCTAGGTTAGCAAATAACTCAGTGAGACCATCTTTCTCTAACCCCAGCACTCTAATTCTCTCAAGACCCAACCCCTGACTGAAACACTCCCTAATTCCCTGCCAACCATACCTCTACTGTCTGTGCTTGTGTGTCTTTTCTATAACACTATTGGCTTTATTATGATTTTGGCAGACGGAAAAACCCGCCAGCCGAAATCCATACGGGGAGGTTGCTATCATTGTGGCTGCTTCCCCACCATGGGCCATTACGAATTTCCCACTGGGTCAGCAGGAGGAAACCTCAGTTTCCACCTGCTGGCCCAGCAGGAAACAGCCTCCAGCCTTGTCTCCGGCTCCTAATCGAGCCGGAGGCAATGCTGTTGTGCGCAGGGTGCACCAGCACCCTCACAATGTTCACTGTCTGCAAAGCAAACAGTGAAAATTGCGACAGTGCTGGCCAGGGGGGCTCCTGCACTGCCCATGCCAAGTGCATGGGTAGTGCTAGGCCCCCCCTGAGGCCCGCTGCACCCGTTCTCCACCAACCTTTTCATGGAGGTGCTACCGCAATGAAATTGCTAGTGGAGAACGAAGTCGTAATACCCAGGGCAGCTGTTTGCAGCGCTGCTCTGGGGAATTAGGACCATCAGGACCACCAGACCGCTGGGGTGTCTAATCCTGGTGGTGCTGGTGGTCCGACCGCAGCACAACCACTGCGTTTGTCATGTGACACTGGGATCGCCGCATTGTCAGCGGTCCGACCACCAAAGCTAACCTGAGGTCATGAGACCACCAGATTCGTAATCAGTCCTAATGTCTTTATTTGTCTGTAATTAAGGTTCATTGTCCAAATCACCTAACATTTGCTGCCAAGCTCCACATTACTTTCAACACATGCAACTTAAAAAGAAGGCAACTTCCATTATGCATTCCTAGGTAGGATGAGGGATAAGCGCTTTTTTCATTAAAATACTAAACTGACTTGTTCTGGATACATCTTATATTTGCCCTATCGGTGAAAAAAGTAAATTCCACAATGTGCCTTTGCTCAAAAGAGTTGTACAAAATTCCATGAATTCATTAGAGAAAAAATCAGCTTGTGACAGACAAAATGTAGTATCTGCTTGACCCAAATACACTGATGAGTGACAAAACAGTTGGCTTCACAAGGAAACTGAAACGATTTGTGATTGTACAGTATATGGTAATCATGGAAGCAACATCCCGTCATACACAATACCTCAACTCTGCAGATCGGAAGAGTTCTGTCCCAATCACAGCATCATCAAAGCAAAGAATTATTAAAAAAAAAAAAAACTCTTTGTACCGAGGACAGCTGAAAATTTCAAACACGGAAGCCCAGTCTATTGATACATAGTTACTGATGTCGATACAATTATGTAAAGGAAATGTGAAAAACTTAATGGTAAACCTTGAAGCAAAATTAACCTTTTCTCGAGAAAAGTACATAACCAACAGTCGTGTAATTTATTTTGACATCAGAATTTATATGCAGTGGAAATGAGAGTGCCTTTTACCAATATCTGATAGTGTTATTGGATGGCAGCCTGTGCTCCTACTTGTTTGTGTCTCTCATTAGTGCATTGCAAACATTGGAACGGTTCCCTCCTCTTCCTCTTGTACGAACAAGCCTAGCATAACTTGTAACAATGCAGCACTCTGAACTTGTTGGCCGGTAGGCACTCAACCTTCAATATTGTCATGAAGCAAGCACTTAGAACTGGAACAGTGTATACAGCCTACTGATGAGTGAATCGACGGCCACTGTTACAGTCGCAGGACTTGGCCCTGGCCTGCAGTGACAATATGGCGGATCCTCCTGTCAACCGTTCTGTGATGCTCAAGTCGCCCGTCTTGTTTCTAGTGAATACAATACATTCCTTGTATTCACTGCAGGTTGCGCAGTTATTTGTTCCATTTTGTGTGGCCCAGTTTTCAAAATTACTGTTGAGTTAAAGACGCAATGCATGACCTTGTCAACTCGGAAGTGCGCTATGGAGATGTTTATTTGGTGCTCTGAAAGCCTTCAAGCCGCCAGTGGTTTTAGATCCTGTCGGACTTGCTGTGCCACTGTATGCCAAAGAAGCAAACAGGCCAACACCTCTGAAGACGTCACTGCCTGGATAATGTCTTAGGTCGTCACTCTGAGGTGGCCAATGACAACAGATGCAAAAACACTCTCCTATAAATATCCTTTAAGTTCTGTTTTGTGTGTGATTTTGCACCTGGGTATTACTTTTTGAGACAAACCATAGGGAATAATGTGCGCCGTTTTTGTGCGTGATTGTGTGCACACTATTACCCCAATTCCACAATTTTGTGCACACAGTTTTTTACCCGGGTTAAGATCTGGTGGCAATTTCCTGTGAAAAAATGTAATGTGATCGGTGCTCAGCTCATGAATGTTACCCCGCATCCGACATCGCACTTGGCATCCTACTTGGAATGGGCCCTTAGGGCTGCATTTGAGCCTTGCTAGGAGTTGCCCATTATTTGGTCCAATGTATTGGGGCACAGAATTTCAGACTCTAGCCGGTATGCCTGCTAAAAATAACAGGTATTGTCAAGAATATCGCATAACATGCGGACCTAGGAATAACAGTTCTTTTTCTGCAATTCATTTCCCTTTGAGGGCCAAATAACAGCCAGTTTTCCACTAGTATTTTCCACATGCTTACAGGACACACCAGGGTATAGCAATGTTCCTGTGATGCAGAAGGGGGAAAGGCATGGGGTGGGCTGCATTTCTGCACACAGCCCCTATCTGGGCCTGGAGTTACTGAACTTGGTATTTGAGGACCCTGTAATCCTGGTTCCTTAAACTCAAGGGCCCTTTTAATTTCCCAGAACAGTGATACAGCTCTGGGCAACTCAAGAAGCATATGACATGAATACCTGAATGAAACTATACTCACAATGTGTTAGAAACTGTACAGACAATGGGCTAGGTGTATTAAAAAAATATTAAAAAGTATGGATGGACATTTACATCTTTAAATGTACATTTACATTTTGTTTTACAATTCACTGTAGGTGATGACATTCTGCCCTTTCACAAGGAGCAAGCAAGCAAGCAAGCAAACACACAGACACACACAAGCCCACACACTCTCTTTCTCTCTCTTTCCCTTCATTGCTAGGTACTACTATGGCAATGTGTGTTTTTGAGACGAAACACATATTGTTGCTTCAGTCAAGGTTTATTTTCTTTTTTCATTAGTGAGGGCCGGGTTGGCCCCCCAACAAAAAGAGTTTTTAAAAAAACCTGACAAAAAAAATAAAGCATTGACAAAGGCAAGAAGCTGAATGCGAAGGCTAGAACTTATGAAGATGGGAATGCTTGTTTATTCTCTGCTCTAAAAACATGTAAATGTAGAGAAAGCTCTTCCTCTTCATCCAGACCAAATCTGGGCTGATATCATTTTCCATCCTAGAGAGTGAGTTGCTCTGGTCCCTGGTTAAAGTACATTTCTGACCACTTGGAGCATGGGAAGAGGAAGGAATGGAGTTTGTGAATGTCAAGAAACATCTTGTTTGTGACCAAAAGCAAACTTACTAAGAGAACCAGGCCTTGGAACGCCCACTTCCAAAATTCCTGCATGGGATTTACTACTGTGGGTTACTCCACACTCAAGTGGTGGAGAAATCCGCTGCAGTAAATCCATGACTGCCAGGAATCCATTTGTGAATTGCTTGCAGGATTAACCTGAGGTATTTTCTGCCATTAAGATACATTTACGGCACAAAATCCCTTCGTGAATTCATCACCATTTCGTTTTTATCATTTTCCACTTTAAACTGGACATTGCATGCTGGGTCGTGACTGAAATACATTAAAGCTAACAACCCTTTTCCCAATGGACTTTAACATACAGTGCTACAGACCGACGTGAACTGAAAGCCCCGCGTTTCATTAAAACTACAAAATGAATATTTACACTGTATGCTTATTGTGAACGGTCAAATGGAAAACTGTAGGCAGAGATGGGTTCCCTGTGAGTTTTGGTGAAAAGGTTGCAATGATTGAGTTAATCACTTTGCCTTTCCATATAATCAATCTATTTACGATGGCTGCTATTTTTCCCACATGGTTTTATTATAGTGAGATCTGATGGAGGCAGTCTGACTTCTTCAACATATAAAGTGTGTTATTTTGTGTCTGCGGTCATAGGGCCAGGGTTAGGTGAATAGCAGACTAGGGCTCTTAGAAAGTCAAATGACAGACAGGAGCGTGGGGACATACTCAGAGCAGAGAAATAAGGAGGAAGCACCTGCTCGTGGCTTTGTCTAGTACAGGGTTCTGCAAAGTCAGTCCTGGAGAGCCGGGTCCATTCCAGATTTTTAGCATATCCACATTTAGAAAAATGTAGATTTCTGAAACATCTTTTTTCTAAATGTGGATATGCTAAAAACCTGGCAGGGACCCGGCTCTCCAGGACCGACTTTGCAGAACCCTGATCTAGTAGAAGGCTTTATCCGGTCCGCAAGCAGCATCTTAGTCTAGTTGAAGTGCCTAAATGTGTTATATTCAGTGTATGTCAAATTATTTACTGTTTTTCAGAGTGGCTCAATAACCCCAGTAAAATATAAGGCCATACTACCTCGCAAGAAAGAGAACTTTGGAAACCATAAGGAAAAGAAAGTGATGCATTTGGTATGGAATGAACAAGAGAATTCAAGGTCAAAGCATGTTTTGAAGCATAGAAATAAAGGGCTGGGGCAGTTAAGGACATCAGTGATGTAAAGAAGTAAAAAGGTAGTGCAGATGATGAAGGAAGCAATAGGAGCTGACAGAGGAGACAAAGTGGTGAGACTTTTAAAAGAAATATCAAGGTAGAAAGCTAAAGCGGTCAATAGGGACAAGAAAGAGGTGGCACATAGGATTTACTATTCTTAACCCCATATCTATCTATCTATCTATCTATCTATCTATCTATCTATCTATCTATCTATCTATCTTCATTGAAAAATACATGTACGTAATTGTGAAAATTTGGGCTGTTGGTTGGGGGGTGAAACCCTACTCAAGCAACAACCACAATCCTTGTCAGGGTGAACCACAGAAAGTCACTAAATCAACCTGTGCGTAACCCTCTTAGATAGCCTGGCATAAAAGCAGTCAAGCTTATCATAGAGGCAATGTATAAAGTATTTATGCAGCTCACAAACAGTAGTAAAGTGAAAATACAACACAAGAAAAATCCCACACCAAATTAGAAATATAGAGTAAAATGTTATGAATTATTTGACATTAAAAAAAAAAAATCCAAACATTAGTAGAAACAGAGGTTTGCAATTTGTAACAATTTCAGGTAAATATAGCTCCTGAAGGCATAAAGCCCCACTTCTGGCTATCTTGTTGTGTGACACTAGGTGAAAGTCACAAGTTCAGGCCAACCACGAAGGAGCGCAAACTGGATACAGGGACTAGGTTAGTTGCACTGAAAAGTTACCTTCTAAAGTCTAGAGTAAAGAGTTCCATTCGCGGTGGAGGAGGCTGCTAAGAGCAGTGAGAGCATTGTGGGTGGTCATCACTGTAGCCCAAAGAGCAGGCCGGGCGCCTCGGATGGTCGTCACTGTAGCGAGAAAATCCTGTTGGGCATCACAACTGGTTGTTGTTGGAGTTTTCTGTTGGTGCTCATTGCAGTGTGTTGATGATGTAACATGAAGTGCAGATCTTAAATTGCCAGTCATTGCTGGTAGCAATAGTGTGGAGAATAGAGTTCACCAGAGCTTCATGTTGACAGTTGGTATGGGTGACAAGATCTTGGTGCTAATGGCCCCGTTCACAGTCGCAAAGAGCCCAGAACTTCAGGATTTCTCCTTTTCTTCAATGAGGAGCTCCACTGATGCCACACCAAGGGTCCACGACTCACAATGCCTCTCTTGGGGATCAAGAAATCACTCCAGAAGAGGCCAGCAGGGCTCAGGAAGGTCCAGTTGCAGCAGGTCAGCAGGGCAGTTGCAGAAAGGCCTCTGGAGCTTGTTGCGTGCCTGTAGCTCACAACAAGTTGTCAGGCAGCTGACCCGTGGCATTACTTCAGCCTGTGATGAAGGGTGAAAGTCCAGTCTTTCCTTCTCAGCAAGCAGAACAGGCCTCGAGTGGCAGGACAGCAGGATGTCCTTTTTCTGCAGTTTCGACAGTTCCAGGACTGTACTGAAGAGTTTGTCTGAGGGTTCCCTTTTTATACCTGGTGCCCACTTTGGCTGAGCTTGCTGCCTCAATCCCTCTAGAATTGGACACTCTTCCTGCACCTTGCAGAATTCCTCTCTCATGGTATCAGCCTCAATTTGCCATCCAGCAAGCTCAGGCAGGTATCCCAGGGTGGCACTGTCCTTTCCGGTAGGTTCCAGGGCAGCCTCTGAGGCTCCTCTTCAACCCGGTCAACGGGAGTTTCAGTGGCTGGTTTCCCACACTTGCTTGCCCTTCCTCTTATTGGCAGTGGCCTGGGCCATTGTTCCAGGCTCAAGGCCTCCTTGACTGCCTTCTTGGGCAGCCATGGACCGTGTGGTCATGTAGATCCACTCAAGCAACCCTAACATCTCCAGGTGTGTCCTGAACTCCTCTTCCTTCCAGACAGTGTGTTCTAGATCGTTGCTTAACAGACACCACTACTGCTCATTACTACTTTTAGAGAACCTGAACATCCCCCCCACACTGGATAGTGACTCTCACAGTTGTCTATGACTATGGCCTGGAGGAATCTAGTGGGTATGACTGCTCTGAGGATACCAGATGATACCTAACAGTAGTCATACTGGCTCCTCTGCCCCTCAAAGCCTCCACCCTCTACTCATTGATGTTGACCCACTGCCTGCACTTGGTAGTATTTAAAAGCATATGCGCTTTAAGCACTTTCTTTTTGTCTTTGAGGATAACCATTGGTCTCTCCTCATGCTATCTGGGACCACTCCTTCTCCAAGCGCTACACTGGCCAACCCTGGTGTCTGTCCACCAGTGGGGGGGGGGCTGTGCAATCTTGAGGCATTTGGAGCCTTCCTTTGAGTGCCCATACTTGCAGCACTTCAGGCACTGGGGGTCTAACCGCTCTGTCTTCTGGTCTAAGAACTCCTTTCTCTTCTGATCAGGTTTGGACTGATTACGTTTACCTTGGGAGCTATTTTGCAGGCTGTGGCAGAAATCCTTGTTTTTTACTTTTTTCTCTCCCCCATCTTTCTTCTCAGAGATGCCCTGACAATCCTTGAGAGAATACCCAGCTTACTGCTGACTAGCTGTTGGGGCAGCTCTGAAAACAATTGCTAAACATGTGCTCTCTTGCAAACAAAAGCAGTCAGGCTTATATTAGAGGCAATGTCTAGAGTGTTTATAAAGAACACAAACAGTAATAAAGTGAAAACAAAACACATGCTCACTTAGAAGTGGGGAAAGCTCCTGGAGATTCCACGTACAGAGGTGTCTGGAATTTCCTGCCTCTCTGCTGTGTTCCCAGTCTGACTGGGGGCAAAATAGGCTACTGTGAAGTACTGTGTGTGAAAGCTGAGCCTGTGCCTTTGAATTGCAGGCATGTTCGGTGACTGCTCTTCCTCCAACACTCAGACCCTCTATTGTGACACTGTCTGAGAGGAATACACAAACGTCAACTACCAACTACACACACTCATGTGACCAAGGAACAAGCTACAGCCACCAAAAGGCTAGGACAAATACATTCCAAATTTCTAAAAATACAATTTTCAGAATTATGATTTAAAAACCAACATTAAAAAGGGTTTTAAATTACAATTCCTCAGATGCCAGACATGACTTTCCTACCTTCTCCCAATCAAAAGGTATCACTTATTAAACGCAATAAGGTAATCTAATGTTATCCTATGGTAAAGGTAGGCCTTCAATAGTGAAAAACAAAGTTGAGAGTTTTTCACGACCAGGACATGTAAAACCTAAGAGTAGATGTCTAAATTTTTAAATACAATGCACCCTGCCCTACAGGCTGTTTGGGGCCTACTTTAGGGATCACTTATATGTACTAGAAAGGACGTCTTGGGCCTGGCAATTAATACCTGCCCACACAGGCTGCAATGGCAGGACTGAAATGTGTTTTTTAAAGGGCTATGTAAGTGGCTGACACAATAAGTGCTGAAGGCCTATTAATAGGTAATGTACAGGCCCTGGCTACTTGTAGTGACACTTTATGGGGCCCTCTAAGTAAATTAAATGTGCCAATTGGGTGTAAGCCACTTTTACCAAGTTTAAAGGAAAGAGCATAAGCACTGTAGCACTGGTTATCAGTGGTAAATTGTGCAGAGTTCTCTGTCCAACAAAAACAAATCTAGCAAAACAGGAGGAGTGAAAGCAAAACTTTTCGGGAATGACCACCCCAAGGTTGACAGGTCTAACAGTGATGGAATGAAAAAAGAACTAAAGTTAAAAATCTCCCAAAAACTCTAGTCAACTGTTTAGAATGTACAACCCTCCCCCACACTGCTTATGACATTACCTATTATATGACTTGAGAAGTCTTAACTTTGCAGAGGTGTTTTTAGAAGTCTATAGAAGTCCCAACTTTTCAAATGTGTTTTGAGAAGTCCAGGACACACAGCCAAGGTTCCTGGGACCTAAGGAACAGCACCTGGGGGTCAAGACTCACTCCAGAAAAGGCCACAATCAGGATTTAGTCCAGGTCAAGGAAAAGGCCTCTTCAGCTTGCTGTGTCCCTGTTCTCACACAGGATGTCAGCCTATTGACCCTTGTAGTCCACTTCCTTGTCCTGTGTATAAATGGGAGCAGGTCCGCTCTTCAGGTCTCCTCACAGGTCTCAAACAATAGGTGCAGCCCTTCTTCCACAGGCACAGAAAGTATTCCAAGGAGGGTGGCTTGGAGTTGCACATTTATGCTTGGCACACCGGCTAGTGGGTGACAGTGAATACTTACTATTCCCTGAAAAATTGGATAAAAGTCCATAGGGGCAATCCTACCTACTTTTCCACCAGTTCCTGTTTACCCTACTCTAAAACATCCCAGAGTGCACCTTTTTCTCAAAGTCCAAGAGGGAGAGCCCCTTCGCCCCAGTCCTGTGTGCACACCCAGTGGTGTGACCAGGGTAATGATAAGTCCTCTTCTTTGTGGTCACGCAAAACCAGTTTTGGGGTAGCTCTCCTCCCATTAGGTTTGGTGCCAGCCTGACTAGGGGGACACAGGCATCTTCTTCAGGTGACGCATGACATTTACTTGGACAGGCTTCTTTGATGTAAATTAATTTCCTGGGCCCACCCCAACTAGCCTTGTTCCCCCTGGGAAAAAAAGCCCCAATACACAGACCATTGTCCCTGCTCTGGGAGGGGTTTTCACACCTCATTAAGGTCAAACACGTGTTGAACAGCTACTTAGAGCTAATTCAAGTTAGCCTTGAGGAGCTTCAGGTATGGAAAGGTAACTCTCCTAAAATTACTTTTCCTAAATATTTATTAAATATCCAACTTCAAAATTGCATTAGGTTTATATTAAATATTGAAAGGAGTGTTTTATTTACTTTTCTAGCTAGACTCAAACCTAAGGTGGAAGAATTAACATTTTAATCTTTATTCTGCTCTCCTCATAGGATAGACATGGCCATCAACAGTAAAAATAGTTTTAGGGGGATTGTTACTACAGGGACATGGTGACATACCTTTCTACATGTCCCCTTTTTAAACACAATGCACCTTAACTACCCTTATGTTGGACCCAGGGACCCCTTCTGCGGGGCCCAGACTTACATATAAGTGGGATGGGACATGCAGCACCCCTATTGGGCTGAATTCGGCCCGAGGACTCCATCCCTTGGGGCTGAAATCTCATTCCCAGGGTCCAGCTCTTTTAGTAATGGGAAGTGAGACCATGCTTCCCCACCTCACTGGACTGATTTTGGCCCAAGGAACCCATCCACTGGGACCCGGCCACAATAACTAAGGGGAGAGAGGCTGAAGTATCCTAACTTGGAGCCATTAATTGCCCTGGGGACCCTATCCCCAAGCCTAGCTCCTGCTAAGTCCCAGGTCCCCACCACCAGGACATAGAGGTTTCCCTGCCCACATTGGTGCGGGCAAGAAAACCTGTGTTTACTTTTTGCTTGGTGGAAGCAATTTCAAAGCTCCTGCCAAGCAAGAGCAAACAGGAAGGCTGGTCCCATCGGACAGGAGCATGGAAAATGCTCACATCCGCTGCAAGAGAAATTCAAATATTGCTTCCACTTGCCCCGTTGTGGGAGGGAGCAATGCCAGGTCCCACTGATGTGGGGAGATGGCTGGAGTCACGGGGCCTTTCAGGCTCCCCCTACAGCCCCCAGAGAGGGCACCCACCTTTTGTTGGCCTGGCCCCAGGGGATGGGGTTCTTGGGCTGAAATAGGCATGGGGAGGAGGACACCTGTCTCCATCCCCCTTAAAATGGGGGATGGGGACCCCAGGGCTGAAATTGGCTAAGGGAGGGAGATGTGTGTCCCCTCTCCCTTTAGAATTTGGACAGGCCTCAGGAGATGGGATCCCTGGGGCTGAAATCAGCCTGAGGAAGGGGCTGCATGCCCCCTCCCCAAAAAAATAATGATGGGCCCCAAAGGATGGGGCCCCCAGGGCCAATAGTGCCCTGGGGAGGGGGCCAACAGGTTTGCTGCATATGGGGGGCTGGCTGCAGGCAAAGCCCTATGGCCAACTCCTGCCACACACAGCCTTTGCACATGCACAGTGTGAGGTTGGCTGCAGGTAAGGGATTAGCCTCAGGGCCTGGATGCAATCCCCACTGCGTACAGTCTTTGGGTTTGTACAGCATGGGGTTGGCTGCATGCAGGAGGTTCCCGGTGCACTGTGGTGATTGGATTAATGTATGGTAATGAAATATTACTTTACATTATAAAACCCCTAAAACAAAAAAATTCACTGAAAAAAATCCAAAGGTTACTGGAACGTTATAATTGGGAAATAGAATTTTTAAAAATCCTAGAAATTCACTAAAAAAACAAAGTTTACAGTGATGTTATAGTTACAAATTCAGCAGTTATCATTATACTTATCTCAAGAAACTATAACTTGTGCCCTAAGGTAACCTTGACTCGCTTCCTCGCCATGCACAGCTAATTACCTCACATATTACACCAGTTGTGACATTGTTTATGACATCTTTGATAATATCACTGCAACATTTGCAATAAAATTATTCTTGAGAAACTGTGCACGTACAGGAAAATGCTTTACAGACCACATACCACAGAAAAGTTACATCAGTGAATAGTGTATTGCACATCACAAGCCACAATGACAGACACCCAAAATGGAGTATCTACTTTGGGGAAATAATCATGGTAAAACCTAATAGTTACAACCAGAAGGATGTGAGTCAGAACATAAATTTGATTTATCAAAGCATCCTGGCACAGGGATTTCACCCTAAAATATTGGACAGAACTCAATAACGTATTAGGAATGTCAAAAGAGAAGAACTGGTAATAGTGAAAAAAACAAAAGCAAATAGTGGAAGAGAAACAGGAGTTGTGACTGATCAATGGCTACAATAGGGAAGTAGGCAATTCTGAAACATTTTACAAAACATTGCCATGTGCTTAAAACAGATCAAGAAATGCAGGACAATATTGGACTGTATCCCTAATAACCTTTAGAAAGCCCCTTTCTCTGCCTTTTATGCTGATCAAAAGCCATTTTGAGAATGAGAAACAGACAAGCTGGCTTATTAAAATGAAAAATGGCTTTTGGAACTGCCCAGGTTGTAAGGCATGCAAACAAGTCCAAAGTATTGCTGAATACGAAAACAATGATAAATCTATAAGATCAACAAAGTTATTACATGTAAAAGCGCTTTTGTAGTGTTTTTGCTCAAAACCTCATATAGTAGGAAGTATATAGGCAGTGCAATGTGCCAATTGCTAAAATGTATCACAAAGAACACTCTAATGGAGCAGAGACCATTACATTTTGGGTCATTCACATGGTGAATAAGCCAAAATATGGCCGTGACAGAACGCTGACACAGACTTTTAAAATCAAAACATATGATTGAATTGAAAAAAAAATTCTCATTGTCAAAAAAATATCAAAATAAGGAATAAGGGGCAGGGTAGGGGTAATCTGCCCCAAGGGTCTTATGGAGAGGTGCTAGAGATTCATACTCTAGGGTCAAAAGTAAAATCACCAGCAAAATAACTTCTGCTTCTATAAAGGCTATGTGAGTGAGCACTGGCACTAATGTATGAGGATAGAAATCATTGTGAGCATTTTCTGAGGGGGTTAAGAGAGCACAGGCTTTGGAAATGGAGGGGGGTTACATGCATCAAATGCACATTGGAATAGGGGTGGAGGGTTGTTGCATTTTCTCTGAGTGCAAAGTTTAAGGCTCTGCTAACAGATAACGGAGGGACAAAAAGTATGGACACATCTATGGGGAAAAGGCCAAGCCACCAAGTGCTAGTGGGGGGTAGCAGAATGCAGTATAATGTCACAGATGGTGATGATGCATTCAAAAAACCAACAGGAGACAGAGCCCAACAGAGGTCAAGTCTAATGTTGCATTTTTACAGTGTAATGAAACAGTAACACACTGGACATTTATGCTATGTGACTTACAGTAGGTGGAAGAAGAAGGAACACAGCTGTAGATGGCAGCACTGAAATGAGTCACAGTACACCAAAGAGAAGGAATCAGAAAGAAATATAATGCAGTGACTTTATGCACGTCATGGTCAAGGTTTTGTAAGAATAGCACAAAGAGTGGGCAGTGTTAGTGTACATGGGTAGTGCCATTCTCTAGGTGAAAGAGAGTATCGTGCTCAGTCTGTGTCTATATAGTTGAACTCATGTTGGTATTTACTCCATTCCTATCAGCCTGCTATTGGAAAAGCTTTTTCCACATATGTACAGACAATATAAGTTGCAATCCCCATCCCTCTACTTTCCCCCTTCACATGACATCGTCTATGGTGCTCAGAGAAGCCATTGCCCATTGCACATTGCATTTGCCACTTCCACTCCCATTCATGTGCTGGTTGCAGTGGGAGGACCAATTGCTATAGCTGTGGTGCTAAGAGTTTGTGAGAAGAGGAAGTATTCATCTGGGCATACTTTCAACAGAAGCGGTAAGTAGACTCCTGAGGTGTACACACTTCCATAAGAGCATTTAAACACCTATCCACTCCTACCTTGAGTAGGCATCAATGAAAAAACTCATGGACTAGTGATAGTCTCTTGTGCAAATGTTCCAGGATGTTGGTATTGTGACAGATGAGTGACAAGCATATACTGTACATCGGTAGCTGCATTATTGGCCGTAGTGACATTTTTTGGTTGTATAGACATCCTGGTTAGATGGCCATATTGTATGACATGTGGTAGAGTTACAAATGATCATTTGGTTCTGTTTTGCTCCTCCATGTGCCCTGATGCAGGAACATTGAACTTTTATTTTTTTTAGCATTCTAGTGGATTGTCCCTGGAACCATGACATGTTGATGTATTCCCTCCAATCCCTGATTGTCAGATTGCAGTAGGGTGCTATTATTTTATCCTTTGAGGGTTTGTGCTGTGGTCTTTGGATGGATATGTGATACTTAAGTAGTTGTAGTAAAAGTTCATAAGACCGTTATAATGTGTGTATTTTGGCCTTCTCATTTAGCAGTCCTTAGTTCCAGTATATGAAATACTGCTGAGGCACTGGTGGTGTCTAGAGTGGTTGCATCATTTAAGGACCCTACTGATATTGTGTTTATGTATGCATATCAGACAGAGTAACCTTTCCTTGAGGTTGACATATTTTTGCAGGTTCTAGCAGTCAGCTTAGTAGAGACATCTTGTGACTCAGTGTGTGCAATTGGGAGGGAATTTGCTCATGCCTGTGCACTTGAAGTTGTTGGAAGTTTGTTTTCTCAGGTGCATGTCATACTATGTGAAGTATTTCGGTGATGTGACAAGTGTTTCCAATTGAATTGCGCTCTGTTGTGTTTGCTCTGCCTATCTGAATCACATTTTATCTCTCTGTGTTTGTCTTGCTCAGACGTTTTGTTCAGTTTTTGACATCCTCACTGTAAAACAAACTGTCTTTTAGTGCAATGGGTGGGCTAAACATGTTTCTCTTGTGTTTTAAACGTTGTTGATATCTGCACTGTGGTGTAGTTATAGAATTCAGAGCTACTTTTTTGTTTGTTAAATTGGAGTGCTCATTTTTTGGGGGGAGTAAGTGTCCTACCACTTTATTAAGATTTTTATATTAGCCTACAAATATATTGGGTACAGAATAATAACAATCACTGTATCATCAATGTAAGGCTGTATAGGCTAGAAGAGATTTACTTCAGAACTACCTACTTTGATGATATTGTCAACGTAACAGCTGAGGAGACGTGGAGGTCTCCTCAGCTGCCACCAGATAAAAGTGGCACCACCCTATCACTCCCTAATCCAACCCACCTCACACTTCTTCCCCCACCCTATCACCCAATACCCCTCCCCTGCATGCCATACCACTTCACTGCCCCCATCCCCACACAGTTCACCCCTACTGCACAGATAGCACTCACTATGGGAAGCACTACAATTCCTACAATGCATGACTCCCAACACATGAAAAGCTGCCAGTCCCACATAACAGTGGAGCAACTGCGCCTAAAACCATCGCACAAGCTACAATAACTGGATGCTTCGACTGCGTACCACTACATGGAAATGACAGCTATGCTATCCACAATCCACAACCCTTCATGGGGCATGGAACCAATTCCACAATCCATCACCCACTAACAATGTCTGCAGTGCCGCATCTGTCATTGCCATCACGGGGAAGCAAGTCAAGCCACTGTATGCATCATTCAATGATATGAACAAGTACACCTCCACAATGTAACTCTACCCCTCTCCAACCACAGGTACCCCTGCCACTGCCACCCTGCAGAGGATGACAGACACAGACAGCCCTCCCCAGGATGAAATCCCCAGTGAGGTTTACAGCTCTGGATGTCTGGACATTGATGACTTACCTGTCCATCTGGGACATTTGGACAGTCCACCACCAGCAGCCTAACCCTGCCTAAATCTGAGCCCCCCCATCCCTGTGGTAACAACAACACAGGCAACACCTTGTCCCAAAATCTGTGTCCCAAGACTGTTCAAACAGTAGTGTGCCCCACAGTAAAGGGACCTGAGTCTACCCCTCACACCCAAGATGATGAAGGTCCTGGTGTAGCTCGGAGTGGGCACACCATGCCAGGGGCACAGGCACAGGGGGCCAGGGCCAGTGGGAGGGCACCTGTAGGCGAACGGATGGGTCCCCCAAGGGGAAGGACTTGTCAGGAGGCCATCTCCCAAGTCCTGGGTGCATACCAGCAATCCCAGGACAAGATGGGCCGGATAATCTCCACTTTGCAGGAGAACCAGAGGCTGGAGAGGGAATACCACCAGAAAGCCATGCAGCAGTGGCAGACTCACAATGCCACCATGGCCACCAGTGCAGGGGTGCTTAAGGAACTTATATCCATCCAGCGTGCGTCCTCTGCTGGTGAGCAGGCCCCTTCCTCTAGCCACAGACCATCTGTGCCATCCACTTCCCCCTCAGCCAGTGGAATGTAGGCCCTGCCAGAGGTCTCACAGGCCACTTGCACCCCTCCCTATGTAGCTGAGGAACCCCCTCAAACGAGGTTATCCATCTAAATATCCTGCAGAAGCTGATGCCAAGACCAAGACCACTGCCAGGAAGTAAGACTCTCCTGAACATTCTCCCTTGTGTGCCACTGACACACCCTGTTGACTGTTTACTGTCATCTCTCTATTTTCCCATGGTCCTTAGATATTGTAACTGTACTACCAACAGTTGGGCCAATTGCTCTGATGATTTCAACCACCATGACCCAATCCATCACCCATTGCACTTGTAAATCACAATAAACACCATTGAGAACAGCTATTGCTTACCTGTCTTTATTGTAACATGTATGAATTAACTGTTGTATAGTATGTCAGCATACATAAACCATTGACCAGCAAAAGTCCGTAAGATGGACAGAAGCGGGAGGCACATGCAGCAACTTTGGTAGTATAACAGACTCATCCTAAAATCCTGTGTCAAGGGAGCCACCAATCACGGCAGGAACTAGAGTAGCACCATTCAAATTACCTGCAAATACACCAAGACAGGGACAACCATCACAATAGGAGTCACTGTTGCCCAGCCAACATGCATTCAGTACATTATTGTCCTCCCTAGTGCGATTGCTCAAGTGCCATGTGAACACAAATGAGCATAGCAGATCCACATTTTCAAGACATCCATTCCAATGGTCCATCCCTCAAAACTCACAGAATGCAACTAAAGCCGAGATCCACTGTCAATATGAGTTACCTTCCATATCCGTCCATTGTGTACAGTGAGGACAAGTTGCTATACTGTTGACATAACCTTGGATGCCAGTCCTTTAGCAGTTTACACTGTATTACTGGGACCATACATCATGGGCATTCCCTTGCAGATGTGATGGCACCCAACAGCACAGTAAACATAGCACTGACATATGAACAGTGACACCTTCCCTGATGGGCTATGTCTCATTGCCACAAACACACACAGAGGGTTAGCTGCACTTAACACCTCATATCGGCTTTGGGTATGAGCCCTCCTGGCAGGAATTGTATTGGTTATGTGTGCCAGAACTATTCAGACGATGACTCATGCAGGTAGGAAATTCAATTTTGGATATTGTCTCCTGACATTTGTCATCTTTTGGATGACCAGCTCCTTCCATCAGCATCAGTATGCCTGAGGTGTCAGGGCATTGCCATCAGTAATAGTCTGCCACTATGACAGAGGAAATTGGTGTGATCTAAATCAGCTGCCTCAGACTGTAGGTGTAGATGGCTGCAATGGACAAAATGTTACTGGCCACTTTGTTGATGGCTTTTTTGGCATGCTACCTTGCCATGCAGGAATTGGTAGAGTAAGGAGTACAGGGTAGGTCTATGTAAACAACAATGGGTGTGTGCCAAGTACTGTGCTACTGTGTATTGTATGACCCTTCATGTAGTCAAATGTGCCAATCTTCCCACATTAGTTGGATTAGACTGCATAGCTTATGTTTCACCTCTGATTTCCCAAAGTTGAGCATTACAATGTAAAGGTATGTAATGGCATGGCATATCAGCAGTTCATTTGGTTGTCAGTCTGTGTGAATGATGTGTAGGTATTGACCCATTGCTCCCTTTCTTTCTCTCCCACCCTCTCTCCCTCTCCTCCCTTGTCTTGGTGTGCATCAGCATCATAAGGCAAAGCAAACAGGGCACTGGCGAGTGGGGAAGCTGCAGTCATGGGACCCAGGAGGCTGATACCAGCAGAGCTGTGGGGACCAGTGGGACGGAGGGCGAGGGGAGTGCCACGGGGAGACTGGATCTACAACATCCTCTTCGGATTCCTCCTCCGATGGACCCTCCCTGGTGGTGGCGGACCCATCTGGGACCAGCCCAGCACTATCCTTCTCAGCCACCTCCCTTACTAGCACCACCCTCCCTGTAGCTCCTCGCCCAGTTGGCCGCTCACCGAGGAGGATGGGCATCTCCTTTGCTGCAAGCACCTCTGCCCCTGCCCCTGTCAACCCTGCTGCCCTCAATGAGGAGGCTATTGACCTCCTGAGGTCCATCTCTATGGGACAGTCAACCATTGTGAATGCCATCCAGGGTCTGGCATCACAGAGATCCTTTCAGGCTGTGGCTCCACATTTACGGCAACCAGTGTCCCTTCGTCATCCGTTCCCCCTCCAGCTACCTGTGCCCAATCCCACACCCCTGTCCCCACACCCATCCAGAGCACATAGTCAAATGAGCATTTATCCACCTCAACAGACATGGTTCCCAAAGACAAAGACAAACACCATAAGTCCCTCCACCACCATGCACACAGCCAACAGACACATGCACACACAACAACATCCACTCCCTACACAGACTCTCCTGCCTCCTCCCTCACAGACACAACACCACTCACACCTGTTTTCACCACATCAACACTCCCAAATCCATCCACAAGTCCCATCATGCCCACCATCACCACAATAACAGACCCCCATACATCTACCTCATTCACCACATGCGCACTCACCACTACTACCCACCCCCTCACATCCAGCACATCCACCTTACCTGCAGGCACTACCCCAACAGACACTCACACAACCACCTTGTCATTTCCCTGTATCTCCTCCCCCTCCCAAGACACTTAAATGCCCACACTCACCCACCTAATAGACACCCAGCACACACATGGTTTCCACCTACACACCTGCACCCAAGGCACCTACCAAGACACACCTCATAACACCCCCTCTCCTTCCCCTCCCACCTGTTTATCCCATGACAGCCCTCGTGTCCCTAAGAAAAGATTACTCTAGGAGTCTGCCCTGTCCCTCCCACTGACCCTGTCCCTGTTTCCCCCAAGCACCCTCATGCCCTCCCCATACCCAGTCCTTCCACCTCCCAGTTCTCCCATGTGCCCCCTGGTCGTGCCCATGCCCCTCCCCTCAGGAGACTACCACCACCCCAAAAGGCAAGGGCCCTCCTCCTAAGGGCCATACAAAGATGAAATCCCACCAAAATTACAATCTAAAGCCCCCCCTCCTAAACACAAATCTAAGGACCCTCCTCCCAAACCCAAACCCCCACCTCGCCCACCAATCGCCCCAGAGGTGCCTTCATGCCCATTGATGCCCCTGCCATGTGGAGGCCACTTTGCAGTCAGGAGTCAAGTTGGGGCCAGGAACTCTGCCCAGTGTATCTGGACCAATGGATACTGTTTGGATTGGCCAGTAGGCCTCTGTTGTATGTAGTTTATTTATTTCATGAGGACATGATTTTAATATATCTCCACCAGTCACCTGTTGGTGTCCAGGTTTACATACTTGTCTTGTGTTTTCTTCAGGATGTATGTGTTGCATATGTACGATTTGGTGTGTGTCTTCAGTGTATGTGATGTGTTTGTACAGCAGCATGAGTTGTGTGGGTGAGTTGTGCTATGGACTTGTTCTGATGTGTTGTGTGGCATTGTGTGATGGTGGTGGTGTGTGTGTTATGATGCACCTGTGATGTACTTTTGTTGTGTAGCCATTTTAGTTATAGCTCCATATACATTATTTGAACAAGCCAGGCCTTCCGCTGTGCACTACACCCTAGAAATATTTTAATCAGCTTTGTTTATTATTTTAACAGCAGCCACATTTGCGGTCTTGTTTTATTTCTCTCTATCTAGCTGTTCTTTGCATAGGTCAGCACTGTGTTCTTAAACAAAACATTTCACTCTGTGCTTTTCTCAAGGCTGTAGTAAGATAGGTTGCCGGTAAACGTGGTAACGCTTTGTCTCTGGTGTTCATAGAAACATACACATACTTACGTAGAGACATTTTCTTTGAACATCAGCTGTTTTATTATAAAAGCAGTTCTCTGTCCCATACATGTTAGAGGGAGATTCCAGCCAGAGGACCACGTCGGTGTGCTGATTGCTGAATGCATTGCTACAGCTTCTTCTGTAGACTACAGGCCTCTTGCTCAGGTATGAGGGATGATGTCTTCCCAGGGGACCCTGAAGGGCAGAACTAGAGCTTAACTTGCTGTGCTCTAATATAGCCTAGGTAGGAATTATTTTAATGACTCTAATGACAACATGGTAGCGTTATTTTTATGCATTACTCTCCTTGTCACAATTTTAATCCTGTCATGCTTCATTGTCCTGGTTATTGCAGTACATGCTTTATTATCTAAGAGGCAGTTGCTTCATTAAAATCTTATTGAAACATATGCTACCTCTGATTGTTCTTATATATGTGAGACTAATGGAACTGAGAGAAACGGATACAATCTGAGTGGCCATGATTTCCCTGAGGAGTCAATTGTGTCATGTGCTCGGCTGCCCAATCATCCCTGCTCTTGGGTGGAGATGAGGCACTGCTAGTTAGCCCAGATTAGGCCGACAGGTGTCACCTGTAGTGGGTGATACTCAGTCCCCCACACCGCAGGTGATTTTGCCGCTCAAATCCAGTAGTCTCATTAGAATAATGAGAGCCTACTCAACACTTTGTGTGTTGGGTGGATGTGGAGTGTGATATGACACGTTGTTTGGCAGTGTTATTGTTTGTATTGGTTGTGTGCTGTTGTTACGAGTTGGTGGTAGTATGTGTTTTCCTGTAGAGGTGTGCTTTGTGCCTCTCTGCCAATGTGTTTGTGTGGTTACAATGGTGTTGTGGTTGTGTGACTCGGTGGTGTTGTGTGTGGATGTATCTGACAGTGATGGTGGTGTGTGTGTGTGGTGTATGGTGTGTGTGTATGACACGTGTATGTTGGATGTGGTATGTGTTGTTTGTGTATGTAGATGTTTTTGTGTGTAGGTACGGGTGTATGTTTGCGTGTGTGTGGGCGTGGCTAGCCGTGGCTGGGTTGTGTTTTGTGTGTGGCTGTGTACTGATGTGTGGCCTTCCCTCCATGTGTGCTAGGTTGGTGTACTTATGGTTGTTGTCTACGTCGCTGCCGCTGGTTCTGGAATTGTATGGCCAGCAGGAGCAGTAAGAAGACTTCCAGTTTGGGTTCCATGGCGGCTGAGGGCATGTCTGTTTTCCTGAAGGTGAGTGTCTCCTTTTACGTGTTTAGTTTCCCCCAGCATTTTCGTGGCGGTGAGACTGCTCCAGAAATCCTGGTGGTGTGCTGGGTCCTAATATGGTCGGCAGAAACAAGGTCTGCGGTGGCCTGAAGATGCCTACTGCCGGCCGCGGCAGTCTGCCCGCACTGGCGCTGTTTTGGCTGTGTTCTTTTGGGAACGCCGCCATGGTCATAATATGGCGGTCTTCACCATTAGCCCAGCAACGGTGCGACCGCCATCGCCACCACGGTAGTCCACGGACCGCCAAACTCATAATGAGGGCTTTAGTAATTAAGAAGAGCGGGACAAGAGACAAGGGGAAATGGTGGGAAAATGACGAATAGTTATTATGAAATGGGTGGGGTCAAGGAAATTCATAGGGCTGTACAAGGAGGAACAATCTAATTCAAGACACGTCCCCATATTTGAGCAAGACACCTACATTTCACAAAATACATTTTAATTCTACTACAGCCCTAACAGGGACAAAGCAGGATTAAATATACTCCAGTTCTTCAGCCCTTCATGGAGTAAGTCAAGCACCACACATGACTAACAACTGGTACTGCAACACCTGTAGAAAACATGAATGGAGGTAGGCTTTAACAATAATATCCCACATGAAATAATGTAACTACATTTTATTCATTTGAAATTATATGCACACATATTTAACAATATCAAAAGTCTAAAAATAACAATAATTAATTAAAACATAACATATAAACTAATTTGTTTGAAATTATTTAACATTTTTATTTCACATTAAATAATTGCAATTATTTATGTATTTAAATGTAAATAAATACCACAAATAAACCTCTACGACCCTTACCACAAATAAATCTCTACCACCCTTGTGGCAGAGATCTCCACAAATAAATGGAAAGTTACTAATAGTAACCTCACACTTGTAAATGTAGTCACAAGTGTCACCCCTTCATTTAAGGGAGTGAAAACTCTTGAGGTGTAACTCTCCACTCAGAAATTGTGAATAGCAAAAAAGATGAAAGTTTTACCTTGGTACAGGAGATGGTCTACAAGTGATTGGATCAACACATGCACATATGTGTTTGTGTACTGTGTATAATTCCTAACTTTCCTGAGGAAGCAATAGAAGAGCTATCCTCCATACAAAATTTACAAAAGATTAATTAGTAGAACAAGAACAACTGTAAGACAAGCCACAGGATCCATAAGATGATTTGAGGAGCTAGATATTCCTGACCAACTAAAAATGCAAATGTAAATATCATTCTCTATGATAATGAAAAGATTCAAAATTAAAGTATTTTTCTGCATTGCTATCAATTTACTTATCCTAACACAATGCCCTATCTGGTTAATGAATAGCACTTTTACTCACGTATACATTGTTCATGAGCAGCACCAATACATCACTAATTTATGCACTCACTATTGGCCAGTAAGCACTTGCTAAACTTACTGTGATTATTTCTTCAAGCTGAGTAACAAAATCTCGAATAATGTAAGGTAAAATCATAAAACATTTTTTTTTGCTGAAACGCAGAGCTGCATTCTTGGAACTCCCCATCCACATGGACCCCTGCTGCCTACTGAAGATGGAAAAAAGAACAGAAAATACAATTAGCTGTAAAAAAATAGAAGAGGTACTCAACTAAAATAGAACCAAAAAAGACTTTTCCTACATTGAAATTAATGGAAAAATGCATTTAAAGTTATTCAAATTATTTTCTGTGGAACTAAAACTGTTTATACTTCATAAAATCAAACAATATAACTAGTTAGATTATACAGAATAAATATTTTAACTCTAAACCCTCAACCAGTAATGAAAACATTTTATTTTTGGCAGTTCAAGTTTACTATGTTAACTCCAAGCCCACACCTACTAGAGAAATAATTAAATGTTGGGGACTGTAGATTTTATATTTTATCTCCATTAAAAAATCCATTGGAGAAAGTATTTAATTTTGGGGAGGTCATAATTTCTATTTTAACTCCAACCCTACAACCATTGGGGAAAGTGTTTCATTTTGTGACGTCCAGATTATGGGGATCAATAAGAGTTTGGCGGACAGGATAGTCATAGAGGTGAACACCCCGCCAGACCTATTAAGTGTTTCCCACTAGGCTGATGGAAATAAAACTTGGTTTCCACCCGTCAGCCTAGCGAGAAACGGATAGCAGCATTGTATCCGTCTAAAAATTGAGCCAGTGGCAATGCAGCCGCTGCAGCGGTCACAAGCACCCTCGCAATGTTCACTGTCAGCACAGCAGACAGTAAACTTTGTGAGGATGCTGGGGAGGGTGACCCCTGCACTTCCCATGCCAAGTGCATGCAGCGCTGCCCTGGCAGATTGTGACCTCCACCTGCCATCAACCTGTCGGGATCACTGATACTGGCGGAGAAAGCTCAACCCTGGTGGTGTGACCTCCAGGGTCTGCTTCTAGCAGGTAGGTCGCTTCCTCGTCACCTACGCTACTGCCGGCTGCCTTTGCTCTTGTTGGGATCCTTCTCTTCAGCTTCCTGTGCTTTTTTGCTTTCTTCCCCCGTAGCTGCTGCGCCCCCGCAGCTCACCCCCTCCCTCCTTGAGTCTCTTCCCGGCTGCCAGATTTACCTGCTTGTTGCTGTTCCACTCCTTCTTTCCCCGGTCTCCCTCGCCGCTGCCTCCCCGCGACCCCACCCCCTCCCACCACCTCGACTCTCCGGTCCGCTCCGTTTTCCTTTTTCCCGCCTTGAGCCCCGCTCCCCCGTCCCCCGCCCTCTCATTGGGTAATCCACCGCATCCTCCCAGCTGCCACTCCCTCCCACCTCCCCTCTTATGCCGGCCGCAGCGCGGTGAGGGCAACGACCTCTGACCCTGCTTTTAGCAGGTCGGTCGCTTCCTCGTTACCTACGCTACTGCTGGCTGCCTTTGCTCTTGTTGGGAACCTTTTCTTCAGCTTTCTGTGCTTTTTTGCTTTTTTTCCCCCGTAGCTGCTGCGCCCCTGGGGCCCCGCCCCCTCCCTCCTCGAGTCTCTTGCCGGCTGCCAGATTTACCTGCTTGTTGCTGTTCCACTCCTTCTTTGCCCGGCTCTCCCTCGCCGCTACCTCCCCGCGGCCCCGCCCCCCTACCCCCACCTCGACTCTCCGGTCCACTCCGTTTTCCTTTTTCCCGACTTGAGCGCTGCTCCCCCGCCCCCCCACCCTCTCATTGGGTAATCCACACCATCCTCCCAGCTGCCACTCCCTCCCACCTCCCCTCTTATGCCCGGCGCAGCGCGGACGCGCACAGCGGGCGCACTGCTGGCGCGCCGAAGGCACGCCAAAGGCAAGCCCGTCTGCGCCCGTCCGTGCCAAGACCACACCCAGCGCCAGACCCCCTGGCCAACACGCCCCCGCACCACCATTCACCATTACACTGCCGACGTACTCCACGCCCTCAATCCAGGATGCTCCTCTATCTGCTTCCATGCCACACCAACGCGCACCAGAGGACCTTACTCCTGCAAAGCCTGCAACTTCACCTGCAACCTCACCCTGGAACACCCTGCCAAAACAACAGACGGCCGCCTAAGATGCATTCTGCTGAACACCCGCTCCGTCCACAAACATGCAATTGAACTCTGGGACCTACTGACTACACACTCGCCCGACATCGCATTCCTCACCGAAACCTGGATGAACTCAGCCTTGGAACCAGACATAGCCATAGCCATACCAGAAAACTACAAGATCACCAGAAGAGACCGGAGCAACAAACCAGGAGGAGGAATCGCCATAGTCCACAAAAACACCATAAGAGTCTTCACCAACTCCTACTACACTGATAACGCATCCCTTTCTGTTAATTTATTACACATCAGGACTCGTTTTAGGCCAATTAATCTTTTGACCCAGTTGAGAGACACCTTAGGACGAGATAGCTAATCAACATGTCAATCAGTAAGTCAATAATGTCATCAATATTTATCACGACAATACATTTTACTTTGGTCAGAGTCATTAATCAATTCAAGACACCACCATGACCTTGCAGTCATGAATAACCACACCAGTTTAGTAAAGTTTTATGAGATTTATTCCCTATTAATTACAATTCTAAGGGCATATGGGTTAATTTAATTAGCAAAACACTCAATAACATTGTTATAATTTGGCAACTCGAATAAGACTTAAACAACACGAGAAACGCAATAATTAGAACATAACACAACGTCAACATAAGTCAATTATAGCAGAGTGTCATTAATGCGTCAGTTCAACAAAGCATAGATTCAGTCGTTTGTCTATTTGCGTCAGTTTAGTGAACTCCTGTCCTAACCACTGATTAGAATTGGCATGTTGGACTTCATGCAAAACAATTTGGAACACCAATTTGTAAAACATCTAACTATGGTCCCTGTCAAAAGTAAGCAGTTGTTACATAGAAAGGAAAAGCAAACAGACAAATCACAATTGTATTGTCATAGTTACCTTCCAAGGTTTAGGTCAGCACTCAGGTTCAGTCTTCGTCTTCAGGACATCAGTCTAATCGCCATCAGTCAGAATTCAGCTCCAGGGCAAAAGGGGCACTTCCCTCATAAGGAGGTAAAGTTTAAAATGGGCAATCTAAGGAAGATGATGGTTCTAAGCAAACCAACAAGTCACCAAACAGAGTGACAAAGTTTCTGGATAAAATCTATGGCATTCCCTAACCCACCTAAATGGCTCCCCGTGTCATGGGTTTTTATCCCTTTTTTGTTGTACATTCCCCTAAAATTCTATTGGATCTTAGTTATACCCCACTATCTTTATCCATTTGGAAGATGCATTATGTCATTAATCTTTCACCCCATATTATTTTACAAGCTTTTCATTGGTCCACATGATTGGCGTCTTCGGAGGTAGCACATCCGGTATGATTTCATCCTTCTGTAATTCTTTGCACATCTTTGATCAGTAGCTCCATTGTCTTCACCGGTTTGAACGACCTGGTACATTACATTAATCTACACTGTTGCATTTTGATTAACAATTTCTACAAGCAATGGGGATTTCATGGGAACGGATCTACTCTGGTTACATTCAGCTTCTAGTTTTGAAGAAAACAAGGGGTCATGTCCTTTTGCGAGTCAGCACACTGCAAGATAGGAAAAATACGTTTAATATGAGAGCCAAGCAGCTAAGCTTCGGCTCATGCTAACTTAAGGCCTACAAGGGTTTCAGCACGAATTCAATAACACGATCATTAATAATTAGTACAAAACCACACTTTAATATTATAATTTATCAATATTAGTCATTTCTTTTAGTTCTCGTATACATTTGGTGTCCACTCCCCGTGGTCACATTTCAGGTGTACATTTAAACAAAATACATTAATACAATTACTTAAGCAGCATTATCACACACTAGTTCATAAGCATTTCATATTAATACAGATTATATAAGCTAAGCTCTCTCAGTCCCTCCTCTGATGACGTTCGTCATCACACAAACCTTTTCCTTTCAACCTTTCACTTTGAATTTTTCACCTTGCGCATAATGCGCATTTCAACATCTTGTCCCTTGTGTGAATTTTCCCAAATTTCATTGAACATTTTCTCCCTTTCATTTTCCTCATTTTTCTTATTTCTCTTTGTCCAATTTCTTTCAATTTTGTCATTAATTTTGCAAGCTCCCCATAAACCTAATAAACAGACCAGAACGATTAATAGACCCCCAAGTATTTTTGCAAGAACCCCATTCCAAATGTTGCTAAACTAGCTCCCTACTCTGGCAATTCCTTTCCCCACTTTCTCCCACACTCCAGGTTCCTTCAGTTCCTTCGAATCTGTACTATCTCTAGTTAGGTTAGTAAGCATACCTCTAATCTTTTTACTATAGTCTGGTATGAATGAGCAACAATGACGCTTGCTGAGCATCTTGCAGACTCCGCCGGTCTTTGCTAAAAGAATGTCTAAAGCAGGCCGATTTTGAAGAGTCATAGCTCTTTCCGCAGCAAGTTCAGTATCCATCAGGAGTTTAGCCCTTTGAAAATTTGTCAGCATGTTATCCACAATAGTAGACAACTTTTGAATCTTTATGGAGTTTAAGATAACCCCTAATGAAAGAATTATGGCTCCGAATATGTCACCAACGACAGCAGCCGCTATCTCTCGTTTTTGTCTAACATGTTGTATTTCCGACGCTTTAGGTATTTGCTTTAAGTCATCAATCTGGTAAATCTTTGGGAAAACTATCCCCAAATAACATGTCCCATACCATCCCTTAGGGAGACGGTAATAAGCATTTAATCCACAAATATAATAGCTCCCAGGGATCGCTGGATCCTGTCCATTTAACATGAATGTCCATTTACTCTGAAACAAAAACACATGCCTGCATTCACTCGTTCCCACAAATAAAGTGTAATGTTCAGATTTTGGCCTATATATACAAAGCCTTCCTACATGTAGTGCATCTATAGCTAATTTGCCTTGCGTCTTTATTGCAGTGTAAGCATAATCTTTTGCATATGTGCGTTTTTCTAGCCCTTTTTCTAATCTCTCTTTCAATGCTTTGCGTCTATCATCAGTGTGATCTAAGAAGCTTTTCTCTACAGGTGTTAATAAGCAAGTCAGATTGTTGCGGTGTGCATAAGCTGTCCCAAATGGAAGTGTCGGTTCAAAGAAGCCTCTAACTATTTTTATACTATGTTCCTTAGCTAATTTGTTCAGAAACTCAATCACTGGCACAAAAGAAAACACCACATCCAAATTTGAGTAAAAATATTGCACATGCTCCTGGTCATAAAATCTTGTTAATAGCAAGCTACAACTTATCCCGTATGTTAGTGGAAGACTATGATATGTGACCCTTTCTTGCATCTGATGAAGGGATCTTTGTGCACACATAACAGTTTCTCGCATCCATGGTTTCAACATACTCATTCAGCAAGTGATAGAAAACGTTAGTGGAGAGTTCCCCCTTTGAATTAGTTCCCTCATGCAAGTGTTTTGTATCCTGCTCAAACTTTTCCCACGGTGTTAGTGTTGTAGTCTCAGGTTTTGAAGAATTGTTAGTCGCTTTCTTATCCAACCACGGCATTCCCACAATCACACCTACAATTATTATTGCACATATAATACCTAATATAATACTTAACCAACCACAATTTAAAAGTTATTTTATTTTTATTTTTCTTGATGCAAAGTCTCTCTCTCTCTCTCTGCGTGTATTTACAGCGTTTCACTCACTCCAGGACCGTTTTGTCAAATCAGGTTAGCAGCTTGTCATGATCGGGTTTCAAAGTCAATTCAGGTTATCAGTGTCACATCCAGTAGTTTATAAGTCTCTTTCTGAGTTTTTCAGCTTTCAATTTCAATTTCAGTTTTAACACAGTCTCTTTCTCTGATTGATTTCAGGTACCGTAGATTTGACCTGGTACTTCTCGATCAAAACAGAACGCTAAGAATTCTTGTTGCCATTCAGATGTTGTTGCTTATGCCCATTCAGGTCCTGCGAACCTTCTATTTGCGGTTCTTTTTCTTTTCATCCTGAGTTGACTTTGCAATTCTCCTTCACTTAGATCCTCTACTCGGGTTGTATCGATTTCTTCCGCTATTGTTTCGCCTGGTACGACCTTTTCTTTTGCAGCCTGTTTCTCTGGCCAGTTATTACCTTTATGCGTCATCTTCTTGCTTGTCCTTTTAGGACGCTGAACAGCAACCTCCTCTTGTGCTATGGTGTTTTCTCTTGACGGACCTGCAACTGGTTCAGGGGATGCCGGTGTGCTTTGGCTTCTCTCTACTATTTCCCCTTCTTCTTCTTCTGGGTCTGTAACAGGTTCAAGCTCTAGCCTGTACCCGTCTACTTCTGGGAGAACCTTTCCTTGATTTAGTTCTCCTGCTGCCTCTACTGAGATAGGCTCACTGTCACCTCTCTCGGATTCGTTTACTGTTTGAGGGACTAAGCCGTCCTCAGTGGGCTCTCCGGTAGTCTCAGTTCCCCCTTGGCTGTTTTCTGGCCCTGAGACTTCCCTCTCTGGAATTGCTGAGTCGGAAACTTCAAGTTCCTCATCAGTCGGACATGTTACCTTCTTTGTGTGACTGGCATGTATCCAATTTGGAACGCCTGCCCATTTCACAGCAGTGGTTGTTGTCAGTATTACTTGATATGGCCCCTTCCAGCACGGCTCCAAACACGACTTTCTCACGTGCTTCTTGACAACCACCCAGTCACCGGTTTGCAGGGTGTGACCTGGATCACTGATCGGTGGCAATGTGTTGGCTTCCACCTGGTGGGAGAAAGAGCGAACCACATCAGCTAAACCTTTGCAGTAGTCCAACACCATATCATCCATGATATTCACAAGAGCATTTGCGGGTACTGCGGGTAGCCTCATAGCTCTGCCCATGAGGATCTCATGGGGTGATAGTCCTGTCTTCTTATCAGGGGTGTTTCTCATCGACATCAGTACTAAGGGCAATGCATCTGGCCATTTCATATTGGTAGCTGCGCACATTTTTGCCATTCACGACTTCAAGGTACCATTCATCTGTTCTACTAGTCCTGATGCTTCAAGGCGATAGCTACAATGCAGCTTCTGTTCCATGTCTAACGCATCACACAAGAGCTTAATCACCTCATTGTCGAAGTGTCTGCCCCTATCTGATTCTAAAGAGACCGGAAAACCGAACCTTGGTATAATTCTCTGAGCAACAGTTTTGCGACTGTGAGATTTTCGTTTCTAAGTGTGGGGTAAGCTTCAATCCAGTGGCTGAAAACACACACAATCACCAACACATACCTCAATCCTCCACAAACAGGCATCTCAATGAAATCCATTTGCATCTTGCTAAATGGACCCCCAGCTCTCCCTATGTGGCTCAAAGTTACCACAGTCCCTTTTCCCTGCATTCACCTGTTGACAGATGATGCACCTGTGACAAGTAACCTCTGCGGCTTGTCTGAATTTCGGGTTAAACCAGTCAATTTAGATTAACCTGATCATTGCATCTCTCCCAAGATGTGCCTGTCCATGATAAAGCCTTGCAAATTGTGACAGGAGACTGTTTGGTAAAACCAGCTTCCCCTCCTCTGAGACCCACAAGTCGTCAGCCCTCTGTACACATTGCATTCTCTGCCAAGAGCATTTCTCCTCCCTGCTTGCACGACCCTGCAGTGATTTTAACTCATCTAAGGTATCAACTACTCTTAAGGCAAAGTTCAAACATGTTTCATTTTCAGTCTGCTGTAACAATTCCCACTGATCCTTGAACGATATACAGTTCAATGCGCAAAATCTTGCGACTTGATCTGCATAGCCGTTTCCCATTGACACAAAGGGGGTCATGCCGGGGATGCGGGAGCACCGCCAACAGGCTGGCGGTGCCCCGCAGGGCATTCTGACGGCGGCGGTTTGGCCGCGGTCAGAAGAGGAAAACCGGCGGTCTCCAGCCGGTTTTCCGCTGTCCTGGGAATCCCCCATGGTGGCGCAGCTTGCTGCGCCGCCATGGGGGATTCCGACCCCCTCACCGCCATCCTGTTCCTGGCGGCTCCGACCGCCAGGAACAGGATGGCGGTGAGGGGTGTCGTGGGGCCCCTGGGGGCCCCTGCTGTGCCCATGCCAATGGCATGGGCACTGCAGGGGCCCCCGTAAGAGGGCCCCACTTTGTATTTCAGTGTCTGCTTTGCAGACACTGAAATACGCGACGGGTGCCACTGCACCCGTCGCACATACCCACTCCGCCGGCTCCATTCGGAGCCGGCTTCATCGTGGGGAGGGGTTTCCCGCTGGGCTGGCGGGCGGCCTTCTGGCGGTCGCCCGCCAGCCCAGCAGGAAAGCCAGAATGGCCTCCGCGGTCTTTCGACCGCGGAGCAGCCATTTGGCGGCTCCCTCCAGGCGGGCGGCGACCGCCGCCCACGGGGGTCAGAATGACCCCCAAAGTCTTTTGATTTAACATGAGTATTGCATTTCACCACGGCAATTTCAAGAGGTAACTGAATCGCATGTAACAAATCCTTAATCTGTTCACCATTTTTCACTGGAGAACCAGAAGAGGTCATGAAACCTCTCTGTGACCACAATAGGCCAAAATTGTGTACAATGCCAAATCCATATCTGCTGTCAGTATAGATAGTGACTTTCAGGTTCTCAGCTGCGTGGCATGCCTTAGTAAGGGCAATTAATTCTGCCACTTGTGCGGAATACACTGTCTCGAGCCAGGAAGCTTCAATAATACCAGCTATTGTACATACAGCATACCCGGCTCTCAGTATTCCGACTGAGGCTCTCAAACAGGATCCATCAACAAACATAATGCAGTCATTCTCTTTTAACTGTGTATCTTGAATGTCAGGTTGGGGTTTGGTACATAGTTCTGTTACCTCAAGACAGTCATGCTCCATTTCCTCTTCATTATTAATCTCAGTACTTTCAACAGGAAGTAGAGTAGCCGGGTTCAATACAGTACATCTCTTTAAGGAGACATTTGGCGACCACAAAATAATTGTCTCATACCGGGTAAGTCGGGCATTTGTCATGTGCTGGGTTTTAGTTTGAGTCAACAGAATTTCAACTGGATGTGGAACCATTACTGTTAAGGGATGTCCCATCACTATGCCTTCACACTGCGTGAGGCTCTGACCAACTGCGCGCAAACAGCCCGGTAAGGCTGCTGCGACTGGGTCCAAGGTTGCTGAAAAATATGCTACAGGGCGGTTTGCACCTTCATGGACCTGTGTCAAAACAGACAAAGAACAAGCATCACGTTCATGACAAAACAATAGAAAAGGCTTTGTGTAATCAGGCATACTTAAAGCTGGTGCCCTGCACATGCACTCCCTCAATTCCATGAATGACTCAAGCTCTTCCTTGGACAAAGCTATGGTATACGGTTCATCCTTAGTTTCCTTGCCTGTCAGCTTTATCAATGGTTTAGAGATCATTGAAAAGTTGGGAATCCACTGACGACAGTAGCCCACCATTCCCAAAAACATTCTGACATCTCTCTTTGTTGTCGGGGGATTCATCTGTAGTATGGCTGTCACCCTCTCCTTTGATATTCTCCTGGACCCTTTCTCAATCAAGTGCCCTAAGTATTTCACCTCTTTTTGACAATACTGCAGCTTCTTTGGGGACACTTTGGGGGTCATTCTGACCCCGGCGGTCTAAGACCGCCGGGGCCAGGGTCGGCGGGAGCACCGCCGACAGGCCGGCGGTGCCCCGCAGAGCATTCTGACCGCGGCGGTTCGGCCGCGGTCAGAAGAGGCAAACCGGCGGTCTCCCGCCGGTTTACCGCTGCCCTTAGAATCCCATGGTGGATTCTGACACCCCCTACCGCCATCCTGTTCCTGGCGGTTCGCCCGCCAGGAACAGGATGGCTGTAGGGGGTGCCGCGGGGCCCCTGGGGGCCCCTGCCGTGCCCATGCCAATGGCATGGGCACGGCAGGGGCCCCTGTAAGAGGGCCCCGAAATGTATTTCAGTGTCTGCTAAGCAGACACTGAAATACGCGACGGGTGCAACTGCACCCGTCGCACCCCTGCAACTACGCCGGCTCAATTCTGAGCCGGCGTCCTTGTTGCAGGGGCATTTCCTCTGGGCCGGCGGGCGCTCTTTTGGAGAGCGCCCGCCGGCCCAGAGGAAATGTCTGAATGGCCGCCGCGGTCTTTTGACCGCGGTGCGGTCATTCAGCGGCGGTACCCTGGCGGACGGCCTCCGCCGTCCGCCAGGGTCAGAATGAGGCCCTTTATGTCCATTCTTTCCCAAGTGGTTCAGTAAGGCAATTGTGTCATACCTACAGTCATCTTTTGTTCTGGAGGCAATCAGCAAGTCATCAATGTATTGTACTAGAGTCGAACTGAAAGGCAGTTCTAATGACTCCAAGTCCTTCTTCAATATCTGATTGAAGATGGACGGTGACTCAGAAAACCCTTGAGGAATTCTGCACCAGCTGTACACCTTGACCAGGAATTTGAAACTGAATAAAACTTGGCTGTCCTTATGAAGAGGCACCGAAAAGAAAGCTTGTGACAAGTCTACAAGGGTGAACCATTCTGCATCACATGGGACCTGAAACATAATCACTGCCGGGTTCAGTACTATAGGGCAACATTTTACCACAATCTCATTTATTTTCCTCAAGTCCTGCACAATTTGAACCTTCCCACAAGGCATTTTCAGACCCATTATTGGTGAATTACATTGACTGCTCAATACCTCCTTCAGAACTCCTTGTTTTTCAAAGCCTGCAATTATCTGCGACACCTGAATAAAGACATCTTGTGCCATGTGGTACTGCGGCACCTGGGGAAACACTTCATTTGGCTTCACTTGTACCTTGATTGGTTCCACCCCTTTTATCAGTCTCACTTCCTTTCCTGTCAAGTACCACACCTTTTCTGTCACTGTTCCTTGTAACTCAGCAGGTAAGTCAGTTACTATAAGCATCGGGAATAAGGTTAACAAAGGGTAATCTTCATTTGCGGTCTCTGTCTCTAATTCTGAGCACTGACCATCATCCCCTTCATCATCACTGTTTGTCTGCACCTCAATTCCATCATTGGAACAGGTAATCGAACATTTCATTTTGCACAGTAAGTCTCTTCCCAGTAGGGACACGGGACTTGAATAGCAGTCTACAAACTTATGCAGTCCCTGGAAGTTTCCAATCTCGACCTGAACCGGATCAGTAATCGGATTTGTCAAATACTGGTTTGCTACTCCTACCACTCATATGGTACGCCCTGAAAGTTGCAATTTCGGAACCTCTGCAATTCTGACTGTAGAGCGTGTAGCTCTGGTGTCAACCAAGAATGAAACCTTGTGACCCATCACTTTCCCCTCTACATAGGGTCCTCTCTGGTCTACTTCTAAGGACGCTGCAAGCCTGCACTCTTCACTGTCTGAACTCTCACCCGACCATTCATCATTCATTCCATCTTCACCACGCAATGGGAATTGCTGTACTGTATTATTTTGACTCACTACTTGACCTGTGACCTGCTGAGGAAGCATCACCTGTTGCTGTCCCATTGGAGCTAAGGGTAATTGCATTTGCTGTCTAGGTACCATGGGAACCTGCTGTTGTACTTGCTGCATTTGTGCTGGTTGACCACGCGGCATTTGTATTTGCTGCATGGGCTGTAACCCCTGCATCCGTGCCATGTTATTTTGGAAGTTCTGATTTTGAGCTCTCATTTTTGGACCTCTCACATTTTGAAATGTACCGACATCAGTGCTTTGTTGAACAACCCCACCATGCACTGCATTCGGGCATTCCCGCTTCCAATGCACCATGCCCCGCACGCATGACATGGTGACATCTTTTTCATCCCTTGTACGTCATTTTGGACCACAACAGTATTTATGTCTGGACCGCGATTCACAAAACCTCGACCTCGGCCTCTCGGTTGCGCCTGAAACACGCCATTCCCTTGCTGTTGTTGCTGTACCATCTGCTGGATTCTATTCCCTTGCATACCTGCCTGCGCTGCCCTTATCTGCATCACCATCACCTTCTCCCTCAGTTTTCTCTGCTTCAGCTCAATCTCGTCACTACAGTATTTTGCGTACTGCAACACCTCATCAATCGGCTTCGCTTGCCAACAGATCAAATGATTCTTAATCATCTGGCTAACCTCTGGTCTCAGCCCTTCGACGAACCTAAACACAAGACGGTTCATGTCTTTCAGCTCAATAGTCTCGGTACCACTGTAATGTTTGAACGCTTTCAATAACCTCTCATAGTAAGCATGGATTGACTCTTTAACCTCCTGTGTCGTCCGGTCGATTTTCTGCCAATCTGTTACTTTCGGCGAAACCTAATGCTTCAAAAACTCAATCACTTTATGAGAGTACTTCATCACCTCCTCAGATGGTGCTCCGGTCACCTTATCCCTTGCCGGCTCCTGTGTCGGCCAGTCTACACCTCTCTTGCACTCAAGCCATAAGTCGGGCGGAACAATGATCTCAAACAGGGTATTCAAGTCTTCCCAGGAACACTTCGCAAGCTTCACAAACCTATCTGTCTGCTGATACCATTCTATCAGTTTCTCCCTCAATCTGGGGTAATCATTTGTGAAAGACAGGATGTCTCCCCTGGACCACAGTACATGGACTAGAACCCCTCCAGCGGTTTCCGTCATTGGTAATATTTTTACTGTTCCGGTATGCAGTGAAGCTTTAGTCGCTCTTGATCCCGGACTGTTGCTTTTCTCCTTATCTCTTTTCTTTGCCCATCTGCCTTCCCATTTTTCTAAGGCTCCCCAGATCTGAGCGCTTTGCAATATTTCTTTAAGATGCGCCCTTATTCCTGCCGACCTCATGTGATCAAACTCGAAGTCTAGTCTGTAACTTCTTTTCAAATGCTTAGTATTCTCAATGTCAATATTGTATTTGTCTGCCAAGTTCACCAACCTCTGATGCACCTTGCCCACTTCTTTAGTAATCTTGGGACACAGATACCTTAACTCTGCTTCTGTGTATGATTCTCTTCTGTTTACCCCTATTGTCCCTTCCACTAGTTCAGCAGCTTCCACACCCAGTCTCACAAAGTTCAGGTACTCATCTTTTTCTGACTTTTCTGGCTTCTCTGCAGTTACTGCAGTCTTTTGTGAAACATAAGTCTTTTTCTAACCACTCATTTAACTGTTGTACCGAAAAACCTTGCAATGAAATATTCCCTGCATGCATCATTGGTGACTATGAAGCATTCGTACTTATTGTCTGTGGGGTTAGCACACCTAGCCCTGCCTGTCTCATTGCCTCCAACGGGGCTTCAACCGGGCTAAGGTCTAACAAAGACCTTGGTCTTTCAACTGATTGCTCTCCCGGGGCCATTAACTGGGGAGTTCCTATGGACCCTCCTCTTATTGCATCTTGGGTCATTACTCCCTGATCACACATACCAGGCTTACCTTGCGTATATAATGGCACCGGTGGACCAACAGTAATTGGTAACGATATGGCAGCAGGTGTCTGGCCTGGTCCAAAACACCGCGGAACAGCGACTCCCAGAGTTTGATTCTCTGAAGCCGGGGCAGGTACTAATGGAGGTCCTGCTGCTGGATTGTACCCTGGTATCAGCTGTTGCTGCGGCTGGTGCAGCAATTGTGGAGTTGGCTCAATCTGCACTAACCTTGATTTTGTATATATCGGGTCAGGCGGCACTATTAGATTTGTAGTAGTCTCTAGTACTGGGACGTCTGGATAGATTCTCTGTATCTGCGGTGGAGGCTGCAACTGTATCTGCATGTCTGGCGCAGTGGGTACACTGACACAATTCTGTATCAAACCCGTATCACTAGTCTGTACTGTATCGGTAACTCCCTTCTCCTGTGTCTGGTTCCCAAGACCCGCACTGGTGCTTGGAGCATTGTCGTCCACTGCATAAGGTGGCGGGCGATCATGCAACAATTGATTAAGAAACTCTTCATCGTCTGAGTCATCTTCCTCTATCCAAGACCTCTTAGTCTCTTTAGGCTGATTAGAGTCCTTGTCTGTCTTACAGGTGGCTTTCTTCCCCTGCGTCTCGTCTCCCTGTGCTATTGCTGGAAACAATTTTAGTCCGTCAACTATTCCCCGTCTCCACATTTTGCTCTCATTGTCCCACTTAGCCTCTGCTAAAGTCTTTTCTGCCCTTCTCATTCTCCTTTCGAATTTCTGCTGTCTTTGTTTAATAGCCATTAAATCCCAGACTGCTAATGCCTTGTACTGAGCTGGCCTCGGAGGTGGCTTTTGTACACTTAACATCCACCTCAAATTCTCTAAAATTCTCGCATTGAACGTTCCGTGCTGCGGAAACGCCAAGCATCCCTCCTTCTCTGCTAATTTGCGCCATTGTTTCATCCATAAGTAAGGCGCAACACCCTTTTCCTCCATGATTATATAAGCGGGAGCACCCTCAGGCGGTATAGGATCCCCTTCACTCGCCATAATGTATGCGTCTCCTTTCAGAGTGCTCTTAAAAGCTTTGATAAAGTTCATCTTTGCGTCTTTTTCTTTTGTTTGTATTTAATCAGAAAGTGACTTTAATTCCCAGGACACTCTTCACCCACCTTTCTCAACCTATTGCCTCTCACGGACGGCAGCCAATATGTGCGCGACCCCTCTCGGCAACTGACCTATCCCAGCGCGGCACCACTGACGCCACATTCACACACACTGCAGCTGAAAAAGTCTTGAGGCTTGTCCGCCCCTCACTGGATTCACACCAAACTAATGCAACATTTTGCGAGCACCTTTAACAATAACAACTCAAATTTGCCGGTTTACTACAGGAAGGGTACACAATCGCTCCAGAACTTTACAGAGATTTCCCTTGAAGCCTCAGCTGCTACTCGCTCCTTCTCAGTTCCCACACCCGCAAGCAGAATTCGACCTGCAAATCCTACTCTTGACTTGTCAATGGTTCGTTCTAGTGCACTGTAGAACTTGCCAAATCTCCATCGAAGGTTTCACACATACAATTTAACTCAAACTCGACTCGTCAACCATGCCCGATTGACCTATTAAACCGCACAAATTACAACATAAACCCAAGTGTCTCCTACACTTGTCAATATACTCCGGAGTCTTAGACCGCGACGGGTCCGTACATTAACAACCAACCTCGTGGATAATTTTGAGCACAAAGCGCCACACTCATATGAAGTACGCCGACTTCCCTACTCTCATACTGTGGAGTACGCCTACTCCTACTACAACAACATCACTTGGCCTAAACATACACAAACTTCACAAATCACCTGCAAGATGCATAAGCTGAGCAAGCGCAAATTCTACACCACACATACTAAGATGCCGAGAACATCCCCAACTCACTTAGGCAGGCTCCGAGATCCCGGGAAAGTCATGGTGAATTTAGAAACACATCATACCTCCAATTTGCATTCTCTCAGAAAAACAATCTAAACAATAATTCTCCGTCCTAGGGCCCCAAAGGGCCAAACCATCACTCTGCTACCAGAACTGATAACGCATCCCTTTCTGTTAATTTATTACACATCAGGACTCGTTTTAGGCCAATTAATCTTTTAACCCAGTTGAGAGACACCTTAGGACGAGATAGCTAATCAACATGTCACCCAATAAGTCAATAATGTAATCAATATTTATCACGACAATACATTTGACTTTAGTCAGAGTCATTAATCAATTCAAGACACCACCATGACCTTGCAGTCATGAATAACCACACCAGTTTAGTAAAGTTTTATGAGATTTATTCCCTATTGATTACAATTCTGAGAGCATATGGGTTCATTTCATTAGCAAAACACTCAATAACATTGTCATAATTTGGCAACTCGAATAAGACTTAAACAACGTGAGAAACGTAATTATTAGAACATAACACAATGTCAACATAAGTCAATTATAGCAGAGTGTCATTAACGCGTCAGTTCAACAAAGCATAGATTCAGTCGTTTGTCTATTTGCGTCAGTTTAGTGAACTCCTGTCCTAACCACTGATTAGCATTGACATGTTGGGCTTCATGCAAAACAATTTGGAACACCAATTTGTAAAACATCTAACTATGGTCCCTCTCAAAAGTAAGCAGTGGGTACCTAGAAAGGAAAAGCAAACATACAAATCACAATTGTATAGTCATAGTTACCCTCCAAGGTTTAGGTCAGCACTCAGGTTCAGTCTTCGTCTTCAGGACATCAACCTAATCGCCATCAGTCAGAATTCAGCTCCAGGGCAAAAGGGGCACTTACCTCATAAGGAGGTAAAGTGTAAAATGGGCAATCTAAGGACGAGGATGGTTCTAAGCAAACCAATAAGTCACCAAACAGAGTGACAAAGTTTCTGGATAAAATCAATAGCATTCCCTAACCCACCTAAATGGCTCCCCGTGTCATGGGTTTTTATCCCTTTTTTGCTGTACATTCCCCTAAAATTCTATTGGATCTTAGTTATACCCCACTATCTTTATCCAATTGGAAGATGGATTATGTCATTAATCTTTCACCCCATATTATTTTACAAGCTTTTCATTGGTCCACATGATTGGCGTCTTCGGAGGTAGCACATCCAGTATGATTTCATCCTTCCGTAATTCTTTGCACATCTTTGATCAGTAGCTCCATTGTCTTCACATGTTTGAACGACCTGGTACATTACATTAATCTACACTGTTGCATTTTGATTAACAATTTCTACAAGCAATGGGGATTTCATGGGAACGGATCTACTATGGTTACATTCAGCTTCTAGTTTTGAAGAAAACAAGGGGTCATGTCCTTTTGCGAGTCAGCACACTGCAAGATAGGAAAAATACGTTTAATATGAGAGCCAAGCAGCTAAGCTTCGGCTCATGCTAACTTAAGGCCTACAAGGGTTTCAGCACGAATTCAATAACACGATCATTAATAATTAGTACAAAACCACACTTTAATATTATAATTTATCAATATTAGTCATTTCTATTAGTTCTCGTATACATTTGGTGGCCACTCCCCGTGGTCACATTTCAGGTGTACGTTTAAACAAAATACATTAATACAATTACTTAAGCGGCATTATCACACACTAGTTCATAAGCATTTCATATTAATACAGATTATATAAGCTACGCTCTCTCAACACCATCAAATCCGCCGAGCACCTCCACTTTCAAAATCCACATCAACGCCAACAACACACTCAGAGGAACACTGGTCTACAGACCACCTGGCCCTAGACCGCAGTTCTGCGACAACATCGCCGACACCATCAGCTCCCAAGCCCTTGCCTCAACGGACTACATCCTCCTCGGCGACCTGAACTTCCACCTGGAAAATAACAACGATACCAACAACACCAACCTAATCGACAACCTCGCCAACCTCGGCCTCAAGCAACTCGTCACTTCACCCACCCACTCCGCAGGCCACACACTTGATCCCATCTTCTCAGCCAGCAACCACGTCTCCTTCAGCCACACCACTGAACTCAGCTGGACAGACCACCGATGCGTCCACTTTTCCTACCAGAAACCAGTCACTCACCACCACCGCACACAACCTCCCCCACGCAACTGGAGCAAAATATCAACGGATCAACTGATCTCCACATATCTTCAAAAAAGCTAACACCATCATCGCTCCCCATCTCTGCAACACCATCAACAGCTCCTTTGAGTCAGCAACCTTCCCAGAGAGATGGAAGCACGCAGAAATCAACGCCCTGCTGAAGAAACCAAAAGCAGACCCTGACGACCCCAAGAACTACCGACCGATCTCCCTCCTTCCCTACCCAGCCAAGGTCATCAAAAAAATAGTGAACAGTTAACTATCCCGGTTCTTGGAAGACAGCAAGGCACTCAACACCTCCCAATCCGGATTCCGCAAAAACCATAGCACCGAGACTGCACTCATTGCTGCCACAGACAACATCAGGACCATGCTCGACGAAGGAGAAACAGCAGCACTCATCCTCCTGGACCTCTCCGCAGCTTTCGACACGGTATGTCATCACACTCTCCGCACACACCTCCACAACGCTGGAATCCGCAACAAGGCACTGGATTGGATTTCGTCATTTCTCACGAGCAGAACCCAGAGAGTCCGCCTCTCACTGTTGCTGTCAGAAGCCTCCGAAATCACCTGTGGCGTCCCCCAAGGATCTTCGCTCAGCCCCACACTCTTCAACGTTTACATGGCCCCCCTCGCCAACATCGCACGAACCTACAACATCAACATAGTCTCCTGCGCAGACAACACTCAACTCATCCTCTCCCTCACGAAAGACCCTACAGCTGCAAAGGACAACCTCCACAACGGACTTCACGCCATCGCCAGATGGATGGAATCAAGCCACTTCAAGTTAAGCACAGACAAGACAGAAATACTCATCTTTGGCACCAACCCCTCAGCTTGGAACGAATCCTGGTGGCCCACCTCCCTAGGATCCGCACCCTCACCCACCACCCACACATGCAACCTGGGCTTCATCTTGGATTCCACACACAGCATGACTCAGCAGGTCAATGCCATCTCCTCTTCCTGCTACAACACCCTCCGCTTGCTCCGCGAAATCTTCAAGTGGATTCCCGTCGAAACCAGGAAGAATGACACCCACGCCTTGGTCCGCAGCCATCTGGACTACAGAAATGCCCTTCATGCGGGAATAACAAATAAACTCCAAACAAAGCTGCAAAGAATCCAGAACGCCTTCGCCTGCCTCATTCTAGATGTCCCACGCCGCGACCACATCTCACCCCACCTCAGAGACCTACACTGGATACCAGTATCAAAGAGGATCACCTTCAAAGTCCTCATCCACGCACACAAAGCCCTCCACAAAACAGGTCCAGCCTACCTCAACCACAGACTCACCTATCACACCCCCACCTGCAACCTTCGCTCCGACAACCTCGCGCTCGCCTATGTCCCCTGCATCCGTTGCACCACCGCCGGAGGAAGATCCTTCTCTCACCTAGCCGCCAAGACCTGGAACTCCCTACCGCTCCACCTCCGCCAGACCCAAGACCTCCTATCATTCAGGAAACGCCTCAAGACATGGCTTTTCGACCAGTAGCTATTCCCCCCCCAAGCGCCTTGAGACCCTAAAGGGGGGAGTAGTGCGCTCAATAAATCCTTGATTGATTGATTGATTGAATGTGGCGGTCGGACCGCCACAGCAGCGACAGTCCTGGCCGCCAGCCTCGTAATGAGGCCCTTACTGTTCTTACCCCAAAACTACACCAATTTGGGAAATTGTTGACATTTTAGGAATTCATGTTTACTGTTTTATCTCGAACTCTACTACTAATGGAAAAAGTATTCAATTTTGAAAAGTTCAAATTTACTTTTCTAACTCCAGCACTATTGCCTTTGGGTAAAATGGTTAATTTCAGGTGGTGCAGTGTAGGTTTACTGTTCTAACTACAAACCTACACATAGAGGGTCATTATGAGTTTGGTGGACGGAAACCTCAGTTCGCCAAACTCCCAACAGGGTGGCCGCCACCTACGTGGGGACCTCCCCGCCAGAGCTATTATGGGGTTCCTGCTAGGTCGGCGGATGGAAACCTAAGTTTCCGCCCCCAGCCCTAAAAGGAAACAGGCTACAGTATTGTCTCCAGCTCGTAATTGAGCCGCCGGCAATGCTGTCGCCTGCAGGGTGCACCAGCACCCTCACAATGTTCACTGTCTGCAAAGCAAACAGCGAACACTGCAATGGTGCTGGCCACAGGGGCCCCTGCACTGCCCATGCCAAGTGCATTGGCAGCGGGATCCAAGATCCTGGCAGAGCTGGTGGTTCCCTGGTGGTCCGACCGCCACACTCGTAATCAGGCCCATATTCTGAAAAGTGTTTTCATTTTGGGAGTTTATAGTTACTATTTTAACACCCAGACACCCAACCCTACCACCAGTGGGGAAAGTAAAATATTTTATGGAGTACTACTTTGCTATTCTAACTTCCAGTTGTTGGAAATGGCCCTTTTTGCAGGGTATCCTCAAATGTTTTGCCTTCTCCTTGCTATTTTTTTCTGATCTGTTTTTGCTAGTTTTAGGACTTGGGGCACTTTACCACTGCTGACCACTGCTAAAGTGCAAGTGCTCTCTGTCTAAATTGGATTGGTGATTGGTTCTCTCCATGATTGGCATATTTGATTTACTAGTAAGTCCCTAGTAAAGTCCACCAGAGGTACCCAAGGACTGTAAACCACATGCTACTAGTCGGCCTGCAGCACTGATAGTGCCACCCACATAATTAGCCCTGTAAACATGTCTCAGATCTGCCACTGCAGTGTCTGTTTGGCAGTTTGGAACTGTCAGTTTGACCTGGCAAGTGCACACACTTGCCAGGCTTAAACCTTCCCTTTTACTACATATAGGTCACCCTAAGGTAGGCCCAAGGCTGCCCCTTGGGCAGGGTATAGTGTATTTAAAAGGTAGGACATGGACCTGTATGTTTTACATGTCATGGTAGTGAAATACTGCCAAATTTATTTTTCACTATTTCAAGGCCTATCTCTCCCATAGGTTAACATGGAGATTGCATCTAAATAACTTTTATGTGTAATTTCCCTGGGGAAGCAGATAGAGGGATGGGGTTTGGGGGTCTCTGAACTCACAATGTAAAAATACATCTTTTGGTGAAGTGGTTTTTTAGATTGTGAATTTGTAAATACCACTTTTAGAAAGTGGGCATTTTCTTGCATAACCATTCCATGTCCCTGCTTGGCTGCTGAATCCATGTCTGGGTCAGACTGACAGTTGGGCTTTTTGTGAATGCACTCTAGACAGTAACACAAAGGGAGCTGAGGTGTGCCCTGCATATCCTGATGGGTCTTCCTGGGCTAGAGTGAGAGGGAGGAGCTGACCCCTTTACTTGAAAGGGCTGTGCCTGACCTCACTCAATACACTCTAACCCCGTAAAGTGTGGCTGGGGCAGGGCAAGGAAGAGGCAATGTCTTGTGCACTATAAAGACTTTCCTTTGAAGTTTGCCTACTTCAAAGGTAAAAATCAGTATAAGTATTGAACTGTGGAACCCATAACTTTAGAACGCTTCTGGATCAAGAGGAGATTCTGCCAGGGAGAAGAGCTGGATGCTTGAGGAGGACCTGCCACTCTGCCTGTTGCTTTACTGTGCTGGCCTGCTGCTGCTGCTTAGGCCCTGGAAGTTAAAGGACTGGACTTTGCTTTCTACATCCTGCTTGTGAAGTTTCTCCAAGGGCTTTCCTCCTATTGTGAAGTCTCAGGGACATCAAGGACTTCATCTTCCAGTGACTGGGCTCTTTTGCTGAGAGTCCTGACTTGCCAAGTGGTGCCAAATCCAGTCCCTGGCCCTTGAAAGCCTGCTGGTAACCTGTGGGGAAAAATCCATGAAGCTATGTGTGCGCATCAGAAAAATCGACACGCTGCCCGTCCTGTGGCTGAAAATGCAACACAGCACCTTCTCATGGCTGAAAAATGTATGCAGTGCCTATTCTCAACATGGACCGTTTGCACAGTGTGCCGGAATTTTCAACGCATTGACCATAGGTGTAAAATCTTCAACATCGCAGCAAGGACCGGAGGCTGGGTGTTGGGAAATAGACGTATCGCTCTCCTGCGGGGAAAGAATCAACACTTCACCTACCCAGCATGGAAAGCAGCATCGCATGGCCTCCCTTGCGAGTAAGTAATCAACGCATCGCTTGCTTTTCTGATGCTTCACCTCTCCTGCTGCTTTATTTTTGATGCATACCAGGTACTTTGTACTAAAACAATGCAACCATTGACTTTGATGGACTAAGACTCTTTTAACTTTAAAAAGTTATATCTTTTCTTGTGTATGTTGGATTTTAGTCATTTTGGTCTTGTTTGATTTAGATAAATATTGGTTATTTGTTCTAAACTAGTGTGGAGTCCTTTTGTGGTGTTTGCACTGTGTTACTGTGTGTGTTTGTACAAATACTTCACACATTGCCTCTGAGATAAGCCTAACTGCTTGTGCCAAGCTACGAAGGGGGTGAGTTGGTGTTATCTGAGCTGTGTGTCTCCCTTACTCTGGATAAAGTGAGGGTCTCTACATGGACAAGGTGTAAACTGACTACCAACTAGGGACCCCATTTCTAACAGTGTTTAATTTTCAGGAGTGCTGATTTACAATTTTAATTCTAACCTAATACCCTTAGGAATGGTGCTAATCTTCAGTCAATACAGTTTACTATTATGAGTCACAACCCACAAATACTGGCTCTGAAGTAAGCTCCCCCCCATGTGTTCCCTGTTATAAATAAAAATGGATCCTTTGTAGGTTGTAGTATGTAGGTTTATTCAGCGTAGTTACTGGTAGGGCCCCACCAGAAGCAGCATCCTTGCCGCTCAGCCCACTCATCAACATTATGTGACCTCACACACAAACTGGCTGAGCAGCAGAGAACTAATATTTAAGGAGCGCATGCATAATAACAATTCAAGTCACAACATTCCCGGTTCAGAATTTCAGAGAGGTGTTACAGCACTACCCTTTTCTTGCAGTAGAAGCCCTCCAACATTGCACTCTCACCACATCAGTACTTTTCCCAAGAGCTCTTCTAGTAAGAGTGGTGTGATCAAGTGTGCTTTCATTATTGTAAGGTTGTTTACCAAACATAAATGGGAAATCCATGACCTGAGCATGGAATATAAGTTAGATTGTCTTTTCATCATATAGATGCTCCGGATATTCCAAAAGCATTTCTGCAAGTCTACCATACCAAACACAAACATCGAGAGGAAACAAAAGGAGGGAGGATTGTGTGTATTTCCAATGCAGAGCCAGTCAATACCTTTGAAATAGAAGACATTTCTGGGGCTGAAATGCTATCAGTAAACTTCAGAGTTTCCCCACATTCAGGTTTTAAAAGCATATTCGTTTACCTACCCCTGGCTCAGCTATGGTTTTTATGCCCAACTTTTTCAAGGCAATGTCATCCTTTGGAATACTAACAAACTGCTTGTCCTCCGGGATTTTAATATTCATGAATGATGCTTCCAACAGAAATAGCATACTTTTTTTTTTTTTACATTTTATGAAGTTACTGAACTTGAATCTGCTTAAAACGAGACCTACCCATCTAGCAGGATATATCTTAGATTTAATACTCAGTCGTGACCCTTGTATTACCTCAGACAAGGTTATTCCGCTACCAGGGTCAGACCATTTTCTAATTACATTGACCAACTAGTGCTTAACTCTTTGAGAGGTCATATTGGGCCGAGGAAAATATAATACAGGACTTGGAATATTAGAAGAGTGGGCCTCTCTTTAACAATACAGCCCCACATCTAGATAAAATAGACCAAATGCTACTAGTGGGCCTGCAGCACTGATAGTGCCACCCACATAAGTAGACAGTAAGACAGTAGAACCAGGGTAATATATAACTGGATCCACAAATCCATTTCCTTTTTAGCCCCTACAGCAAAAATGTTACCAAATAAATCATTGCCATTTGCCTCAGGATACAGTAGAGAATTGAAGGAGTTGAAGTAAGATGGCAAGAAAGATTACAAGAAAGCAGAAAGAAAAATAATGATGTGGATATAGCATGGAAGATAAAGCGTCCTACAAATCTAAATTATCAGACTACAATAGGACGGTGAAAACTACAAAAGAAAACGTCTTCCACAATAAAATACTGAATACACACTAGGGAATTTTTAAACGTTTATAAGACCTTAGCACAATTAGCAGTTCAAGGTAATTCTTTGACTCCTTCACAAAATGTTTGTAATGACATCTAATTTATTTCCATGCAAAAATTATCACGGTGTTTTGGCAATCTACCAAGTGATAGAGGAGAAAATTAAATGTTACCCAAGCAGGCTATTTCAACAAGATGGCTTCTTTTACACGAGTGATGGATTGTGAGGGTGAACAGGTTTTGCTGGCCATTTTTCTCCTCCCTCACGGTTGGCTCCCCAAAATGGGTAGCAGCTTCTCTTGTTTGTATGCTCACCCAGCTATGCAACCTTTCCCTCTCCTCGGATTTCATTCATGAAAATTAGGAAGCAGAAGTTGTGACACCATTTTGAAAAACTTCATTGGACTCCAAAGTTCTCTCAAATTACTGGCCTATTTCTCTGCTGCTCACCAATAGTAAATGGATTAAAACATTGCTTTCGCATACATTTGCCAAATGAGCATGAATCTAATAACCTATCTCAGGATTCTGGAAAGCGTTTAGCACAGAAACAGTGCTGGCCAAGGTGATTGATGACATCAGATCAATAAGAAACGCTGATTTTGTCTTCTTCCTGCTTATATTAGGCATATCAGTTGCATTTGACACTATCTAGCAATCCATCTTAGTCAAACGTTTCAAATACTGTGGGATAAGCTTTTCGGTTCTGATATGATTTCAGTCTTTTCTGCAAGATAAATTGCAGGCAGTATGGCTTGAGGATAACGAGGGTCGCACAAGGTTCGGTGCTAAGCACAAGTCTATTTAGTAGTTAAAGGTCTGCCTTAGCTATGCTGATAGTATTCTTTGGGATCTCTTTCAAAACTTGTACAATGACACATGATTCAATATCCCAGCTTGATGAAAAAAACAGAGAAATCAACCTGCAATAGTAGAACATACCTAAGCAGGGGTGGCTCCTCCGCAGTGGTGGAGGGGCGTCGCCCGCCTGGATGAGCCAGCAGATGACAAATAAAACAATAGCTTGCGACGAAAGGTAAGTAGTTTCTTTGTTTTTTTTAAATAAATGTTTCCCCCGTCATCCGACGCCACCCCTAACCCTCCTCCTTGACACATGCGGCAGGCGCCGCTGTATCTAACGAGAGGAATACGACTGATGCATAAAAACTCTTTTAACTTCAATGGAGGTAAAACTGAGATTGTAGTCTTTAGGTCTGGAATGGAATGGAACACTCAATGGTGGTTAAAAGAGTTGGAGGTGAAATCGATGATAGTGCCCTGTGTGTGCAATTTGGGTGATAATAGGATTAAAATTTTGAGGGTCCATCAAAATCTGCATGATAGGCTTCATTTTACTGCATATTCTGAAGAATGTTCCTTCCTCTTTGTCCTCTTACATTTTTATCTCAAGCTCCAGGACACTTCTCAGGAAGTAGCTGTTCATGCTTTATAAATACAATCAATAAATCAATCAGTCAATCAATCTATCTATTTTGACCAACAAATCTATTCATTAATGATTGCAATACTTTAAGTAATTAATTAGTATGTCGTACAAAGAATATAATTACATATAAATTATATATTCTATAAGACACGCCAAACTCCGTTCCTCTACAAAACCAATAACCTTTCTGAAATAAGTAAGCATTATCAAATTATTTAATTATTTAAAACATTACACCAATTAATTTTGGGATGATGTATAAATAGCAATCATCTCATTTTTTTGAATACTTTACATCCTGTTCCACAACAAACTCAAAACACCATTACAAATCATCAAAATGATGAACATAATAATAATAAAACAAATATTTAATCTAATTAATACACCAATCAATTAATTAATTGATGAAAAATGAAAGAGTCATGATGGCCCTAGGAAGAGTGAAAGGAATGAACAAACACACCAACTATTGATTAATTATTAAAATGGGGAAGCAGGAGCCAGAGTTGTGGTCGGAGAGACTTGCAAGCAAAAAATAATAATATTGTAAGGTCTAGCCAGGAGTAAGAAGACAGGTTGAGGGTTCCCAGGAGACACTGGCTGCTATTTTATGTTTCAACCAGGGCATTGAGGAAGGCGGAAATGGTAAGAAGCACTAAGTAGTATTTTGTGTCGGGTATGGGTGTAGCCAGTTGTTGTTGGAAAGTAAGCTTAGTTGCCATTCGTGCATGCCACTGGTGTCCCAGAGTCTTACATACTTTTGAGAAAAAATTGGGTAACCAATTTATGCTCTTGGTTTGCATATTTATCACTTAGGGGCCTGATTACGATGGCGGTTGGTTCAACCACTGGTCCACCAATACAACGGTGGGGAGGCCTCCCCACCAGCGTATTATGACGTTTCCCTTGGGCTGGCTAGCAAAAACAGTGCTACCGCATTGGCTTCAGCTCTTGGCCAACACACACAGCAAACTCGGAATGTGCACTATTTGCCATGGCAGACAGTGCGCATTCTGAGTGTGTTTACTGGGGGAGCCCCTGCACTGCCCACAACATGGTCATGGGCAGTGCCGGGCCCCTTTGTGGTCTTAACTGCCTTTCTGCCAGCCTTTTCATGGCAGTGACACCACCATGATCCTGGTGGTGTTGGCGGTGTTGTGGTGGTCCAACTGCAGCAGCCTAATCTGACAGTCAGAGCACCAAGGATGTGGCAGTTGGACCGCCACAGCAGTGGCTTGTAATCAGGCCCTTAATAACTTCAACGTCCAGTCAGATCTACAAATCTTAAAAATAAATAGGGCTTTATTTACATTCAGGTAATGTACTGCAGTTGAAAACATGAAGCACAGAAAAAAATAGATGATTCAAGTAGCACCTGAAAGACCGAGATATGATTCCGAATAGCTTTACAGTGCTTACATGGTAAGGCACTATTTTTCAGATAGAAAAGTTGTAAGAAAATGGGACATTAGTTGTGTGGCCTGCCCAAGTAAGGGTCCACATTTGTCCTCCACTGGGAACCAAATGTCCCACTGTAGTGCTTGAGTCTCTCAGGGTAGCGGAGCAGAGCAGTGCAAGGTCTACTCAAGGGCGGTGGTGTGGGCTAGTAATCACTATTCACGGGCACACAATAATAACACTCAATAAAAGATTATCCAGTCTGTGCTTTTCCTTTTGAAAAAGGAGAAAGTACATTTATTACACACAAAATATTCATAACAAAACAGTAGTTTACATATATACATAAGTCGCTGGAAATATTTTTTGATAACATTGCGTAATCACTCTTAACCCTCCCAAAGGGGGGTCTAGTTTAACAAATCACTTGTCAAAACATTCACATGCACTAAAATGTGATAATTGAACTTCACTCTGAATGAACACACTTAATACTGGCAATAAAGTATGTATTAAAAATAAGGATAAAGATGGTGCCTTTCAGATAGACACTATAGGGGTCATTATGACTTTGGCAGACGGTTTACACTGTCCGCCAAGGTCCTGAAGGGAAGGTTGCTGCCAGTGCGACCGCCTCTCTGCGGGCCCCATTGCGAGTTTCCAGCTGGGTCAGCGGCAGAAACAGAGTTTCCGCTCACCTGCCCAGCAGGAAACGCACTTGTAATCGAGCCGGCAGTAATGCTGTAATGCATAGGGTGCACCAGCACACGTTGCGGTGTTCACTTTCTGCAAAGCAGACAGTGAACATCACGACTGGGCTGGCCGGGGGGGCCTGCACTGCCCATGCCAAGTGCATTGGCAGTTCTGGGACACCCATGGGGCCCCCTGCAACTGTTCTCCACCAGCATTTTCATGGTGGTGGTACCGCCATGAAGCCACTGGCAGAGAAGTGGGTCATAATCCGAAGGCAGTGCTGCTTGCAGTGCTGCCCTGGTGGATTAGGACCACCGCCACCTCTAGATTGCCAAGATCTCCAATCCTGGTGGAGCTGGCGGTTCCCTGGAGGCCCGACTGCCAGGGTTGTGATGAGACGCTCGGACTGCTGCATTGGCAGCGGTCCAGCTGCCATCTGCAAGTCTGATGGTCTAGTGACCGCCAGACTCATCCTGAGGCCCTTAATTTTGATGATCAGTTTAATACTCTGCCCTCATCAGTATTTTGTACTTTAAAAATAATTAGGAAAATTTGCCCTTTTATTCTTGGATCTCCAAAAAATGGTGATCACTACTCTTGCCTTAGTCAAACAGGATTATGGCAATGCTCTATTTATGGACATTCAGAAAAGTCTTCTTCATAAGCTCCAGCTGCTTCAGAATGCATCGGCCCGACTTCGGCAGGGATCCCAAAATATCAGTGAGTCTCATACCCTGATTAAGCTACATTGGCTTCCAGTGGCTAAGAGAAAATAATTCAAAGCTCTTTAAATAGCCTTTAAAGCATTGCACAACATTGGCCCCGGATTTCTTCAGGACAGATTTATCTGGTATACCTTATCCTGGAAACTCAGATCGCTTAGTTCTGCCAAGGGCTAAATGAGCATCTTGGGAAGGCATAAGCTTCTTTTTCGGGATGGCTAAATTGTGGAATTCTATCCCCATGAATCTAAAGAACTGTTCAGACATATTGTCTTTTGAGAAATCTCTTAAAACCTGGCTTTGTAGTTATTAGTGTAGCTCATTGTCTTCATTGCCGCACTCACAATAGCAGAGGTGCCAAGACGCCCTATGGCATAAGAACGCTATATTAAATTAAATTGAATAAAATCTTCGCACCTGAGTAGTTGTCAGCGGCATTACTTCAATAAAGCATCTACAAGAAAAAATTATTTGTGTACTCCTAATAACATTTAGCATGGAAAGCACAATGAAAACTGAGCCCTTTGAGGGTATCACATTTCTGTTCACAACAATTGAAATTACAGACTTTCGCCCCTGAACTCCCAGATGAAGAGCACATGCTTCAGCCTAGGGAGTGCTTGAAAATAGCTGATAAATCACTGGAGGCTACTCTTTTGGAGTCCAACCCAACTTACTGTGGGGAATCTGGAAATCCTTATCGGGGCAGGCTGCACTGTTCCTACAACTCCCCCTGCACTTTGCTATCCCTTTGGTGTTTACCCCACTGTCCTAGTGCCACCACAGACTGAAAACAAGTGATTTTGGTGAAGTTAATAAGCAAGCCCACATGGCATTATGGGGCACTCCTTGGGACTTTCCTGCATATTAATCAGCAGCTCTTGAATTTGGTATTTCTCTCTTTTCTTCTTGGGGTGCCGGGTCCCACCTGAGTAACCTACACTGGCTACATATTGGGGGACAGCCCCCGGGATCCCACCCCTGGCCGTCCTTACCGGGTCCCCATGCAGGCAGCACTCCTACATGCTGCTATTAGAGCCAGCAGTTCTCTTCTGCCATGTCCACTCCTGTGGGAAATGCATGCCACTCATGGCAGTCTCACGCTCTCCTCAGTCACAGGCAGGGGGAGCATGGCAAGCTCAGCCCATGAGGGGACTGCGGTGGTGCTCCCTCACTTTAATCTTTTTCTCAGGGTCCAGGGATGGGGCTCAGGGAGAGCACAACAGCGTGTCCTAGCTTTGTCTAGCTTCGTCTTCCTTTTTGGGGCCCCGGAATGGGGTTCTGGGCCCTTTCCTGCTTTTGTGGGAGAGCGCAGCAGTTCCGCCTTACCTTTTCCTCTTCTCAGGCCCCCAGGGATGAGGTCCTGGGCCTCATCCTGCATCTGGAACCCTGGGAAAGCGCAATTGCACTTCTCTGCAGTTGTGGCCATTGGGTGCCCGGAGATGGGGTCCCACAGAGATGAAATCAGCCTGGGGCTGGAGTGTTGGGGAGGGGGCCTCTCCCAGTTCCACTTTTTGGCTTTGCACAGGATCTTTCCAGGCAGTGACCACCAGGCCTTGCCTGCCCTGGGGGATAGAAATCATCCAGCAGCAGAGCTCCAAACACTCCGAACGCATGCTGGGGGTCAAAGGTCAAAATCCTTCTTGTGCTAGCATGTTGGGTCCCGCTTGGCTGTATTGCTTGATTTTGGTCTTGTTTTGTATCTGATGGCGAGCTCTAGCCACCAGGAGCACTTTCTTTAGCCTCCTGACCCTAAAGGCGAATAGCTTTGGAGGGAGCTGGTTTCACTGGCTTCCTGTGCCAATCTTTCTCTTTATTTTTGCTCTAGGCCTCTTTTTTCCCTGGTGCTGAAACCCAGCCTTTCCCCCAACTGGTCCTCTTCTCTGGGGGTGAAAGGGGACCAGCTTTCCTGGTCCTGGGGAGCGCCCCACTGTCCTGGTGTCAATTAGGGTCAGAATCGTTGATCAAAATGGATTTCAAGCGGTTCTTCCTTTTGATTGCCCATGGCAGCTGCTTCCAATTCCAGTGTCGAGCAGAAATACACACCCAAAAGAGAGCCATGACTAGGAGATTTTAAGTGGGGTAGGAGGTTTCAGCAGAGATGCACCTCTGGCCTCTCCTGGCAGCCACATCACCTCTTCACCCCTCTCCCAACCCTCCTGCACAGTTTGCTGGGAGATTAAAAAATCACATCACCCAGGAGTCACTTGCCACATCTGCTCTGGGGGTCTCAGCTCCACCACTCATTGACATCACTGCCAGGACCTTCCCCAACAAATCTTTAAAGGGAGCCCACTCCTGGTTTGGGTCCAGAGGTCTCTGCTCCATCCTTTGTTTAGTGGGCTTGGGCAGGCCCCCTTGCTGGCATTGTGTGACAGCTGGCTGATTGATGCAGAGCATCCTGTTTCACCCCTTTTCTTCTCAGGAGCTGAGTGAATAACTTTTAATTGCTCCCTTTGTGTGGGGAGGCCTTTGTTCTTGCCACTGGATAAAAAAGTAATTAACCAGGAGGATGACAATAGGTCTGGGCTCTGATCCTGAGCTGAGCCAGAGAAATATGACATTCCTGGATGACCCATACACTGTACAGATATGTTTTTGGCCTTCGTGGAATTTATCTTTTCACACAGGAAACGCTCTGAATCAGTATGCCGTTAGTGTCTGTAGGCCAAGGGGAAGCAGAGCCTCAATCTAAGGCAGCCTTCCCCATAAGAGTATAATGGAGTGCCACTGCAGACAAGACAGTAAACCACACTGAATTTCCCTATGTGTGTACACCAACATTATAATGTCTACCTCAGGACTAAAGCTAATTCTGCAGAGTCCACTCTGTGAGGCTAGCTGTGCACAGTTACTGGGCAGCACACAATAGGAGTCTCCCACACACAGTTCTCACACATGTGTACAGGTGTCTGCACAAGTGTTCATGTGTAACCAGCCAATTGCCTTGCTTCACAGCAGCAGCCTTAAATTAAAAGGCAGACTCTAGCACTAACTATGCGCTGTCCATTTGTCATGAGTTTACTGTGGGTGAATCACAACTTATGAGGCTCCCCCACAGTAAAAGGTCTAAAACAAGGTGATCAAAAAGCTGAAAATCCGGGTAAATTAAATATGCATAACCCATCATCCTACAGTAGGAGTCTCTGTGCAATGTTAATCTGTGGGACTTGGATCACAAGTCTCCAGCAGTCTGTGTTAACTATTTGGGTGTCAGAATTTACTATGGGCTTTCCTTACAGGTGCAGTAAATGAAACAAAATGATACATATTACTAGTGTCAAATAACATAATTATCTTAATTGATTGGTGGCAATGGGTTTGAGGTTGTTTTGAGACCAGGCTGATAAGAATCTACCAAAATAGTTCAAACATCCATTATCCCAAACATACACCACCCACATGGTGAACCTGGATTCCCAAAGCACTGGAAAATATGGTTCTTGGTAGGAAAGAGAAAATTGGCTCAAGAACTGGCATTTGTCATTATTCCTGAATGTCCAGTTAGCTGTACCACCTAGATACTGGTAGGTGATATTCAAGGAGACTGAACACAGTTCAGGGAAAAAGGATGGGATTTGAGGACAAAACAATCAATAATAATAATGATAACATTTATGAAATATTTATATAGAACTCCACACCCATTTACATACATATATATATATATATACATATATATATATATATATATATATATATATATAGCTATATATATATATATATATATATATACATATATATATATATATATATATATAGCGAGAGAGAGAGAGAGAGAGAGAGAGAAAGAGAGAGAGATGGGGTTGCCCCCAAGACCCACCTTTTCTTTTTTTTCCTTTTTCTATTTTGAGGGTAACAGGCGCAACCCCCTTTTATTTAAAATAAAAAACCTTACCTCACTTTACCTGTCCCAGCCCTAAATCCAAAACATCCCTTCCTCTTCCCGCCCCTGAACCCTAGAACGTAACAAAAAAACAAAGGGACATTATAGTTAGGAATTAGAATTTTAAAAAAACATAGAAATTCACTTAAAAAAACAAAGGTTACAGGGAGGTTATAGTTAGGTTCACAACTTGTGCCCTAAGGTAACTATAACTCATGCCCCCGCCGTGCAGTTTTTTCATTGAAAATGTTACTGCAAATATTACATTGATATTATCAATGATGTTATCAAAGATGTCATGAGTACCATCATTTGTGGGTTAATTAGCAGTGTAGGGGTGGGCAACCCAGTGACATAGCTGGAGCTGGCCCTGGGGGTGGCAGTCCCCAGGGCCATCTGAGGCCCCCACACACAAAAAACATAAGCCCCGGGGAGGTGGCAGTCCCCAGGGCATCAGGAGGCTCCCCCACTTATATATTTTTTTTAAAAAGCCTGGGGACTTGGCCCACCCGGGGGCATTAAACTAACAAAGCGCGGGAGACCACGCTTCATTTTTAAAAAATTTATGAGAGGATTCGCGGATCCACCGCGTCTCCTGTCATAAAATATTTTTAAAAATGCTTTTTAGCCCTGAGACGGTCCCTTTGGGACCCCACCACCAGAGCTAAGGGGTCAGGGTGTTCGTACCCTGGTCCCTTTTGTTTTTTTTGCTTTTTTTTGGGACTCAGCTGAAGCCGAGTCCTAACCAACACTTTAACAGCTTCTATTGTTGAAGTGTTGTCAGACAATCAGATCTCAGCATGCAATCATTAGGGGTCACAAATCCTTTGCGCCCCTAGATATACCAATATGTTTTCCTTTTAATTTCTAAAAACTACTGAGCGGAATTACAACAAAACAAAAAAAGCTCTCTTTCTGTACCAGGACGTACCTTCCTGCACAATTTGGTGAGATTCCTTCCAGTTTCCCTGCACTATCGCTGTTCAAAATCCCTATGGAAAAATGATTGGGGAAAACGTGTTTTGGGACCCCCCTTTTTTCTCAGCCACCGCAGAGAGATCACCCCAAAACTTTCCAGGCAGCAGCTGGTGGGATGGACAATTTAAAAAAAAAAGGTTTTGTGAAGATTCGTCTAGTGGCACCAAAGATATAAGCAAGTAATAAATGCTTTTATATTAGGTTCTGAATTTACTTTTACAGAACTATAGAAATTCAGCAGTTATAGTAATTTCAAGTAACTGTAAATCACGCCCTAAGGAAACTACATATTGTGTGCTCGCCATGCACAGTTTTCTCATCAATAATTTTATTGCAAATGTTGTTGTGATAATATCAACTATGCCATAGAAGTTGCCATCAATGATATACTATGTGTTGCAATTAGCTGTACATGGCAAAACCGCAAGTTATAGCTATCTTAGTGCGCGAGTTATAGTTACTTGAAATAACTCTAACTAGAACTGATGAATTTCTATGGTTTTGTACGAGTAAATTCAGAACCTAACTATAACATACCTGTAACATTTTGTTCAGTGAATTTCTATGAAAGTAATTTTACTTGCTATATGTTAATCTAACCACTGCCTAAGCTAGGGTTGGCTGCAGGCTGCCTTGAGCGTTGCGATGTACTTGCTCTCTGAGTGGGTCTGTGAGTGGGTGCATGAGAGTCTATGTGATTCTATGAGTGAATGATTTAGTGTATTAATGTGTGTTTTAAAAACTTTTGCCGATATTTTTGAATTTGTCATAGTGTTACAGTCACAACAAATTCACGAATATCGCGTGGCGTGAAAACAAGTATTTTTAAGGACATAATTTCACCCTCACAGACCCCTATATCACAGCTCTGGGGTCAGGGAACCTCCACCCTGACCCATTATGCCACTTTTCATTTTAGTTCTTAGCCCCAGGCACCATCTCCTGGGACCTTAAAATGGCAGATGCAACTTTCTAGTGAGGTTGCGGCCAGGGAATCACAGCATTCCTGTTGTCACGTGCATTCACAAATTCGCTGCGATCGCCCTGAAATCGTCGTGAAGGATCCACGTCCCTAGATAGACAAATTTGTTTTCCCTTTAATATATTCTTAACTACTGAACAGTTTTACACCAAATAAGCGAAAGCGTAATCTTCTAACCTAAAGTTAGCTTTCTGCCAAATTTCGTGTCATTCCGTACAGCAGCTCAGGCTGTAGTCGTGTCTAAACGTCCTATAAGAATTAAGATGGGAAAACACAACTTTTTTTACCCCCTTTTTCTTGGCCCCCGATTGACGGGTCACCTCAAAACTTTCCGAGCACAACAAGAATCACCAGCACAATTTTTGGGGAAAATGTTGTGAAGATTCGTCCAATGGTGCCAAAGATATAGGCAAGCCAAAAAACACTTTTTTTATGGAAAGATGGTTCTAACTATAACTACCTACTGGTGACAGTAGGCAATATAAACAGTTGCCTTTTGTTAGCAGAAATCGCATACATTTGTAACCTGTTATAGGTGTTGTCAAGGATTACACAATTACAAAAATATATGAGTGCACATTGATGCCAAAGCACAAAAGGCCTTGCATTAAGCAGTATGGGGGTAAGCGTTGCTTTCTTTGAGACATGAGTAACACATGCATCTGATTTTTCAGAATTTCTTTCAAACTTCTCTGGGTACTTTTGTGCTCTGTTTGTTGATTTCATGTCTCCTGATAGTATTCCCTTTTCTTCCAGTTTGAAGAGGTGTGTGACCCCAATTTATACATTTAAACCCCTTGTTGGCATGTCGTCCTTTAATAATACACAATATATGCACTGCGTCTCCTCTCACACTCTACAGTGTAATCACAGTTTTACATGTTTATTCATGCCTCAATAATTACATTTGGTCTAAATTTTAAATTAAATGAATTTCAGGAGCATATAGCAAATAGAAATTTGTTAACTACAGGATGTAATAGACCAAGATCACCATGAAATACAAAAGCCACACAAGTTGTTAATGTGTGCTACAGTCTCTTGTCTAATGGTGGTTCCAAAAAAATATACCTGTATGAGTAGAACAGGGAGCTATACAGCAGCGGGCATGAGGTGTTCCTCACTCTTTTTAAACTTGGTAGGGCTGTTGAGATCAACCTACACACTGGAATTTGTAATCTTAGGACCAAAATAAGACCTAATTTGAGATTCGATGGCTCACACCTCCATTTTTTTTAACAATTAGGGACTTGTCTATAGTGTGGTGTATGGTATTTACTTTGTCAAAATGACGGAGTCAAATACTCCATTGCCCTGCCAGAGTACCAGTTGACCTCATTTAGAGATGCCCACCGGCCCTGCAGACATCTCTTAACATTGTCAGGAAAAGCTGTCAGGGAGGTTCCGATCAATGTGTTAAAGGTTTGATGGACAGCTCTGTCAAACATGACAGCTGGCGGTCAAACTTTTACAAATCTTCTTTTACTTAACACAAAATCTCAAAGCAGTTGAGACAGAGTACCTTGTCTGCCAAACTCTAAATCAGGTACTAAGTCTTTCCGTTCAGTATAAAAGCAAAGTTTACTATTCTTATCTGTGCTCACGGCCGGGCTGATAAATTCTGCAAGTGATGGCTGAATGTCTACCATTATCCTTCAAAAAGAGTGGGTGATGTGATTCAGCTGGGCCTGTTTCGTCCATGTCACTTAGAACGGAGTCCCCTCTCTACCTCTTCACATTCTGTGCTTAGCTTATATAACATTATTTAGTCATTACTGAAAATTACAAGATAAACAATTAGCAGAGAACAGCATGCTTCAATTTTACATATTTTCATTCTGTGAGACTGTGTTCTGTGAATAATAAACAAGAAACATAGGTATCAGGTTTCCATGGAACTTTGTTCACAACTTCAAAAGAATTATAACCCTTCACATTCTGTGCTTTGCTTATATAACATTATTTAGACCTTATTGAAACGTAAAAGATAAACAATTAGCAGAAAACGGCATAGTTCCTTTTTACATTTTTTTATTCTGTGAGACTGTGTTCTGTGAATAATAAACAAGAAACATAGGTATCAGGTTTCCATCGAACTTTGTTCACAACTTCAAAAGAATTATAACCCTTCACATTCTGTGCTTTGCTTATATAACATTATTTAGACATTATTGAAACTTAAAAGATAAACAATTAGCAGAAAACAGCATAGCTCCCTTTTACATTTTTTCATTCTGTGAGACTGTGTTCTGTGAATAATAAACAAGAAACATAGGTATCAGGTTTCCATGGAACTTTGTTCACAACTTAAAACATATATAGCAAAATATTAAACTCAGATTAAATACTTTGAAAATATATGAGCAGACTTGATTATCACATTACAAAGAAAAAGTGCCATTAAAGAAATGTTCATTGCTTATCAATCATGACATTCACTTTTAAATGATTAATACGTGTATGCTAAAAGGTGAATACCTACAAGAGAAAAATCTTAATAATCAGAATGGGTTACTTATTCCATTGGATGAAAGGGAGCTTCCTTTACATAAATGGAATCTGGTAGTTGGAGCAGCAGAACCTCACTCACTATGCTTTGACTGGCCTGCCAATGGAGGAGTGCCTCCATCTCCCGGCCGACAGCAGTGGAAAACCTTTATTCTGCGTTTGACTTTATTCTCAAAGTCAATGGAGTTGTCAAGCGCATCAACTATACTCGTGCAGAATGCAGCACAAATAGAAAGAGGAAGTAACTGGGAGAAAAAAGAAAGATATTTCTCCTTGTTATGCCTCCCCTAGGAAGGAGTAGTAATTTGGGGTGTTCCCAGGTCTACCACTTTTGGTAAATCTGGGAATGTGTCAAAGTCCATGGGTGTTCCATGACAAAACCAATGGAATGCCTCTCTGGGGCAGAGTAACGCAGCACGGTGATTTGCGCTCTATTGAGTTACTTTGGAATTATCAAATGACTCAGGGCCATGCAAGTTAGTCCTGCTTGGCTTGATGAATGGCATTTTGGGCTTGCATCGTGCATGCACTATGTTGCATGAAGCAAGAGCGATGCAACCCCTCTCATAAATAGGTGCAAAACATTATGGGGCTCATTCTGAGCCCGGCGGGTGGCGGGAGCCGCCCGCCTGGAGGGAGCCGCCAAATGACCGCACCGCGGTCAAAAGACCGCGGCGGCCATTCAGACATTTCCTCTGGGCCGGCGGGCGCTCTCCAAAAGAGCGCCCGCCGGCCCAGAGGAAATGCCCCTGCAACGAGGACGCCGGCTCAGAATTGAGCCGGCGTAGTTGCAGGGGTGCGACGGGTGCAGTTTGCACCCGTCGCGTATTTCAGTGTCTGCATTGCAGACACTGAAATACAGAGTGGGGCCCTCTTACGGGGGCCCCTGCAGTGCCCATGCCATTGGCATGGGCTCTGCAGGGGCCCCCAGGGGCCCCGCGGCACCCCCTACCGCCATCCTGTTCCTGGCGGGCGAACCGCCAGGAACAGGACGGCGGTAGGGGGTGTCAGAATCCCCCATGGCGGCGCAGCAAGCTGCGCCGCCATGGGGGATTCCAAGGGCAGCGGAAAACCGGCGGGAGACCGCCGGTTTTCCTTGTCTGACCGCGGCCGAACCCGCCGCGGTCAGAATGCCCTGCGGGGCACCGCCGGTCTGTCGGCGGTGCTCCCGCCGACCCTGGCCCCGAATGACCCCCTATATATTCATGTTTTCCACTTCATGCGCCTATATGATTCTTGCCTGGAGGAATAGTCTCCAAAATATGATATGAAGCGGCCCCCATTTGGGCGGATGTCAACTTCATGTGTAAACTGTACTGTGGAAGCGTGGAGAGTTTAGGGTCTGACATCACAGGCCCTGATGACTCTCTATTTGACTGAGCTGTATGTGGTTATTCCCCTGCTGGAAACACAAATAGAGACTTTAGGAGGAAGAGGGAGTGACTGAAATATAAAGAAGGCAGGGTTCAGCCAAGAGAGAAATGTAGATAATTCTTCAATGGCTTCCTCTGGGAATCATTACACTAAAAGGCAGCACATTTGAAACGGTGTTAAGCTGCAATGTCACATCGGCATTCTACAGGCCCATAAAACGCCGACGCATGGAGGTTATAATAATTTTTGGGTACCTTACCTTTGTAACCACGACTATATATTATAAAGGTGCACCTATCATTGAGAATTCTAGTACTTACAAAAAACGTTAGAGCGCCAAATTAAATACACACGATAATCTGCCTCATAAAATTATATTCATTGATGATAAATTATGCTCTGTGTATGCGCCCATAAATGATGAGGTGGTAGTGAGAGCCCTTTGAAGATGTATAGCTCCTGTAAAGAATTCTTGGCGCATACCAGAACTAGGTAGCTGGCCATCTTGGCAACTAGAAATCATAGCGTTATCTTAACGGTCAGATAACGCGGTCTCTGTTCTCATAAAGTCCTTGGGAAAACGTGGTTTGTGGGAACCACTACACTTTGGACCTAGTCCCTTTTCTTTCTGTCTTCTGATAAAAAAATTCCAAACACCAAGCAGTTAAAGAGGGCCGTAAAACTGAGAAGAAACACTGACAAAGATGTTTTTATCGAGCACCATCTGGGAGACAGGCCAGCTCGTCCTGCTTCAAGTGTGTTCCTCCCTCTCTGTTTCACCTCAGATAATGTCTCATAAAGAGTTAAGAGGCCCCTTTATACGAGCTTCGGTCATATCCCTGCTCCCCATCAAGTATAGCCGCATTGAGGTCCAACTTCAATTACAAACCCTCACAGAATGCCACTCTATTCATTTTCCCACCATCAAGGGTAAACACAGATGAAACGCCATCATTTTTTTCCTGCCGTTTTATTTCCATTACTACTGCGTTTCCATTAACACCGTCAACAAACTTTGCTGTGCAAAAAAAAAAAAATCTCTCGGAGGAGCGTATTTATTAAACATAGCTGAATGAGAGATGACAATGCAATGCGCGAGACCTGGAATCTAACGTGGATTACAGGCACAGAGAAAGATAATGTTAAATCCTCGGTAATGCGTAACTGCCACAAGTTAGTGCTTGACTCCTTTCCAGTACTTATGCTGAGGTAGTCTCCCGTGATAAGGTGAAGTGGGACGGCTGGTGGTTAGCTCCTCCTCGGTGGTTTGTCTGCATTTCAGCCCACTATTTTTTAAGGATTTTAGATGTTAGGCTGGCTTCAAAAAGGAAGGTTGTTCTATTTGTTATTTTTTTATTTGCAAAATGAATACAACTATTTGTGTAATAACGTTGTCACACTGAAAACTAAAACTAAAAAAGCAGAGCATGGGTCCAAAGTCTTCCTAGGAGCTGGCCTATGTTACTGCTGAATTTCGAGGTTGCCAACTATCAAAGCCAACTAGTCTCAATTATAATTATGCATTAGTTTTTTTTCTCACTGCTGTTTCCCTTTGTCACGTTTTTCTTTCTTTCTCTTCTTTATTCTTTCCGTCTTTTCTGACTTTCGCTCTCTTGGTCAAAGGCCAATGATGAACAATTGAACAATAAATCCTGGTCCTCGAATAAAGTCCTAAAGACAACCACCAGCACCCACTACACACTTCTTAGCCATTCAAATCGTATCATGCATGACTCTTTCTTGTACATTGTATGAATGAAGCGAGTTTAGGTGAACGAGAAATAAAAAGTGAAGCTTGTCGACCCATCGAGTTAACATTCTTCAAGCATAAGTGATATCGACAAACAACATTACAATGGCAAAAGGAGATTCTTAAAAATGTATAAAGAATGAAAATGTAAAATATCAAATTGACAAAGTATTATGAAAAGAGCAGGAACAGCAAGAATGCAGATTGTCTTAATCTCTTGGGGCCAGATGTACGAAGCATTTTTCTAGTCGCAAAGGGACCAATTTGTAGAATCGGCCCGTTTGCGACTATAAAAATGTTTTTTGGGATGTACAAAGCCCAAACTGCGATTCAGTAACATGCTACCGAATCACAGTCTGGGTTTTGCAATTCGGTATTAGGAAGGGGCGTGTCAAGGGCGTCCCTTCCTAATACCGAATCTAAATGGTATGTGTGATTGTTTTGTGACCGCGAATGTGGTCGCAAAACAATCTCACTTAGCAACAATTTCAAATTGGTGCTAACCCATTGTGAATGCGTGCGAAAACAGTTTTTCAGAGCAGGCAGTGGTCCCACGGACCACTGCCTGCTCGTAAAAAATGAAAAGAAAACTTCATTTTTTTTCGAAATGCATTCCTTTTTCCTTTAAGGAAAACGGGCTGCATTTAAAAAAAAATAACACTGCTTTATTTAAAAGCAGTCACAGACATGGTGATCTGCAGACCCCAGCAGGCCACCATCTCTGTGACTGCCACCATTCCCAATGGGGTCACAAATTGCGACCTACCTCATGAATATTCATGAGGTAAGTAATTTGCGACCCCATTGCGAATCGCAGACAGTGTCATTGACACTGTTGACCATCCGGTTTTGCAACTCGCAAATTGCGAGTCGCTAAGACTCACAGTTTGCGAGTCACAAAACCGGATCTTCGTACATGTGGCTCTTGGTCCTTATGTGAACTTCTGGTCTACATATATTTTTATTGGATTCTGGGAACTCTTAAATGTTGCACTGAGAGTCATACTTTTTCAAATCCCCTGCAAACAAATTTACTTTATATATATAGAACTACCCACAAAGACCCCCAAATGTAGTTATGTAGCAGTGTGTAAGGTTAAGCAGTTGCAACATGGTTTGATCCATAAATTGTCTTTTCCATTTATTTATGTCTCAGAATGTTTTGTTACATGAAACCTCAACCACAAAAAATATCAAATCTTCATTAAATCTCGATTCACATCAAAACTCAAGTGATTCGGGTTCAAACAGGTATACTAATTGATATCACTTTGCTATGTTCTTCTCGTTTCGCTTTTGCTGTTGTTGTCAGTTTGGAGTGTGGTGCATTCTATTCACTGAGTTTTGGTTTTATTGCAAGTTCATCGTCACCTGAATTGCCTTCATTCTTTTAAACATGAAAGTGTGCGGTCTTTGGTAGGTTTTTGTGTTAAAAATCACGGTTAGATTGTGCAAAAAAGTTATGGAAATTATTTATATATCTCTCCTTCCTATATTTCCTTCTAAAATGTATAGTAAAACAGAGGGTCCTAGTAAAACTCTGATAGGAACAGTTTTACAGCTTCAAAATCCCTCCTTCTTAAATTAGAGCAGAACACAATTCAAAAGAAACAGGATGTTGAACAAGGCAGTAAGAGATTGGAATATCGGTTGAGGGGGTGAGTACCCACCTCAAATATTAATCAGAAATCATGGAAGGGTGAACCAAAAAAGTCACTAAATAAACCTGTGTTAAACCTCCTTTTAGGCAGGGCAGAAGCCCACCCAGGCTGCAGAGGTAGTGCAGGATGAAGTAGGTGCAAACATGTTAAGGCCTAGGTGTAGGAGGCTGGCCTGGCTTGTAGTGGGTACCAGAGGTACTTACACCTTGTGCCAGGTCCAGTTATCCCTTATTAGTGTAGAAGAGGTGTTTCTAGCAGCTTAGGCTGATAGAAGGTAGCTATGGCAAAGCAGCTTAGGCTGAACTAGGAGACATGTAAAGCTCCTACTATACCACTGGTGTCATATGCACAATATCATAAGAAAACACAATACGCAGAAGTACTAAAAATAAAGGTACTTTATTTTTATGACAATATGCCAAAAGTATCTCAGTGATAGGATAGGATATATACACAAGATAGTATAGGATATATACACAAGACATATGTACACAAACCAAAATTATGCAGATAATAGCAAAAGGAAGTAATGCAAGCAATGTAAAATTACAGTAGATTGCAATAGGAGCACATAGGTATAGGGGCAACACAAACCATATACTCCAAAAGTGGAATGCAAACCACAAGTGGACCCCAAACCTATGTGAACTTGTAGAGGGTTGCTGGGACTGTAAGAAAACAGTAAGGGTTAGAAAAATAGCCCACCCCAAGACCCTGAAAGGTAGGTGTAAAGTGCACCTACTACCCCCAGAGGGCACAGAAGTCGTGATAGGGGGATTCTGCAGGGAGAACAAACACCAGCAATGCAACAACAGTGGATTTCCGGACCTGAGTACCTGTAAGACAAGGGGACCAAGTCCAATAGTCACGACAGTGTCGAGAGTGGGCAGGAGCCCAGGAAATGCCAGCTGAGGGTGCAAGGAAGCTGCTACCTGTTGGAAGAAGCTTGGAGTTCTGCAAGAACGAAGAGGACTAGGAACTTCCCCTTTGGAAGATGGATGTCCCATGTCGTGAAGAAGCTTGCAGAGGTGTTCCCACACAGAAAGACCGCAAACAAGCTTTGCTAGCTGCAAGGGTCGCGGTTAGGGTTTTTGGATGCTGCTGTGGCCCAGGAGGGACCAGGATGTCGCCACTTGGATGAGGAGACAGAGGGGGCGCCCAGCAAGTCAGGGAGCCCTCACAGAAGCAGGCAGCACCCGCAGAAGTACCTGAACAGGCACTTAGAAGAAAAGTGAACTGGAGTCCACCCGAAGTCACAAAAGGGAGTCCCACGACTCTTTGACGATGGTTTCTTTCTTTTCTATTCTTTTAGGTTTCTGATTTCCCTATTATGGGTTCCTAATTGCTTAAAGGATTAGGTACGTGCTAAGGTCCTGACGAATCGCATAAGATCATTTATTGACTAAAAAACAGCGAGAAACATGTTGACCTATTATATAGAGTAACACAGGGGATCCTGTGTTTACTTTTACCTTTACTATTCTCTATTGCGAGATTTAGTAACTGTATAAAAATGTTGTCATTTGGGGAGCGTAGACATTATTTTACCATATCCCTATTTGTTGTTTTTAACCATGTCAGAGGTATCAGAATAAATAGCATTTTTTACCTCTAGTCATTTTTAACTACCCTTATACCAATCCTTAATTACTTTTTGACCGGTTGTGCATTATTCTCAAAAGATCTCCGGCAAAAAGCCCCCTCGTGGGGCCCATCAGGCATTGCAGCGCCGGCCTGACGAGGAGCATAGCCCTATGATGAAGCATGTCACCGGAAGGTGAGTGAGGGCTCTTGCTTCGAATATATTGATTTCTACTCAATGCAGAACCATTAGTCTGAAAGAAACCCGTTTGTGTTTTGGAACTGTGTGTATATCATTTTGATTTGTAGAGTGTCGGGGACCCAGACTTTGCTGTGCACGAAGGAAATCCTGGAAGAGTGCACAGGAGCCGGAGCAGCTGCAAATCACGCGTTACCCAGCAATGCAGTCTAGCGTGGGGAGGCAAGGACTTACCTCCACCAAACTTGGACTGAAGAGTCACTGGACTGGGGGAGTCACTTGGACAGAGTTGCTGAGTTCCAGGGACCATGCTCGTCGTGCTGAGAGTGGACCCAGAGGACCGGTGATGCAGTCTTTTGTTGCCTGCGGTTGCAGGGGGAAGATTCCATCGACCCACAGGAGATTTCTTCAGAGCTCCTGGTGCAGAAAGGAGGCAGGCTACCCCCAGAGCATGCACCACCTGGAAACAGTCGAGAAAGCCGGCAGGATGAAGCGATACAAGGTTGCTAGTAGTCGTCTGGCTACTTTGTTGTGGTTTTGCAGGCGTCCTGAGCAGTCAGCGGTCGATCCTTCGGCAGAAGGTGAAGAGGGAGATGCAGAGGAACTCTGATGAGCTCTTGCATTTGTTATCTGGTGAGATCCCCAAAGCAGAGACCCTAAATAGCCAGAAAAGGAGGTTTGGCTACCTAGGAAGGAGGATTGGCTACCAAGAGAGGTAAGAGCCTATCAGAAGGAGCCTCTGACATCACCTGCTGGCACTGGCCACTCAGAGCAGTCCAGTGTGCCACAAACACCTCTGTTTCCAAGATGGCAGAGGTCTGGGACACACTGGAGGAGCTCTGGGCACCTCCCCTGGGAGGTGCAGGTCAGGGGAGTGGTCACTCCCCTTTCCTTTGTCCAGTTTCGCACCAGAGCAGGGCTGGGGGATCCCTGAACCGGTGTAGACTGGCTTATGCAGAGATGAGCACCATCTGTGCCCATCAAAGCATTTCCAGAGGCTGGGGGAGGCTATTCCTCCCCAGCCTTCACACCTAATTCCAAAGGGAGAGGGTGTTACACCCTCTCTCAGAGGAGGTCCTTTGTTCTGCCTTCCTGGGCCAGGGCTGCCTGGACCCCAGGAGGGCAGAAACCTGTCTGAGGGGTTGGCAGCAGCAGCAGCTGCAGTGGAGACCCCGGAAAGGCAGTTTGGCAGTACCCGGGTTCTGTGCTAGAGACCCGGGGGATCATGGAATTGTCCCCCCAATGCCAAAATGGCATTGGGGTGACAATTCAATGATCTTAGACATGTTACATGGCCATGTTCGGAGTTACCATTGTGACGCTGTACATAGGTAATGACCTATGTACAGTGCACGCGTGTAATGGTGTCCCCGCACTCACAAAGTCCGGGGAATTTGCCCTGAACGATGTGGGGGCACCTTGGCTAGTGCCAGGGGGCCACACACTAAGTAACTTTGCACCCAACCTTCACCAGGTGAAGGTAAGACATATAGGTGACTTATAAGTTACTTAAGTGCAGTGGTAAATGGCTGTGAAATAACGTGGACGTTATTTCACTCAGGCTGCACTGGCAGGCCTGTGTAAGAATTTTCAGAGCTCCCTACGGGTGGCAAAAGAAATGCTGCAGCCCATAGGGATCTCCTGGAACCACAAATACCCTGGGTACCTCAGTACCATATACTAGGGAATTATATGGGTGTACCAGTATGCCAATGTAAATTGGTAAATTTAGTCACTAGCCTGTTAGTGACAAATTTGGAAAGCAGAGAGAGCATAACCACTGAGGTTCTGGTAAGCAGATCCTCAGTGAGACAGTTAGGCATCACACAGGGAACACATACAGGGCACATACTTATGAGCACTGGGGCCCTGCCTGGCAGGGTCCCAGTGACACATAGACTAAAACAACATATATACAGTGAAATATGGGGGTAACATGCCAGACAAGATGGTACTTTAATACACTAAGGACATCTTGTGCACTTCACAAAAGACTCATAAAGGACGCATTTGGCCAATAATCAAACTACATTCTAAAGTCACAAGTTCCACAAAAATCATGGATGCCAGTGAAATCCATGATCACTGTGAGGAAATTTTCATAAGAATTTACTTCTATTTAAATATAAGTGAACTCAGTGGAAGAAGGTGAAATCGAAGTGGGAGGGTAAACAAAATGCAATGACAAAACCTGGCAAATTAAACACTGAGCAAATAGTAAATAGCAACATGATAGAGCAAAGATACCAAGTAGGCATTATTTTGCATGGAACAAACGTCTACAGGTTTGTGTGAACTTTCCCATGATATATAACGGCCAGCCACAATGAAGAATGCAGAATGTGTACCGTCAAACTGACACCAACTGCCCCTCATCCCACACTCACATAATCACACACATCTGCAAGACAGTTCTGAAAAGCAAAACGTGACTTTCAAATGCCTCGTAAGATCAAAAGAAAAACACCTGCATAACGTGTAAGGTAAATGGAACTATGATTGATATGCAGATTCAGTGAAATATAAATAGCAATCACTTGACAATGAACAAGTGGGCCACACTAGGATATGGCCACTGTGGCATGTGCAGTGTCATGTCAAACTATTCACATGGCACAGAATAATAATTTGGAGTCAACATGTAGAGGTTCAGTCATCAACGAACCTACGAAGAAAGTTTTCCTGGGTCATCCATGTCCCAAGAACTGTAGTAACTATCACAAGGTCCTTATCTGAGAATCACTGTTACACAGTTATTGCCAAGCTAGTACTTACGTTAACAAACTCTGTGCGTGCCTCTTTTAATGAGGGAATTAGTATATCTATCAAACAATTGTGGGCTTGTTTTCTGTAAAAGACACCACCCCTTGATTATCCACAGTTTATTGTCAATTACAATCTTATTGCAACATTCTCTTTTAATTGTGGATCGCTAGGAAAGTTGCCACTGTTCATTTAAAAATATTGACAAATCCTAGATGCTAGAAGAATAGCATCCAGGCTTTAGACCAGGCAGTGGAACTGTTGTCACTCGTATTAAAATTCGAATCAAACTCTGGTGCCCTGGCATGCTATTACCACTTGCAGAAAAGTAGCCATGGCCACATATCATTCACAGTTAGAGTCACCTTTTTTTCTGAACATATCACTTTAGTCACAACAGTCACTAACCTAGCTGGTGAAGTGTTTAGTAGCTGTACCTTAGAATGGCCTTAACTCAGATGTCTGATGCTCTGATGACTACTTAATTGGCTAAATATGTAGCTTCCGTAAATGATAGCTTCTTCCCATTTATTATTCAAGCTCACTGGTTCCATCTTCCATGTCATGGCATTAAATCTATCAGAAAAATCTATAGCAGTGTGGTGTTTTTTAGGTTGTAACTGACTGAGGGCCTCATTATGCGCTTGGCGGGCCAACCATCAGCCCACCAGACCCGTGGGGAGGAGACCGCCGCAAAGCTGGAGGTCTCCCCCCGGCGCTATTACAATAATCCCAGCGGGCTGACCAGCCGAAACCGAGGTTTCTGGTGGTCAGCCTGGTTGAAACAGTGTGGCAGTCTTGGCCTTGGCTTCTCATAGCAGACAATGCGCATTCTGAAGGTGATGGGCAGGATGGCCCCTACACTGCCCACAACATTGTCGTAGGCAGGGCAGGTGCCACCTTGTGGCCCCTAGCACTGCCTTTCTGCCAGCCTTTTCATGGCGGGGACCCCGCCATGAAAAGGCTGGCAGGAAGTGATTACACGGCCACCGCCAACCCGTCAGGATCCTTGATCCTGGCGATGGTGGCGGATCCCTGGCAGCCCATCCGCCAGAGTTGTAATCTGGTAGTCGAACCACCAGGAGTGAGGCGGTCCAACTGTTACCGTGAGTTTGGCAGCCACAAGACTGCCAAGCTCGTAAATAGTCTGAATGATTTTAAAATATAACATTTAATTGAATGAGTGTAAACAGATGGAAGCAAACAAGCAAAGGCAATATGCCTCAGTTCTAAAAGGCAGATAAATTGGCTTTTAAGGTATGTTTACTGGTCGTATTCAAATGCATGCCTCATGATACATGTGCATGCATGTAGATGCATAGCCTGCAATGTTTGTCAAGGGTAACCTATTAAAGAGAACCTATTCTTTGATGGCCACCAATTCCCCATGATGCATATGTGCTCCGTGGTGCATGGACTTGTGGATGCATTCCTAGTGATGCATGGCAGCCATTTATAATTTACTGATCTAACAAGACACACTCATGTTAGAATGGTAAATTAAAGTTTACATTAGAGGTGCAATAAATCTGTCCAAGAGCAAAGAAACAAAATGAGCATCCCAGTTTCAATTTGTAACTGCCAGTACCCTATAACAAATGTTAAGAAAGTTAAAGAAATTGAAAGCTGGAAACTGAAATTGAAAACTGGAAATGGGATGTGGAGCTAGACGTTGGGTTGGAAGCATCAGAGAACGAAGAAGGAGCAGAGAAGTGATCCTACTGGAATGGGGGCACATACAGAAGCAGAAGAGAGAGCAAGGAAACACATGAACTTCCATGGAGTGCTGAATGCAAAGTATAAAAAGAGACCATCAAGTCAGCAGTGTAAGGATACACTGCATTCAGTCAGTACACTGTTAGAACAAAATTCTCCTGGGCAGGAAAAACTTAAAAATACTGAGGAAAACCATCTAATCAAAAGCGTACACCGGAGTTAGACTACAAAGCCACCTAATCACGACCAAAGGGTTGACACAAAGCCCACTCTAAGTATGTATTTGAAACAATAGGCCTGCCAATAGAAAGTCATAACTGCTGTAGCCGAGACCTAAAATGCATACATTTGCAGCCATTCAGATTGCTAATTTACCAATTTCTAGCATGTTATGTCCTATTGTAGTACTTTTGTTGAGGGTAGCTATAACCAATACAGCCATTTGGCATTGAAATCTGATGTATTACCCACAGCAGCAGTTTACTAATTTTAAAGGAAGTGCACCTTCTGGAATGCTTATTGAAAATGAAATTGATTCATTTTTATTGTAATAGCAACCTGTTCATGAGTTTAGTCACCACAACTGAGAATGAACAGCATTATCCCATTTGCTTTTGGGATGTTTAAAGTACAGAATAGTGATGATCTAAGGGACCCTTAGGATTTATAATGCTGAAAAATGTCTCTCTTTTTTTAAAAAGCTGTCTTTATTAGCATTTGACACAAAAGGTACATGGGACAGGTCGGGTAACGGAGAACCACACACGGCATCAACGTGCTCGGCACACCATACAGTGTGGTCTTAAAAGGATTATGTAATCAATTGCATGCCATGAACCATTTTGAAACACTACAGGTGAGACATATACATCAAACATTAAATAAACAGCAGCAATATCAACAGATGGTGGTGATTCCCAATAGGGTAAACCCTCCCCAGCTACCCACCCAAACACAGCTTGTGTAGGGGGAGGATAATAAATTTCTAGATGGACTGGGGGGAAATGGGGAGGGGTCAGTGTGGGGCCGAAGATAATCAACCCTGAAACAGGTGGGGGGTGCACAACCTAATCTCCCCAACACACCATCACAATCATACTGCTATACACCAGGATCGTAACCTCTCATCAGGGCTTCAGCTCCGACACAGTGTGCGAGTTCACTAATGCAGGGCACCCCCAGATTTCGATCCCTGGAACTGCCAGAGAGGGTAGGGGTCAGCTCATCTACCACCGACAGTCCAGTCAGCCTGTCGGCCCATATTTCCAGATCATGCTCAATGTGCATGGCTAAGTGCCTTCCCTCCTCTGCCATGCCCCATTCCTGCATGTCCCCCAGCCATTTACCGCTCTTCAGGGCTGCAGTCTGTATCAGTTTATGGCCACCCTCCTCATGACCAGAATCAGTCCCAACAGTGCAAACCTGTGATGTATGTGGGGTCCCTGTTTAGGCATCAGGAGTACTCACAAATGCAGTGTTCAACAGAGGCCTCCACCGACACCTGTGTGGTTTCTCGCAGTGTCCTCAGGACCTCCTCCCAGTATCTTCACAGCTTGGCACAGTCCCAGGTCATATGTAGAAATGACGCCAGGGTCGACCAACAGCAAGACTCCAAGTGAGCACCGTTCATCTATTGTAACCTCAGAGGGGTCAGGTAGGCTTGGTGCAAGTAGTAAAACTACGTTAAATTTAATCCTCACATTGCTTGCCACTTCCTTATCTTGGGAAAATGCTCTAGATGTCAAAAAAGCATTCAACACCCCGAATTGGGAGTACCTTTGGGAGCTTCTTCAGAGAATGGGGCTTGGACCAGTATTTCTGTCCTGGGTGAAACTGCTTTATGCCGGCATAGCCAACAGTGTTCAGAAGGGCTCAAAAGGTGTCTGATTGTTTTCCTATTGAAAGGGGTACCAGACAGGGGTGCCCCCATCACCACTCCTTTTCGCCTTGGCGATGGAGCTGTTGGCCATACACCTTTGTTGCAACATGGCCGAGTGGAGGGTGGAGGTGGGGAGCATCACTCAGGTTGTCTTGCATTTGAATGCATTGTACAATGCATTAGTATATATTACCCACCTTGAGCGGTCGGTGAGGACCCTATTGCAAATCATGTCTGAATTCAGTGCAGTGCCCGGACTTCATATCAATAGACAGAAGATGGTGTTGTTCCTTTGTGGCTGCAATGGCGCAGTTGCAGCCAGCTGAGCTCCTGGTAACAGGGCTTCAGTGGGACAGAGACCATTTTCGATATCTGGGGATCCAGATAGCAAGTACCCAGGCAGCTAGACACCAACTGAATCTGGGTAGAGTCTTCAGTGGCCTGGAGGAGTCCATCCATTTCTGGGTCCATCTGCTGCTGTTGGTGATGGTTAGGGTTGCATTGAGCAAGATGGTTCTGTTACCCCGCTGCCTCTATGCCCTACAAAATGCTATGTATAACATTCCGCCCGTCCACCTTCTCCAGACCTAATAATCTCCTGGTGTCCCTGGTGTAGGTGTGTAAGCACAGCAGGGTCAAGCTAGATCTCCTGAAGTTAGACACTCACCTTGGTGGGCTGGGTCTCCCAGACCTGAGACTGTACTACTATGCGAGCATAGTGCAATATACCACTCAGTGGTGCTCATATGGTTCCAATGGGAAAAACACCTACTGGGATCATGGGGCGCTGCAGCAGACTTCCTACAATTTCTAATGTTGGGGAGGAGACTCCTAGTCTATCACCCTTTCGGCATTCTACAACTGGCTAAAGCTGGGGAGCGTGCGGTCACTCAGGTGCTACATCGTGCCCCTTGTGCTAGACTTTTACTGCTACACTGTTTGAAACCCATATGTGCAATACAATTAATGACAGACTTGGCACAATGGTTTGGGGGCAGTTGCAGTACTGTCGGGGACCTATACTCTAATGGTGTGTTCCTAACGATGGTGGACACCAGAGATGTGTCCCATACGATCCATGAGAAATGGCCGACCTTCCCCACTGAGCCAGTGGAGTCTTGGACTCTGAAGATTCTGCTAGATCCCTCAGAAATTGGTTCCATTTTGATTTCAGATCATGCCCCTGTTTTATCCTCTTTTGATTTATCTCTCAAAAACTCTAAAACACGTTATTTGGAGATTCAACAACTTCCTTCTATTGGTCCATAACTTAATCACAGAAGCCATTGCCTTTATTATTATTTTTTTTTTAAATTAACCAATCTAATGAAACTTCCATTCCTAACAATTGGGATGCTTTTAAAGCTTCCTTCAGGGCCTTTACTATAGCTAATTCAGCCAAAAGGAAAAAGATAATACATTCTCATTATAATGCATAATTACAGCAAATTAAAACACTTCAACGTCCTTACTTAACCTTTAAATCTTCATCTGTTCTACATAAACTGATTGCAGCCAAGTCTACTCTCAACTAACTTGCAACCACTGATGCCTGTAATATCCTCCTCAATGTTAAATCAAAATATCATGAAGGTCACACTAAAGTGGATAAAATGTTGGCTAATCACTTTAAAAAAAATCTGAGTGTACAAATGTTGGACCCATTCATAATGAACTCACCAATAAAATTGTGGCCTCAGATTCTGATATTGCTAATGCCTTCCAAGATTATTATAAATCACCATATGCAGAAGATATCAATCCCTCAGAACATGATATACATACCTTTTCTTTAATGCTCTTTCTAAACCTCCTTCCATTCCTGATACATTCAAACCACTAGAAGCTGCTATAACTCTACAAGAATTTATGGATGCTATCAAATCTCTGAAAAAAGCAAACTCCTGGGCTCTGACAGATTTTCTATTGAACTATTTTCCTCTTTTTCATCTATTTTGTCTCCTAAATTACTAGATTACTAGAACTTTTCAATTATTTGTTGTGATTCAAAGACTAGTGGCTCTTTTTTGGAAGCCCTGATTGTGATCATTTCAAAGCCTCATAAGCACCCCATTTTTTGTAAAAATTATCATCCTCTTTCATTAATCAACTATGATTGTAAAATATTTGCCAAAATTCTAGCATTTAGCCTTGAAAATGTTGTTCCCCTTCTTGTCCAATCTGATCAATCCAGTTTTGTTAAGGGTAGGCTTGCTGCAGATAATGCCAGAATGCTCTCTAATATTATTGTATTTAGTAAGAAATATCACTCCCCCTTGCTGTCTTGTCTCTTGATGCAGAAAAGGCATTGATTGCATCAACTTGAAATTTATGTTCACTACTCTTCATTGGTTTGGCATTGGCCCTAATTTTATATCATTCATAAAATTATTATACTCTGACCCTTGTGCCAGTGTTTTTGTCAATGGACAGTTTTCCCCATATTTTAATTTACATAGAGTTACGAGACAAGTCTCCCCCCCTTATTTTTTATTCTTTGTTTAGAACCCTTCCTTGAACACATTCGTTGTAACAGTAATATCCAAATTTAACCACAATTCCCTTGAAACTAAGCCATCAGCTAATGTTGACAATGTTTTGATATATATGTCTAATCTCTTGTCCTTCTTAATCCTTTCTTAAAAGAGATTATTTTGTACTCTAATATTTCTGTTAAACTTTTCCAAAACGGAAATTTTACCATTGAACTCTGTGTTATCAATATATGTTTGCTAATACTAATTTTACATGGTGCCCTTCTAGAATCAAATACCTTGGTGTTTGTTTTTCTTCTATACTTTCCAGTATAACTAGCCACAATTTTAATAATTTAAAACTTAAGATACAGCAATGGCAATCCTCCTGGTCTCCCCTTCATTTATCATGGTGGGGTAGATTAGATACCCTTAAGGTGATGATTGTACCACACGTTATTAACACAATCTCTATGTTACCTTTTAAAATACCCAATTAGTATTTATCCCAGATTAATTCCATTTGTTCCAAATTCCTCTGGAATAACAAACATTCATGTAATGCTTTGTCTCAACTTAAATGCCCTCAAAATGAAGGAGGTGCACATTTCCCTGACTTTAAATTATATGGTTCTGCTTTTTTGATTGGACAATTTTATGCCCTAAATAATGAATTTAAAAAATCTCCATACCACGATGGATTGTATTTGAATACTACTTAGTGATGTATTTTTCATTTAATGGTGTGGTTTATATGTCTAATTGCACTTTTATTTCTAATAATCTGATATTAAAATACTCTCAACATTTGCTGCATACAATATTTTGAATAGGTCTTGGTTTTTATCAATGTTTTCTTGCATCCTCTCTTTGGTATAATATATTTATTAAATTCTGTCACAGACCATTTTATTTCAAACATTGGAAGAGAAGGGTATTATATTTGTTCATCAATTGGTGAGACATAATTCTGTAATACCTTTTTAAGGTCTAATAATTTTCCTCCTGACCTTACACCAATCACACCCTTGACACCATTACAAAATGTAGGTCACACTTCCTTTTCCAAAGCTGCTTATTTATGCAAAATGTTACTATCACCAACTTCTGTGCGATTAAAATATGCGATTGAATTACTACGGGAAAATGACCTTTCTTTGTGGTCACCTGTTCATATATGGGATACAATATGGTCTAAAGCTGCGCGTATCACACAATTTCTATTTTTTGTTTATAACAGAGCTGTTATTACACCTGAATGTATCTCTAAATTTGATCGAACTACCTCTCTATTATGCTGGTCCTGTTCTACTTCCAACAGCACTTTAACTCATTTACTCTACCATTGCTCTCATGTGTTTATTTTTTGGAAAATTATTTGGTTCAAATTTTAAAAGATTTTCCAATGCAATATTTAATTATCACTTCAGAATGTTTTCTATGGCTCTATGTAATCTGATTTTTCTCATATTTCACCTAAACCTCTGTTGTTCGATTTTTTCATTGTACTTGCTTTTAAGGTTATACTTTCCTGTTGGAAAGATACATCTAAAATATCTGTATCAACATGGTGGAATTTTGTTTCAATGAACATTGAATATCTACTGTTCCCTCATTATTTTTGTGCAAGAAGATCAAATTGTACCAATTTTAGTTACTTTTACTATATATTTTTTCTCTCACTCACTTGTATTGCAATTTTCCTATTTCTCCTTTTTTTCTTGATTTCTTTCTATCCTTTTCACTTTTCTTTTTTCCTACTGTCGCTCATCATTTCCCCATTTCTTTCTCTTTCCTTCCTCCTTTGTCTCTTCTTATATATAATATTATGCTTACAATATACTCATAAGTTAATTTTATTAGTTCTAAATTCCTTATTAATTGTACTATTATGTTGTTTCATTGCTATTGTTTTATACTCAATATGTCTATAGTTACTGATTTATGAATATTCAATAAAAAATATTTAACAAAAAAGAAAGCTTTGAAACCAGCTCACACCAGAAACAAATAGCCATTTCAATGAGAAGCGAACGTCTGATGCTCACCGCTGCTTGCTCTTACCTACCCATTCCTTTGGTAATATGCTGACTGTTGTCAATAATTAAAGCTTGTATGCCGAAAGTCAAGAAGTTACTTGCCTAGTGGTGCCAGTAAACAGCTAACAACTATCCTTTTGCATTGATGGACAACAGTAAAGGACAAAGGCGCAGTGACTATCTATCTTGTTCTTTGGATCGGCTGCCAGAAAGCAGCTCACATGTCTTCTGCCTCTCCTCTCAAACCTACCCACTATAGAAGGGGTCCCTAGTAGGAGTCCGTAGTCCGCTGTTGTTCTGGAGCCCCCCACGGGGCTGGGGTGATTGGGCGTGTGGCGGTGCATGTGTACCGCCCACGGAAGCCCAGGAATTGGGAGCATGGGAGAAGTGTGGACTCAAGCAGACGAGCATCATCATATAAAGGATTATGCTTGTAGTCTACACAGGCAGAAAAGCCTTTTTGATCCATTTATTGAAAAAAAAGTGCCATAGGGATATTCAGTCGAAGTGGCAGCAGCAGTAAGAAGTTGAGATGTAAAAAACCTGAATGGGAGGAGGTAAGTGCCTATAGCTTTACATGGGAACATGGGATATAGAAGGTGGCAGTTCTAGTTGCATTTTGAATCCATCTATTAGAAGAATCATCAAGAGAGCCGTGTTGAGCCTGTTTGAGTCCGTGGGAGTCTAGGTTGGTGAATATACAAATATCTACAAGTATAATCAACAGTATTGTGAGCAAAAATGCCTACTCCTACCTATAAGTGGACTGAAGAAAACTTTAGTGACTATGCCAATCTGTAAGGGATACGAAAGTAGGCAGGCATATTATCAAAGGAAGGGAGAGGCAGTGACAACCCCCTTTTTCTATTTATTTGGTTTGGTCAAGTGGGTGAAGCTTAATAACCAGTGGGAAATAGAGGGGATAGAAATCCGCTATATATTAAATTAAACTGCTTGACACATCAAAGAAAAGAAATGCCTGCCAATCGGAAAAAGTATGTGAAGCAGCGTAAAACATTAACAGGATACCAAATAGAAGAAAAAAAGTGAAGCAAGGATGGTGGGACAAAGAACAAGTGGAGGAAAGCTCTAACTCACCATTGAAATCTGGCTTGTGGTATGGCTGCATGAGTAACCAAAAGGGACAAATTTCATCCACCCAGGGAGGTGCAGAAGAATCTGGGTCAACTCTTCTGGGCAATCCTAAGCCACATGAATTAAGCAATTTGCAGGAAACACTTAAAGGCAAAATAGGAAGGTGACCCATCAAACTCAGATATGAGTAGTATGGATAAAGATCATACTCAAAGTATCACTGGCATCTCTGCACGATGATTCACTACCTAATGGATCTCCCTTCACAGTTGTGGTGTCACCAGATCCAAGGCCTTCCTCTTCCCTCAACATGTTAATTGGCTTGAGCATAAGGAGCAGGTTGAAAGAGGTGGAGGATGCAAGAAATCTGACAAAAACAGTACCTACCCATTGAACTCTAAGCCCACTGATAATGTGGGTTATGTGAGGGAGGAGAAAGAGTTGGGGAGGAGGGATCCTGAAGAGTGGAGTATATGATAAGAACAGCTGTGATTCTTTATATTCACTACCCAACACCTCCCACTTTCCCTAATCTTCCCTGCTGGATTTCCTCTTGCTTATGCAGAGAACGCTCCATCGGATATTGGAATCTGTTATGTTTGAATGATGAGGCAATTAAAAATAAGCCATTCTATTACATACAATTGCATCTAAACTAAAATACATTAGCGGACTATTGCCCTCATTGGTGGGGCCAGTTGAGACTGCCTCTCTGTATTCGGGCAAGAAAAACAAGGAATGTGTCTCAAAATTTGTATCTTACAAACCGATGTTGATAAAGAGGAAAGGTGATCATATATTTTACAATAGAGGTTGGTCATGTAAATCTGTGATCAGTGCACAAAGGTCCGATAAAGGTAGATAGCCCCAAAAAAGAAGGAACACTTCCTAGGAATATACCAAGACCCACATGGTAGACCTCTTAGATGGTAGTAAAACAATTCAAATACATTGATCAGGGAGAGGGATGCAGAAAGCGAAGGGGTCCATATTGCATAATGAGCAGGGGCAAAAACCACCATAAAGAAAGACAGTGGTTAGACAGTGTAATGTTAGAAAGATAAGGAAATGAGTAATGAAGGGGAAACCCTCACTCAGGATGCATCCGAGTACAAAGGGGATTAACCAGGGGCCAACAAGCATGGTGAAATGCGATAATCCTTTAGCTTCCCAAGTACAAAGGGAATCAATCTTGTGGTTCTATATGGATGTACTAAAAAGGGAGTAAAAGGTCAAAGTTAAGACTTCTAAATAGAGGTAGGCTTCTGGGAGTATTTAAGAATTGTGAATCACTTGCATCAATCACATCAGTGGGTATTAGCAGAGTAGGCTTTCTGTTAACAAAGGAAGGCAATGAAATAACAAAAAGATAGTATATCGATCAAGATTAATTAGAGATTTGTTAGTTAAGGTAGAAATGGAATTGAATGAGAAAGGGATTTGGTTAATTTTATTCAAAGAAGTTGAAAGACCCCAGCCAGCTTCATTCCTCCAATAACACGCAACTTTGTCTCCAGAACAAAGTAGCTAAGTATGACGGGGAAAGGTAATTCAAAAGGGGCCCACAATGTAAAAAAGAGGAAGGAAGGAAAGGCTACAAACTAGACTCGTTACCAACACTATGGAGCAAAAAGCTGTGGAAAGTCATTTTACTAGGGTGAACTATGGGTAAAATGTGTTTGGGTTGGTAGCCCTGAGTGAAATAGATTAGCTAAAGGTCTCATCACCAAATGACCTTAGAATAATGAGATGGAATGGCCATGGGTTAAAAAGTTAATGAATACAGAAAATTTCAAACTGATCTTAGTAGATAATGAAGTGATCTGAATTCAAGAAATCTAGCTGTGAGGAAAGGAGATAAAAGTTGTGGGCTGTAAAATCTTTGCTGTCTAAATGTGAATGGCTACAAATATGTAAAATTGACCTCTATCAATACTCTGCTGATATAGACTACCTGATTGTGGTGAATGTATATGTCCATATGAAAGATACTATCTATAATGAAATCCAACTGGGTTTTTTTTTTTAGAAGCTATAGAGGAATACATGTATATTCAAAGGGCCTGATACTTAAAATAGGAAATTTCATTACCAGAATGACCCTAAATAGCAATTGAAACTGCTGCAATGAGCTTGTGATGGCCCACATCATATCGTCAGCAGTCTTTCCCTCCGGTAGTTGTATTAACATGGATAAAAAGTGGACTGGTTTAATGCAAAACATAGGCTTAGTTTGTTTAAATGGTTGTTTTCGTAAGGACATTCCACACCAAAACTTTGCAGATGAAATCTCAGAAATACCTTATGATTATGTGTTTGTTTTAGTATGACATTTCCATCAAATCACAGATTTTAAAGTGTTAGAAATAGATGGCAGTGATCACCTTCCAATTCAAGCTCAATGTCAAATGTTGTTCGGCAGGTGTAAAGAGAAGGTGGTGGTCTGAGATGATACGCTCTCAAGAAGATTACAAACTAGACTAAAAGAAGGAAAGTTGGTATGTTTTCTAAAATACAATTAGAAGCTGTAGGGGTTGTGCAAACCCAGCAAATTGCAGAGGTATTATAATGCTACTCGGAAATAATGGAAAAGATTGCCAACTGTATAAAAGTGGAGTCTAGGAAAACTATTGAGGAGAATACAACAGGATGGAAAGTAGGACTCAATCAGAAGAGTTTGATTTGAAATGCTGAAATACCAGCTAAGTAGGGTTGCTAGGAGCTGGAAAAATGATGCAGATAGGATTAATTAAGGAGAAGAATGCAAATTACATCAAGTATATAAAAGGAAGATCAAAGAAAAAATTGGCATTCTATAATACAAATTGGATGGAAATGCTTGAAGTAATTATCTCCAAAGATTCAAGAACAATTTTTAAATGGGCTCAACTGTGTTTGAGCCATAAGCTACCAACGCCAGATTGTACGGTACCTGGAAAAAGGTTTTAGAAGATGTGTATGCAAAACGTTTCCAAGTACTGCTCTGAGTCCATGAGGTAGATAATGAGCTTTTACAAGGCCTTACAGTTAAAAACACTAAAGAGGTTATTAAGGCTTTACCTCAGTCAAGAGCAGTGGATCCATATAACCTTCCTACTCCTTCTTATAATAATAAAAACCACGTGGATCGCTGGAGTCAGATTTTCTTCATATTATTTGGTTCAACAACTCTTTTGGGAGGAATTTCAGAAAGTTGGAAAGGCACAATAATCAAACCCATTGAGAAAAGGGGCCCAATCTTGTAACCAAAGATTTATAGATTAATTAGGCTAATGGATGTGGGTGACAAAGTGTTTGGTAAGTTCATTTTAAGGAGATTGAAAGAATGGGCAGATGATAAGGCCCTTATCCCAGTAGGGCAAGGTGGCTTTAAAGAAGGCCACTTGACTCTTGATAATTGTGTTAGCCTGTGATTTATGGCAAGGAAGTCAGTAGATCTTAATTGGGACTTATGTTGTTGTTTCATTAACTTCTGAGCAGCCTTTGACATGTTGAATTAGGAGATAATAATGGACAATCTGGAGAAGCTGGGGGATTATTCAGTTTTTTGAAGGAACTCCGCCAGGGGAATTGGGCCCAAGTGAAGTTAGATAAGAATAGTACACTAACAGAAAGAATTGTGATAAGAAATGGTTTGTGACAGGGCTGTGTTTCAGCTCTAACCATGTTTGCACGTTACTTAGGTGACTTTCCTGAATTCTTAGTGGAGACGGCTTTCTTCTCACCCAACACTGGTGGGCCTCATGTTTCCGTTTTATTATACTCAGATGATTTAGTGATTATGGACAGGACCCAAATTGGGCTCCAGCATAAATTAGATGCATTTAGAAGGTATTCAGCTGATGAAAAACTTACAGTTAGTATGGGGAAAAGCAACATTTTGGTATTCGGGTAGAGTAGGAAAGATTTCAAATTGGTCTTGGGCAAGGCATTGACTGAACAGGTGTCAACATATCAATATATCTGGGCACACACTTTACACCTAAATTAAGCTGGAAGGTAAGCTGCAAAGCAGTTAAAGCTAATTCCCTGCCAATTTAAATGGGGCTTCGACAATTCAGGAAGGAGTATAGGGGTCCCGACTTAGAACCAATACTAACCACATTTAAAGCAGTGGTCCTGGCATAATGGTTTAATGGTCTGTGAGTGGTATGCGTAGTTGGGACAGAATCAGAGGTCTGTGCTTAAAAAGGGCTTTGAATCTACCCAATGCAGCTACGGTACAAACACTAATGTTAGAGATGGGATTGTCTTCTTGGGCTTGTCGCACTGAGAAAAGAAGGCTATGATGAGATTTTGGGATGGGTCATCAAGTCCAGAGATAACAAGATATTTTTGCTTTGTAGAGATGAGATATTGAAGAGTGAGTGAAAATGGGATGTGAATTTGAGGCAAGGTATATTAATTGTAATAGAGCAGTACTCCACTGCCTACCCAGATGTGAAGTTCCAGTCAAACTCTTGAAAAACTAAATGCATGAAAATAATGCAATAAGTCTCCACATATAGAGATATTACATTTATTTGCATGGAGAAGTCCACCTCTATATTTTGGGAATACTGGAAGAAACATGCTGCATTCCCCTATTTATCATCATTGATAAATACTGCTTTAAGTCAAGAAATTCTTAAATTGTGGATAGAGATCAATCTTGGTATTCCTTTACAGAGTCCATCAAGGGGTTAAAATAAAATGTTGGCTTTTTTAAGTGTGGGTTGGAGATGAGCTGTAACCCACATATTGTATTGTATTGTTTGTTTTTTAGTGTAGAGCAACATAGATTTTTTAAATCAGCTTTAATTAGATATGGTGTTTTTAAGCATCAGGAAGCTCTCTAATGTGCTTCTCCCATGCACTTTTTTGTACGCTATGTGCAATAGCAGGCTTTTATCTTCAATGAAGGAAAGACTGATGAAGTTATAATGCTGCGTTGCTTAGGATAAGGAAGGGGTATATTGTATATTTACTCTAAACAATGATTTTATTCAATCTGCATCTCTGTTGATTTGTATTATTGACGGTCTTAAATTTCTTATACATATTTTAAATTTCTTAGTGTAAGAATTGTGTTTTGTTTTTGTTTTATGGACTACAGTCCAAAGAAACATATTTTATGAACTGAAAGATCTTTATGGGTTACGTATGATGACAAAAGAGGGACCCATAGGAGTACACTGACTACAGGCCACCACAATATATGCCTAATTGAGTCCACTCAAATGCAACAGAGGAGTAATTCACAGGTGTGTCCAGGTTACAGGCTGCCATGCTGAATGCCCTACAGGACCCACAAAAAAGTAAAGAAAGTGACATACTGGTATGCATCTGATACCTTCAGGCATTATAAAGAATCTGTCTAGGTGTGACAAAAATGAACCTACAAGCATGTGCAGGAGAGATGCAGCAGTAGTGACTGTTCTTTAGATGTTACGCAGGAGAGGCAGGGTGGAATACCAAAGATGGTAAATTGAAAATGAAGGAAGCCATAGCATAATCCAGAGCTCATACAAATAGCATTCACCAATGTGGAGTCCTGGATGGAGTGGTGGAGAAAAGATGCAAGGAAAACCATAAGTGCCACATTAGTGGGTGCATGGATTTACCCAGATGTTGATGACGGAGGACACAAGGATTCCCACATACACCTTAATAGAGGATGTGTTAAATCCACCTATAGGAGGTGAAGGCTCAAACCTAGGAATTCACAACCATCATTTTAGATGGCGTAAGTTGTGCCCCCCAAAACATTGGAGGTACAACTAAAGGATTAACACATGTACCTTAGTGTATGGTCCGTGAGGTCCAACCTACAGATGGAGGCACAATCCACAGGAGCAGAAGAGATCTGAGAAATCTGTGAAATTAGTGTATTTGGAATAAAAAAAGTTAGAGGACCAAGGAAGAAGTTCAGGTAGGGTAAGAAAGGAGAAAGTGCAGGATGTTTGGACCAAGGCCCTATCTGGGTTTTACAAGCCCAAACAAGGAAGTCACCATAGGAAGACACTTTTAACAGTTCTCCCTTTACTTGGGCACCTGGACTGGATTTCCTCAGAAGAGTTGTTAAGTAGGATAGGGGAGTCACATGATCCACTAGCGCAGCAGTGGTTTCCAGGTAACCTAGTGCAAGGACACACCATGCACATCACATTATAACGAAATCCAATTACCTTAAAAAAGGACTTGAAGAGTAGGTGCCCAAGACATAGTCTAAATTACAAACACCACACTGAGCTGGTGCGATAGTTGAATTATAGTGAAAAAGGTTTTTCTCTGGTCAAATACAGACCGCAGAAAAAGTAATCCCCAGCTTTGGGCCTACTCCATAGTCTCATCTCTCACCTCGGTGCAGCTTAACTCATTTGTGCAGCTCAGCACATAAAGGTTAATCCATGGGAGGAGATGTGAGGTTTAGCAGCCTAGAGGTCACCAGGCACACCATGTCATACAGAGACAGTCACTAGTCCCCAAAGAATACTAAGTTCAAATCACATCTGTCCACCGTATTAATAACATGCCTACAATGCTTTTGTTGCAATGATATAAGATGTTACCCCAAGACACAAATCCTCATATAGGCTTCCTTGTAACCATCTAATAGTGCGATTAACCTAATCACCCTAATGCTCCAAAGAAATAGAGCATGGGTAAAATGTTTTTGCTTTATTTCATAACCGGTGACTCAGATTGTTATGTTATGAGGGGCAGGGGGTACAATTTGATGAACCTGAATGATCACTACAGGTTGTACTTTCTGGTCAACCTTTACTCCGCCAAAATAATGATGTGTGGCGAACATATTCATTGTAATGCAATTTAATACTGATATGACACTGTGCTGTACCATAACTGCTATTATTTCAAATGCAATACAATCTGTGTTAAAAACATATTTTTGCTTTAAGGTAGTTAGTGTATAGCATCTGTCTCAGCTGAGATCGGCATGACCAAAATCATTTGGAATTCAGAAGACAAGATGACAACTTCCCAAACTAGGCAGGTTCCAAATTATCATGGGTAATTTATTAGCACATATAAACACTTGGAAAATGTAGTTGAATTCTAACAATATATAGTCAATTAAAATCCAAGTTACAGCATAATGTTACTGAAAATTGGCATGGAGGTTGATTTAGTGAAACATTAGCAGCAGCAAATGTGAAGCCATGCACCCTTTGTCACCTGCTGACATCACAGGGAGGGTTGACCTGTTGTTCAGCTGTTATATCCTTAATGCTCTACTGGGGATATGGAGGAAGAAAAATTAGTAGAAACTGCAGAAAGCAAAAAGGGCAATTAGGGCCTTGTTTAATTTCTCTATCTGGCACTGCTTCATGACTCCTGCAGCCATGGGTAGCAAAGGCACTGTTAAGAGTTGAATGCTCAATTTAGGGACAACAGTGGCGTAAAATGTCATTGTTTCCCCTTTTCTTTTTTCTGACGTATGATCATCATATTTTGAGCTCTGGGCAGTAAATGGCTACTAAACAACCTTTCAGTGCATATGTTTTCCTCCTAAAACATGGTGCGAGATCAAATACCAATCAGCATATTTAGTTTTTAGTGAAGTTATATATAAAACTGGCCAACGCCTGTGAAAATGGTTTAAATGTGAAAAGGCCACATGGGATGCCAAGTGACCTTACATCACCCAGGTGGAATTTTAAAAACATGACCAAAGAGCTGACAAACTGCCCTGTAGCACAGCAGACACTGTTAAATTAGGATTTTAAGCCATTTTGACAAGTTTAAGACTACATCTAGCATTGAAAGTCAATTATAAAATATGTTTAAAGCCGACAAAGCCCAGTTCCATAACGTTCAGCTGCGGGATATGAAAATTGTGCTTAGCTGTATGTTTCAAGTGCAGTTACTGCCTCGGCGTATGATAGTTATTCTTTAACAAAGCTTGTACTGTGTTTACAAATTGCACCTCTGTATCTTAGGTTTAGAACCAAATAAATTATATTATTACAATATTATACCATTCAGTGAAAATCGAATTTAGTGGTGAATTTGCGGGTGATATGAGGTTTGCTGGAGAGGGGGACTCATCATAAATCAACAGGCTTCCTTCGCATGCCCCGCGTCAAAATGGGATAACAGTTTTCCTCACGTATCTTGTTGGCTTAGAGCATGGCATGGTTTGGGGTCTCCTCTGAAATTCAATTATTTCTTGTGTCAGTAATTAAAGGGCATTAAATAAAAATAGCCAAACGGGGCTTGTCAATAAAAGCCGGGTCTGATGAAATCCCGTCTGTCTTATGCATTGTTCTATGCCTAGCGTGCGCTGGTTACACTCGGCAAAGAAGAATGCAAGGCCAAGGTAACCTCTCCCAAGAGCATCCTTTCGTGGAACTGTGATAGATTCACCTCCCTCAGTAGTCAGGCCTGTTAAGCTGACTCATTTCCCCCCTTTTGTGTTGCCATGTTTTAAGAAGGTTTCACAGCAACATTGCGGACATTTCTACATTCGTCCCTAAACCTTATCTTTTTCATAAAGGCATCCACCATCAATAAACTGATTTTTCCTGTGCACCATATTATATATGTAGTTAATATCGTTTCAACTCTTTTGTGCTTCTGTATTGTTACAGTGGATGCAAACACACCTTTTATATTTTAGTTCATTTGTTAAAAATGGGTGAGTTCCCACGTAATTAAAGTTTTTGTGTCTGTTCATTTATTTCTCGTTTGTTTCTCTCATCAAAGATAGGTGCCTCCTGACGGCTTTCATATTAATTGCCGAAGTGAATTTTTATAAACTATGACCCCTACTTTAGATATTGCTTTCTGCACAGACTGCAAAGCTTTTTTTAATCCCTTTTTCATATTTTCATAAAAATAAACTTTTTGGAGAGACTTGCAACGTGGTAGTGTTCTAGGAGAATTTGTTTGAACTTTATTTACAGTGACTTTCCTTGTTTTTTTCCCTTTAGGTTGTGAGCCATTATTTTATTAAAATACATTCACTTACATATCATTTCTATTATCTCTGACTGGACAATTCCGTTGGAAGATCACAGTATTTCAGTGTGAGATATTTTACATTGAACAAGTATATTCTGTGTCAGTCTATGGCATTCTGCAGCCATTTAATGATTTTGAAGTTATGAGGTTTCTACCAACTATTGTGTGCTTCCCACTTTCATATTTTACTGAACTTCTCATCCAATGACTTTAAAGGTATTAGTGTGATATAGACTTTAATGAGGAAGCAATCTTTCTTTATCATCAATAAGTTAGATGCTGAAAGCATTCCAATTTATTTGCCCAGGTGGAAATTAGTGTTTGTATGATGTACTTACATATACAATTAAATGTACCGAATTCTAAAAGAGCTCTAAGCTCACCATTTTATTGCCAGTATGAGTAGCATAGAGTAGCATCTGGGACTGCTCTTATTATTGTCTTTATCCAAATTATTAAACAATGCTCCCGATTTACTAAGATATCACAAAAGGGAACACCTTTCCAAAATTACACCGAGGAAATGCTTTCTGAAATCTGTGTTTCTCTGGAGTATTTAGCATTTCACAGCCCCAAATCCAAGATATGCACCATCACAAAAATATGAGATTTAATCAATAAAATATGTTGAAATCTTGCATCGAGATTTAATTTACAATTAAGTTATTTACAATATTTTCATATTTTCAAATTAGAATCTTTCTTTCTGAAATTGAAAAACACAAATCCTGAAGGTTTATATGCACTTTTATGAATAGGTTGACAGCACAGGTCTTCGCTAGAGCTGTTGCTCACAATATACATACAGAGCACTTTGTGTGAGCTCCCTTCAATCATTTGTTCATGTGGAGCAGCCTCTTTCACAACTGGGTTCACACATTGTCAATACCACGTGAGATCAGCCCAGATATGTTTCTATTTCACCATCATGCTTTTGGCTGTTTTGTGTATTATTGTGTCTTCTATGGAGTGGTTGCATTGCCATGCACAAGGGACTACTTTACTTCTAAAAAGTATGGTAAACTACCATCAACCCCACCATCAATACCGATAAAACCCCACCATTACAATCATCAATAATACAAATAGTGCCCCCATGAACAACACCACACAGCCACCACTATCACCATCAATATAACCGTCTTCAATACCATCACTGATACCAATACAACCAGAATCATCACCACCAATATCATCACCACCAACACCCCCTCCAAGTTACCACCATTACCACCAGCAATGCCATTCCACAGCCACTACCCATATTACATCATATAACATCAATGACACCACTACCACCATCACAACACCAGCACCACAATACCATCCACAGAAATCACCTCTACCAATACTACTGGTACCAGTACCACCAGAAATACGACCTATATCAATGCTAATACCATTGTGAAAAAATAATCATATAGCCCTATATATTACAGTAGTCTTATTTTAAATATTTCTGGCAAAGTGTGTAGTGATATTTTATAAACGAGTATTGGATTTGTTTCTTGTTCGTTTGAAGCATCCACTAGCCTCATATATGCTTGCTAAATGTCATGGCTCACTGGATCCAGAAGCCATGTTATTCAAGGTTGCACATTTGCACATTTCTGTAAAGCTTAAACTTGCTTCTCAATCCTGACAACTGGAAGTGAGATTTAGGGAGAATAATGAGATCAATATTTTATTAACAAATGATATCTTCTCCTCAACAATACCCTGCCACCTGCTCATTAGATAAATGTTTGCTAAAAGTGACAGGTGCCTGTCACATGATTTGGTTCCATGAGCTTGTATTGAGGGAACACCTATATAAATTGTCCTAAATGTTTTGCGTTTTAGTGCTGTGCTCCAACTTACCCTTTTCTACCTAAAACTCTGGTCATTTGAAATTAAATATTTCAGTGAATTATGCAAGTTAGATGGTGGCGTTCTTGACACGTTATGCCAATTTTATCACTTCCAATACCACCACAAATGCTATCTCTGCCCAACACCACTCCTAATACCACCAATACCACCAACAATAACACAAAAGCATTGCTACCAACATCACTTGCACTTATACCACTGCCAAAACCACCATTACAAGACATAACAATACAACCACCAGCATCACCACTATGCTTCCTACCATCAATACCCTCAACACCAATATCACCATCATCAATACCACCCTAATACAAATAATATTACCATCACCACTGCTAACAATACCACTACCACAATACTAATAACAGTGTAGCGTGGAACAAATAACCATATTATATATCAGTAGATTGACAGAAAGACTAAAGTAAATTGGCAAGGCATTCCTAATTATTCAGCCATTGGCAGGTGCTATGAATGTAGTCGAAAAATGCTAGTTATTCATTATATTAATTTCACAGTAGTGTTTTCTTGTTCTGTTTATGCCACTTCATGGCCAATTCAGATTGAGTTTTCCAGGAGGGGGAAATAGCAGGTTAGGTGTATCTAAAAGAATGATGGGGATTTTAGGGAAGAAAAGAATGTAAGTTAATTTTCAAATGCTGTGAACAAGAACTGTTTTTTAGCTTATCTCATTAATATTTTGTGGCACAAGTGGAAAGGGAAAAAATAAAATAGTATTAGTATGAGTGCATTCCATTCTATCATTTTTATTATGCCTGTCCAATTGCAGACAACAGCAACTGCATGCAAATCAATCTTGGATCCAATCCTGAAGGAATGGTGCAGTCCAAAACATGCCATCAATGATTGAGAACACAAATAACAATACATGCTTTCACCTTTATTGATCCTCATCTGTGATGTGCTGCTGAAGAGTCTTCGGAACAATGAACTTGAAATTCATATGTGGGCATACCAGTGCAACCTACTTAGGTTGAGGAAAGTAAAGTCAACAGCTTATGTCCCGGGCAGGCAGTAGTGGAGGAGAAAGTGAACATAGGCAGAGGGAACAGTGATTGTCAGACTTTGTACTTAGGGTTATGGAGTTGTAGGGACTACTGGACCCTACCTCTGAGGGTTGAGGTTGCTTGCCACTGATGTTATGGGGCCTGTCCTACAATGGGTCTGCTAACTGACCAAATGCAACCTTTCTTACCTTTCTAGTAAGGGTTAGCATACACAGGCGTCCAAGGGAGGTAGTTTTGTTTTACTTGAGCTCAGCACTTAATCAGTTAAGAGATACAGTAACCTTAATGTACAACCTAGTGCTTGTCACTGCAAGAAAAAAACTACTCTACTCAAACAGCTACACCCTAAATCTGAGAGAAAGGCAATCATCCAGTTGCTGTCCTTTTCTGGGTTGATGAGGAGCACATTGTAATCCTTCCCATTATGAAGTGAGAGGATGGCCTAGTGAGCGGAGGCACAAGTCCAAGGGTACACCTTAGTTCACTCTCAAGCAGTCCCCTCTCCCTAGACTTCCCACAGCCTCCAGGGATGTCTTGGGTCTCACCCCTCCTGGACAGCCACTTGTCCTTCAGGGCCCGGTAGACTCCTTCATCTCTCAGGAGGCAAGCAAGCTTCCAGTTGCTTCAAGCATATTCACAGCTCCTTTATTGCAAAGGCTAAACTTCCAGGGATGTCCTTCACATCTTTGAGACTGGCTGTTAAGCAGACACCAGCCCTCAGTGGACAACATTACTTTGAATACTCTGTGGAATAGTCCTTTCCTTGGTCACAAAGGTCTTGGAACTGGAATGAAGTGAGTTGCTTTGGTTCCCACACTTATACAAAACTTCTAGACAGGGGAATTAGATCTACTTTCGGAAACTGCAAAAGAGGTTTGATGTAGTTCTCCTTTCAAGTGTCATCTTCAGACTGTTCCCCAGACAAAACCTTTATTTAACGTGATGCTTCTCGTAGAAGGTAGCATTGGGATTGTCCCAGTCCTGGAGCACCCATAACTGAGCCACAAAGAGATGTGAGGTTTCAGCATCTTTATATCATTAGCCAAACAAAAGGAGTAACAGGAGACAGACAAAATGGCAGGCCTCACCCAGAAATGTCCTCACCTTTCAGAGCAGAATCAACAGCCCCTACCCTCGCTCCGTCAGTGGACAAACTGGCAATGCTCAGAAACACTAATCAGCAAGTCCCACTTATCCAAAAGGTGTCTTAAAATTTCTAAAGGTAGTCTTGACTTCATTCTCCTAGCTTCAGTACCCGAGTCACCTGCATCTAGCTACAATAACGCAGGAAGTACACTTCCACACCCTTGGAACACTGTCCTCTCTCTCCACGTTGTACTAGACCATGCCATGGTAATACAAAATGGAGCCCACCGGTTTCTATTACTCTTGCTAGCTTACACACAATGCATACTCACTATTCATTCACTCATGCTCTTCCCCGCATGAGGATATCAGCACAAAGGTCTGAGCATCTGCATTAGAATGGAACAGATAAAAAGGTTTGGACACACTATAGATCTCTCCTAGCCATGAAGTAATGCCAACACTGCTCTATGTGCTAAATCCACTACATGCACAACAGTGCATTGTGAGCAAGGAGGGCACTTTTGGTGCACCCCTCTTACATCGCAGGACAGGTCCAGGACCTCACATAGTCAGGGACAGGCCTATGCATCTGTGCACACTCCTAGATTAGGAGGAAACGGGCCAAACTAAAAGCCAGCATACCAGATGTACAAGCAGTTGGGCACCCTGTGTGCCATACAGGATACATTTTCTTCCCAATTCCATCTTTATACCATTCCATATGGTAGGCAAAGCTTGTAGCTCTGGGGTACAGTGTTCTAAAATGATACAACCAAACCTAGCAGTTTCAGGACATGGAATATCACAATTTTTCATTGGATAAATCAAATTGTGATCAGGAAAAATAGGCTGCAGCATAGATAAGTTCATAGTGAATTGGGTAATAAATACATGTTGCAATGCTCGGAAAGGAGTTGTGCCACAAGCCACTAAATATGTTCATGCATGTAACTCTTCATGCAATGACAGGTATTGTATTTGGGTGATCCTGGACTTGGAAATCCCAGGGAGTTGAAGTGTGAAACTGCCAGTGTGCCAATACTGACAGGACATAATTTCTACAATTCAGATGGCAAAGGATAAGCTCCAACAACCCAAAAAACTCCTAAGGGTATGGGAAGCAGCCTAGATAGATCTAGCTCAATCTCACAGGAAAAGGTATGACATAAAGCTTTCTAGAGGCAAGGTAGGCATGCTTTAGACTAACAGGCTGTTTTAGAGGAGGACAGAAATAGAAAATATGCCAAACTATTATTGAGTTAACACCTACCTTCTGGTGGCATAGTAAATGATTTTGACTTTCAGTTATTTCTCTGAGATAACTAGGACAAGTTAGGCTAGTTATGGAATGTCTGTGACACACATAATTTCTTGAAAAGAAAAAGGGTGGCAATGTATTGGAAAAGAAGACCCAAACAGACATTTCTACTGGAGACCTAGTTGCTAAAGGAAGAGGAGGCAGAAATGGCCAAGGGGTGGAACAGCTTGGTTTACAGTTTATGTTCCATCTTCGCAAGAGGATGTTCTTAATCTTAGTAGCAAGGTGTGTTCCCTTGGCAGTATAGCACACATACAACAATAAAGAGTGAAGACTTCTGAATGTAAAATAAGACACAGCTCTTAGCTCATATTTCGAGTGAGGAAAGAGCACATGGTAACTGCAGAGAGTCTTTTATGGGTGTGTTCTGATGTCTATGGATTGGGCCAAAATGTTGGTTTTTTTGGGCTTGTGTTCATTTTTTAATTTTTTATCTAATGAACTTAGGAAATTTGATGGCTTGCTGCTTTTATAATAAAGCGAGAAAAGAGTAGCATGCTATTTACCTGCATTTTTAACAAAATTAAAACTTTCCTTCTTAATAGTAAGGAAAATCTACATTGTTACTATATGTATCAACTGCTGTTTTAGCTACATAATAAAGACTTCTATAAAATTGATATAACAGTTAACACATGTTATCATGGTTATAATTTAGGGAAAAGCTAAGTGTAATCATTGTTATCAATTACACGACTGCTTAGGCACAAATGTATTGTTTGCATTAGAATGACACATCTTATTTTTTTTAGATATGTATTACCAGCATTTTAAGATAACGCGCCCCCTTTTCAAGAACACGCCAACTCACATGGAAAATGTAAGGTACGTTTGAAATATAAGTCTATTGTGTTTGTTATTTTTATGTCTTTCAGATTACCTACTGATAGCTGCAAGACACATCAATTTAACTTCTGTGAAGACTGCAAGGTCAGCAAGGTTTTCAGTCTAGACGTAGATGTCATTTTTAGTCACACCATGTGTGAGTAGGCCTGGGAAGAATTCCATTTACGGGGGAGTAATCAGAGTAATTGCAGTAATTCTGCATTACTCTTTAACTCAGAATTACTGATAATTATGGGATTGCTCCTATGTGCGTAACTAAAAGTGATTTTGGGGGAAAAAAGCCTGAAGTGAGAGCACATATTATGAGGGTAAAAGGCCACACGTTATTTGTGTTCTGCTAAATTTAGCATTTTCTCTTAGCTTAGGCATCCTCACATCCATTGTGTTCGTGAGTGTTCATTATGTATTGTGAAAACAGTACTAAATAGCGGTAGTAATTTGATTGAAAATCCTATCCCAACAGCACATTTAGGAGCACTAGTGCTCACACTCCCTATTTATGTGCTTTTGCACTTAATGCTATTTCTTAGTGCAAAATGCATCCTTGTGTCCATTTTGGACATGAGGGGGCATTTTTGTGTTAAGAAATAGTGCCAATCTCAGAATTACTTTATTTGTGAAATTGAAACATAATCTTGTGGAATTCTTTGGTAATTCCATGAGATTACTCTACATAGAACTATGCAAGTTACACCCACCACTATTGTGAAGTGCCTATGTAATGTCATGTGCAGGAGCATTTTCTTCCTTTATAGGAATCAATGTCCAACAAGGTCAATGAATCTTTGGACCCAGCATAAGGGTGAGGAAAACCAAACAACAGACTTCAATACAACCTAATTCAACTACACAGTATGTCCAATTTGGCCATACAAGAAAGATTCCAGTTGGGAATAAAGTTGAGGGGGTTTATTACAAACTTAAACTCAAAGTCATGTAGACTATTCTCAAGACAAAGTTATAAAGATACAGTATCACCAAGGGTTGACCAAGGCGACAAATTATGTTCAGGCGGACTAACATTAAGAAAACTAGGCGCTCTACAAATACAATACAAAATATCAGCAAAATTATCTGATGAACAGAAAACAAGTGTTCCTCAGTTTAAATAAGCATTAACGCAATTCAAATCATCAAGGTTCAGCTAGTTTGGACAAAGGAAACACTACAGATTAGCCAATCAAGAATAGCATGAGCTGGGTGGAACACAAGCGGAGAAAAGACAAAAAGGACAAAAAAGGCAAAAAAGAACTTGGAAAAAGGTAATCTCAGGCAACAGGTCACTAAAATGGGTAAAAAGTAAGTAAAAGGGTAGGCGTCAACGTTTCAAAAGCTCAGTAAAGAGTCTTCTTCTTTGGGTTAGGGAAAAATCTCCAAGTCTCAGCAAGGAACTTCAAAGGGACATGGGCAGAGAGGACAGTACCTCTCAGAGTCCAAGGGGTTCAGCAAACAGGATAAGGGGAAAAGGATTCTGCTTCTTCTCTTCCTGGATTCTGACAAAAGTCCTGCTGGGGATCGGTTTATTAAAGTGTATAGGGCAAAATGATATGTCAGCTCATCAGTCCACCTTACATTGTCAGAATAACATCCAATAAAAATCCACCATGCGACTCCAACTTGAAACATTGGTGTGGTTTCCCAGGTTTGTCATGAGAATCGTGTCCATCTGTAGTGTTCTATGCAAGATTGCAACTTTTGTAGAAATTGCCAGTCCACAGTCCTAAATGGTCCATCCGTAAGGACTACCTCCCAAACTAACTACTTGTAGAACAATAGACATCTATTACCAAGCTAGCATTCTCCTTGGAACAAAATCTGGAAAAAAGGTACATGCTAGCAAAATGACAACATTTTCTGCACAGTCACAAATACAGGGCCTAGCTGGCCTCACTTAGGCTAATTCAAGTAAACTAAAACAGCACATTACTCATTCAAAAATGTTTGCTTTGTTCAGCACTCCGTCCATCATCCTTTTGTGCTACTAAAGTTGCCCTAAATGGGAAGGGTATGCCCAGATGTGTGTCCAGTGCTCACTGTGCAACTGGATTCAAGCTAGCCTGGCTGATGAATGGTGATACTCTGAAACCGGTCCCAGGATGCTTGTTTCCGGTCCAGGGAGGACCTGGCCAGGCAGTTTGGGCTGGACTGTTCCTGTTAGGAACAGGGTCAAGACTGATTTGCATATGGCTGGGTCCAAACTAGGGTGGCATGGTGAGCAAAAGAACGATGGATTAAACCCAGATCTGTGACTGGGGGTGAGTGTTAAAGTTGCCCTAAGTGGGAAAGGTATGCCCAGACGTGGGTCCCGTGCTCACTGTGCCACTGGATTCAAGCTAGTCTGGCTGATGAAGGGTGGTTGTTTCCAGTCCAGGGAGGACCTGGTCTTGCAGTTCGGGCTGGACTGTTCCTGTTAGGTACAGGGTCAAGACTGATTTGCATATTGCTGGGTCCAAACTGGGGAGGCATGGTGAGCAAAAGAACAATGGATTAAACCCAGATCTGTGACTGGGGATGAGTGTTTGCATTGTTCAGCACTCCGTCCGTCATCCTTTTGTGTTACTAAAGTTGCCCAAAGTGGGAAGGGTATGCCCAGATGTGGGTCTCGTGCTCACTGTGCCACTGGATTCAAGCTAGCCTGACTGATGAAGGGTGATACTCTGAGACCGGTCCTAGGATGCTTGTTTCTGGTCCTGGGAGGACTTGGTCAGGCAGTTTGGGCTGGACTGTTCCTGATAGGAACAGGGTCAAGACTGATTTGCATATGGCTGGGTCCAAACTGGGGTGGCATGGTGAGCAAAAGAATGATGGATTAAACCCATATCTGTGACTGGGGGTGAGTGTTTGCCTTGTTCAACACTCCGTCCATTATCCTTTTGTGTTACTAAAGTTGCCACAAGTGGCAAGGGTATGCCCAGACGTGGGTCCCGTGCTCACTATGCCACTGGATTCAAGCTAGCCTGGCTGATGAAGGGTGATACTCTGAAACTGCTCCCAGGATGCTTGTTTCCGGTCCAAGGAGGACCTGGCCAGGCATTTCGGGCTGGACTATTCCTGTTAGGAACAGGGTCAAGACTGATTTGCATATGGCTGGGTCCAAACTGGGGTGGCATGGTGAGCAAACGAATTATGGATTAAACCAAGATCTGTAACTGGGGGTGAGTGTTAAAGTTGCCCTAAATGGAAAGGGTATGCCCAGATGTGGGTCCCGGGCTCACTGTGCCACTGGATTCAAGCTAGCCTGGATGATGAAGGGTGATACTCTGAAACCGGTCCCAGGATGCTTGTTTCTGATCCAGGGACGACCTGGCCTGGCAGATCGGGCTGGACTGTTCCTATTAGGAACAGGGTCAAGACTGATTTGCATATGGCTGGGTCCAAACTGGGGTGGCATGGTGAGAAAAAGAACGATGGATTAAACCCAGGTCTGTGCCTGGGGGTGAGTGTTTGCATTGTTCAGCACTCCGTCCGTCATCCTTTTGTGTTACTAAAGTTGCCCAAAGTTGGAAGGGTATGCCCAGATGTGGGTCTCGTGCTCACTGTGCCACTGGATTCAAGCTAGCCTGACTGATGAAGGGTGATACTCTGAGACCGGTCCTAGGATGCTTGTTTCAGGTCCTGGGAGGACTTTGTCAGGCAGTTTGGGCTGGACTGTTCCTGTTAGGAACAGGGTCAAGACTGATTTGCATATGGCTGGGTCCGAACTGGGGTGGCATGGTGAGCAAAAGAATAATGGATTAAACCCATATCTGTGACTGGGGGTGAGTGTTTGCATTGTTCAACACTCCGTCCATCATCCTTTTGTGTTACTAAAGTTGCTCCAAGTGGCAAGGGTATGCCCAGACGTGGGTCCCGTGCTCACTGTGCCACTGGATTCAAGCTAGCCTGGCTGATGAAGGGTGATACTCTGAAACTGCTCCCAGGATGCTTGTTTCCGGTCCAAGGAGGACCTGGCCAGGCATTTCGGGCTGGACTATTCCTGTTAGGAACAGGGTCAAGACTGATTTGCATATGGATGGGTCCAAACTGGGGTGGCATGGTGAGCAAAAGAATTATGGATTAAACCAAGATCTGTAACTGGGGGTGAGTGTTAAAGTTACCCTAAATGGGAAGGGTATGCCCAGATGTGGGTCCCTTGCTCACTGTGCCACTGGATTCAAGCTAGCCTGGATGATGAAGGGTGATACTCTGAAACCGGTCCCAGAATGCTTGTTTCCGGTCCAGGGAGGACCTGGCCTGGCAGTTTGGGCTTGACTGTTCCTATTAGGAACAGGGTCATGACTGATTTGCATATGGCTGGGTCCAAACTGGGGTGGCATGGTGAGAAAAAGAACGATGGATTAAGCCCAGATCTGTGACTGGGAGTGAGTGTTTGCATTGTTCAGCACTCCAATCATCATCCTTTTGTGTTACTAAAGTTGCCCTAAGTGGGTAGGGTATGCCCAGATGTGGGTCCCGTGCTCACTGTGCCACTGGATTCAAGCTAGCCTGGCTAATGAAGGGTGATACTCTGAGACCGGTCCTGGGATGCTTGTTTCCGGTCCTAAGAAGGAGGACCTGGCCTGGCAGTTTGGACTGGACTGTTCCTATTAGGAACAGGGTCAAGACTGATTTGCATATGGCTGGGTCCAAACTGGGGTGGCATGATGAGCAAAAGAACGATGGATTAAACCCAGATCTGTGACTGGGGGTGAGAGTTAAAGTTGCCCTAAATGGGAAGGGTATGCCCAGATATGGCTCCCGGGCTCACTGTGCCACTGGATTCAAACTAGTCTGGATGATGAATTGTGATACTCTGAAACCGGTCCCAGGATGCTTGTTTCGGGCCAGGGAGGACCTGGCCTGGCAGTTCGGGCTGGACTGTTCCTATTAGGAACAGGGTCAAGACTGATTTGCATATGGCTGGGTCCAAACTAGGGTGGCATGGTGAGCAAAAGTACAATGGATTAAACCCAGATCTGTGACTGGGGGTGAGTGTTTGCATTGTTCAGCACTCCGTCCATCATCCTTTTGTGTTACTAAAGTTGCCCTAAGTGGGTAGGGTATGCTCAGACGTGGGTCCCGTGCTCACTGTGCCACTGGATTCAAGCTAGCCTGACTGATGAAGAGTGATACTCTGAAACCGGTCCCAGGATGCTTGTTTCTGGTCCATGGAGAACCTGGACAGGCAGTTCAGGCCTGGATTGTTTCTGTTAGGAACAGGGTCAAGACTGATTTGCATATGGCTGGGTCCAAACTGGGGTGGCATGATGAGCAAAAGAATGATGGATTAAACACAGATCTGTGACTGGGGGTGAGTGTTTGCATTATTCAGCAATCCATCCATCATCCTTTTGTGTTACTAAAGTTGCCCTAAGTGGGAAGGGTATGCCCAGACGTGGGTCCCATGCTCATTGTGCCACTGGATTCAAGCTAGCCTGGCTGATGAAGGGTGATAATCTGAGACCGGTCCCAAGATGCTTGTTTCCGGTCCAAGGAGGACCTGGGCTGGCAGTTCGAGCTGGACTGTTACTGTTAGGAACAGGGTCAAGACTGTTTTGCATATGGCTGGATCCCAACTGGCATGGTGAGCAAAAGAACAAGGGATTAAACCCAGATCCATGACTAGGGGTGAGTGTTTGCATTATTCAGAACTCCGTCCATCATCCTTTTGTGTTACTTATTCAAATAATACACATTTGAATACGCAAATGATAAATTCAGCATTAATAAACTTTCATTAGCATTCATTTTACAGTAACTTTAAATGAAATAACTGTTAATACATTTCCATTAATGTGGTGAGAACTGCATTTCTCTATTTTTGCATACAAATTTAAAACACTTTTCATCAGAAATCTAATATCGTTTTAATTTAAGCTATCAGTCTAGACTCTAAAATATAGCATAATAACATGTTATTTAACCAGTTCTGGGCCTTGGATGAGGTGACCTCGTCCAAGGCACCAGTTCCCATGTGCCTTGGACGAGGTGACCTCGTCCAAGGCACAGGAACTGGGGGGAGCGCTGCTCCCCTGTGCTCCCCACCCACCCCTCCAAGGCAGGGATGGAAGGGGAAGCCCTTCCCCTTCCACCCCCGACCCCCCCACCCCCCCTGTGACGTCAGCGCACGAGCGCGCACTGATTTGTCACAGGGCCTCCCCATCGCGCTGGAAACTCAGCTTCCAGCGCGATCGAAAGAGAAATGCTTTGCATTTCTCTTTCGATCACGTGGGGGAGGCAGGGAGAGGCTTCAAAGGGAAGGAAATGTATTTCCTTCCCTTTGAAGTCTCTCCAAGCGTTTCAAAAGCCGGATTGCTTGCAATCCGGCTATTGAAACGCCCACTAGACACCAGGGATGTTTTTTTTTTTTGTAAATAGACATAAGGGAGCGACCCCTTGGGCAAGGGTCGCTCCCAATGGGGGGCAGTTTTTAGGAAGGCCTTTTCTGCCCCCCCCCCCCAGGGGGCAGATCGGGCTAGTATTAGGCCGATCTGCCCCCGGGGGGGGGGGGCAGAAACCTCTAGGTCACCAGAGATCTTTTTTTTTTTTTTTGTTTGTTTTTTTAGGTGGGGAGCGACCCCTTAGGCAAGGGTCACTCCCCTAGGGGGCAAATTATATTTAGGCCATTTCTGCCCCCCTTGGGGGCAGATTGGCCTATTTTGATGAGGCCAATCCAAACCACTAGACACCAGGGAGTTTTTTTTGTTTTCGTGAATTTCATGCAAGGGGAGCGACCCCTTAGGCAAGGGTCATTCCCCGGGGCGGGGGGGATTATTTTAGGCCATTTCTGCCCCCCTGGGGGGTAGATCGGCCTATTGTTATTAGGCCGATCTGCCACCGGGGGGGCAGAAACCTCTAGGCACCAGGGCAAATTTTGTTTTGTCTTTTTTTTTTTTTTTTTTTTTTTTTTAGAGATGAGGAGCGACCCATTAGGCAATCCACAGGTGGGCACTTTGCAAAAAACACCTCTGTTTTCTGTGAAAAAATGTGATGTGTCCATGTTGTGTTTTGGGCCATTTCCTTTCGTGGGCGCTAGGCCTACCCACACAAATGAGGTACCATTTTTATCGAGAGACTTAGGGGAACGCTGGGTGGAAGGAAATTTGTGGCTCCTCTCAGATTCCAGAACTTTCTGTCACCGAAATGAGAGGAAAAAGTGTTTTTTTTGGCCAAATTTTGATGTTTGCAAAGGATTCTGGGTAACAGAACCTGGTCAGAGCCCCGCAAGTCACCCCATCTTGGATTCCCCTGGGTTTCTAGTTTTAAAAAATGCACTGGTTTGCTAGGTTTCCCCAGGTGCCGGCTGAGCTAGAGGCCCAAATCCACAGGTAGGCACTGTTTCTATGAAAAAATGTGATGTGTCCACATTGTGTTTTGAGCCATTTCCTTTTGTGGGCGCTAGGCCTACCCACACAAGTGAGGTACCATTTTTATTGGGAGACTTGGGGGAACGCTGGGTGGAAGGAAATTTGTGGCTCCTCTCAGATTCCAGAACTTTCTGTCACCAAAATGTGAGGAAATTTGTGTTTTTTTAGCCAAATTTAGGGGTTTGCAAAGGATTCTGGGTAACAGAACCTGGTCAGAGCCCCACAAGTCACCCCATCTTGGATTCCCCTAGGTCGCTACTTTTCAAAAATGCACAGGTTTGGTAGGTTTCCCTAGGTGCCGGCTGAGGTAGAGGCCAAAATCTACAGGTAGGCACTTTGCAAAAAACACCTATTTTTTCTTTCCAAAAATGTGATGTGTCCACGTTGCGTTTTGGGGCATTTCCTGTAGTGGGCGATAGGCCTACCCACACAAGTGAGGTATCATTTTTATCGGGAGACTTGGGGGAATGCTGGGTGGAAGGAAATTTGTGGCTTCTCTCTGATTCCAGAACTTTCTGTCACGAAAATATGAGGAATATGTGTTTTTATAGCCACATTTTGAGGTTTGCAAAGGATTCTGGGTAACAGAACCTGGTCAGAGCCCGACAAGTCACCCCATCTTGGATTCTCCTAGGTCTCTAGTTTTCAAAAATGCACAGGTTTGGTAGGTTTCCCTAGGTGCAGGCTGAGCTAGAGGCCAAAATCTACAGGTAGGCACTTTGCCAAAAACACCTCTGTTTTATTTTAAAAAAATATGATGTGTACACGTTGCGTTTTGGGGCATTTTCTGTCGCAGGCGCTAGGCATACCCACACAAGTGAGGTATCATTTTTATCGGGAGACTTGGGGGAACGCTGGGTGGAAGGAAATTTGTGGCTCCTCTTTGATTCCAGAACTTTCTGCCACCAAAATGTGATGAAAATGTGTTTTTTTAGCCAAATTTTGAGGTTTGCAAAGGATTCTGGGTAACAGAACCTGGTCAGAGCCCCACAAGTCACCCCATCTTGGATTCCCCTAGGTCTCTAGTTTTCAAAAATGCACAGGTTTGGTAGGTTTCCCCAGGTGCCGGCTGAGCTAGAGGCCAAAATCTACAGGTAGGCACTTTGAAAAAAACACCTCTGTTTTCTTTAAAAAAATGTGATGTGTCCACGTTGCGTTTTGGGGCATTTCCTGTCGCGGGCGCTATGCCTACCCACACAAGTGAGGTATCATTTTTATCGGGAGACTTGGGAGAACGCTGGGTGGAAGGAAATTTCTGGCTCTTCTCTGATTCCAGAACTTTCTGCCACCAAAATGGTAGGAAAATGTGTTTTTTTAGCCAAATTTTGAGGTTTGCAAAGGATTCTGGGTAACAGAACCTGATCAGAGCCCCACAAGTCACCCCATCTTGGATTCCCCTAGGTCTCTAGTTTTCAAAAATGCATAGGTTTGGTAGGTTTCCCCAGGTGCCGGCTGAGCTAGAGGCCAAACTCTACAGGTAGGCACTTTGTAAAAAACACCTGTTCTCTTTCAAAAAATGTGATGTGTCCACGTTGCGTTTTGGGGCATTTCCTGTCGCGGGCGCTAGGCCTACCCACACAAGTGAGGTATCATTTTGTATCGGGAGACTTGGGGGAACGCTGGGTGGAAGGAAATTTGTGGCTCCTCTTTGATTCCAGAACTTTCTGCCACCAAAATGTGAGGAAAATGTGTTTTTTTAGCCAAATTTTGAGGTTTGCAAAGGATTCTGGGTAACAGAACCTGGTCAGAGCCCCACAAGTCACCCCATCTTGGATTCCCCTAGGTCTCTAGTTTTCAAAAATGCACAGGTTTGGTAGGTTTCCCCAGGTGCCGGCTGAGCTAGAGGCCAAAATCTACAGGTAGGCACTTTGCAAAAAACACCTCTGTTTTCTTTAAAAAAATGTGATGTGTCCACGTTGCGTTTTGGGGCATTTCCTGTTGCGGGCGCTAGGCCTACCCACACAAGTGAGGTATCATTTTTATCGGGAGACTTGGGAGGACGCTGGGTGGAAGGAAATTTCTGGCTCTTCTCTGATTCCAGAACTTTCTGCCACCAAAATGGTAGGAAAATGTGTTTTTTTAGCCAAATTTTGAGGTTTTCAAAGGATTCTGCGTAACAGAACCTGGTCAGAGCCCCACAAGTCACCCCATCTTGGATTCCCCTAGGTCTCTAGTTTTCAAAAATGCATAGGTTTGGTAGGTTTCCCCAGGTGTCGGCTGAGCTAGAGGCCAAACTCTACAGGTAGGCACTTTGTAAAAAACACCTGTTCTCTTTCAAAAAATGTGATGTGCCCACGTTGCGTTTTGGGGCATTTCCTGTCGCGGGCACTAGGCCTACCCACACAAGTGAGGTATCATTTTGTATCGGGAGACTTGGGGGAACGCTGGGTGGAAGGAAATTTGTGGCTCCTCTCTGATTCCAGAACTTTCTGCTCCAAAATGGTAGGAAAATGTGTTGTTTTAGCCAAATGTTGAGGTTTGCAAAGGATTCTGGGTAACAGAACCTGGTCAGAGCCCCACAAGTCACCCCATCTTGGATTCCCCTAGGTCTCTAGTTTTCATAAATGCACAGGTTTGGTAGGTTTCCCCAGGTGCCGGCTGAGCTAGAGGCCAAAATCTACAGGTAGGCACTTTGCAAAAAACACCTCTGTTTTCTTTAAAAAAATGTGATGTGTCCACGTTGCGTTTTGGGGCATTTCCTGTCGCGGGCGCTAGGCCTACCCACACAAGTGAGGTATCATTTATATCGGGAGACTTGGGGGAACGCTGGGTGGAAGGAAATTTGTGGCTCCTCTCTGATTCCAGAACTTTCTGCCACCAAAATGGTAGGAAAATGTGTTTTTTTAGCCAAATTTTGAGGTTTGCAAAGGATTCTAGGTAACAGAACCTGGTCAGAGCCACACAAGTCACTCCATCTTGGATTCCCCTAGGTCTCTAGTTTTAAAAAATGCACAGGTTTGTTAGGTTTCCCAAGGTGCTGGCTGAGCTAGAGGTCAAAATCTACAGGTAGGCACATTGCAAAAAACACCTCTGTTTTCTTTCAAAAAATGTGATGTGTCCACGTTGCGTTTTGGGGCGTTTCTTGTCACGGGCGCTAGGCCTACCCACACAAGTGAGGTATCATTTTTATCGGGAGACTTGTGGGAACATAGATTAGCAAAACAAGTGTTATTGCCTCTTGTCTTTCTCTACATTTTTTCTTTCCAAATATAAGAGAGTGTGTAAAAAAGACATCCATTTGAGAAATGCCCTGTAATTCACATGCTAGTATGGTCACCCTGGAATTCAGAGATGTGCAAATACCCACTGCTCCTCAACACCTCATCTTGTGCCCATTTTGGAAATACAAAGGTTTTCTTGATAGCTATTTTTCACTCTTTATATTTCAGCAAAGGAATTGCTGTATACCCAGTGTAGAATGAAAACGCACTGCAGGGTGCAGCTCATTTATTGGCTCTGGGTACCTAGGGTTCTTGATGAACCTACAAGCCCTATATATCCCCGCAACCAGCAGAGGAGTCCAGCAGACGTAACAGGATATTGCTTTCGAAAATCTGACATTGCAGGAAAAGTTACAGAGTAAAACGTAGAGAAAAATTGCTGTTTTTTTCACCTCAATTTCAATATTTTTCTTTTTCAGTTGTTATTTTCTGTAGGAAACCCTTGTAGGATCTACACAAATGACCACTTGCTGAATTCAGAATTTTGTTTACTTTTCAGAAATGTTTAGGTTTCTGGGATCCAGCATTGGATTCATGCCCATTTCTGTCACTGACTGGAAGGAGGCTGAAAGCACAAAAAATTGTAAAAATGCGGTATGTCCCAGTAAAATGCCAAATTTGTGTTGAAAAATTGGGTTTTCTGATTCAAGTCTGCCTCTTCCTGAAAGCTGGGAAGCTGGTGATTTTAGCACCGCAAACCCTTTGTTGATGCCATTTTCAGGGGAAAAAACACAAGCCTTCTTCTGCAGCCCCTTTTTCCAATTTTTTTGAAAAAAAATAAATTTTCACTGTGTTTTGGCTAATTTCTTGGCCTCCTTCAGGGAAACCCACAAAGTCTGGGTACCTCTAGAATCCGTAGGATGTTGGAAAAAAAGGACACAAATTTGGCTTGGCTAGCTTATGTGGACAAAAAGTTATGAGGACCTAAGTGCTAACTGCCCCAAATAGCCAAAAAAAGGCCTGGCACAGGAGGGGGAAAAGACCTGGCAGCGAAGGGGTTAATCCCAATACCACATACGTTTAGATGATTAGTCTATGGTGAATGCACACTAAAATGGGCTCTCAGTGCATCACATTACAATCTACTATCTACAATCTAGTACTTTGGTTATCAGAATGGATAAACTATCACATATAGATAGTCACTGTGACATGAGGGACAATACTAACATTTCTGCTACATCAGGTGTTGTCATGAGCTGAGCATTGGGGAAGTAATGATCTTATAGATTATTTTATCAATCGAGTCACAGAGGGAAAAATGGGGGTTCTGCGTCAACAAATGGTGCAAGTCAGGTTAGAGTAAAAAATCATGGCTCAAACCGGACTTGCGCCATTTTTTGATGCACAACCCCCATTGAAATGGCTCCTGTCTTAGCAAAAGACAGGAGTCATGCCCCCTTGCCCAGGGGACTTCTGGTCATTGGGCACAGTGGCATGTAGGGGGGCCCAAGTTAGGCCCCCCATGCCACTTTAAAAAATATACTTACCTCAACTTACCTGTCCCCCACGGGTGGGCGAGGGTGGCAAGGGGTGTCCCAGAGACCATGGAAGTGAGCCCACAGGTCCCTTAACGCCTGGCCTCACCAAGGCGTTAAAAAACGGCGCACATCAGGCTGTGCACCGTTTTTTAAGGCCCGCCCCTCCTGTGCGTCAAAATGATGCGAGAGTATAAATAAGGCGCTCAGGCCTTAAAGTCATTTTTTGGACGGGAGCGCCCACCTTGCATGTCATTAACGCAAGGCGGTTTCCCGCATCCAGAAAATGACGCACACTAAGGGATTTTGAAGTTGTTATACTGTTTCCCTCTAGCGAGTGCCCTTTCCTGCAGCTGCTACTCATTTTTTCTAGCGGTATTCGAGAATTCGGAAGGGATTCTCTGACAGTCATCTGTTGTGGGCTCATTAGGATGCCTCTCCACCTAGGCCATGCTTACTCTCTGCAATCGTGCAATGTTGGAACTGTCAGCTCGTATCATTTTAACACCTCAAGAAAAATGCATTAATTTCTGTGTAATAGCTTATGTGCGTCTAATTCTTCTTTAAACACGTATTGTCGTGTCATTTTTAAGAACACGTTTTTCTACTAGACCAATGGTTTCTTCTGAAAGAAATCAGGCAAAAGCATTTTACTCAGAAGTATCTGGTTCCTTTCAGAGAGCAGACTTCCATGTCGCCTTTAATGGACAACATATTTGTTGCTTCCTACATAACACGTTTTTCTGCTCGCTTAGTGACCTGATTGATGCATTGTGCTATTTAAAACATACGAAGATGCGCAGAGATAGATAACTGAGGCCCGTTAACAGCCCTGGGAACAACACTGAAAGCTTTATCTGGAGCAAATTACTTTTATTTTTATAAAGACGGCTTTCTGCGTGCCTTCATCGAGGTAAACCCTATTAAATAGTCGGTTCTGAAGAGGGCACACACCCACGTCTACATTGACCAGAGGACACCTCACCCCTCCTCCTCAGCTCCACCCCTTTTAAAAAGTCTTCCCACATTTTCAACTTACTTTTTATGGGTTTGAACCAACCATCCGGGTCATTTCCTTTGATGGCTGCTGATACTTCATCAGAGGTAACACAACTTTATCTTTTATCACTTTTGAAGTCAATTTAATTCGTGCCCAATGAGCGTGGGATTAGCTGGCGTGGTTTATAGCCCTATGAGAAGCTGTTTGAACTCCAGGCTTCGCAGGTTAGAGCTGTAAATTGCAGTGATTCACGGCAGCAGGGCTGAAGGAGAAATGGCGGAGCCCATTCTGATATATGTGCAAGCGAAATTATTAATCGGCTTCCGCTTTCTACAGAGAAGCCATAAAAGAGTTAAATACCATTAAATCAGAGCCTGAGAAGAAGCAGGGACTGACTTTTAAGAATCAGTTGTTTGATGTGTGGCAAATGGTGGAGACGACATTCTTTCTAGCATCCATGATAAAGTTATCAGGGGCCACATGTATCAAAATCCCATTTTGCATTCCCTAAATATTGAATTTTACGAAATCGCTATTTAGGGAATGCAAAATGGCATGCAACAAAATTGTGATTCCGTAATAGCGATTGGCACAGAATTGCAATTGCTATTAGGGATTGCAACTTCATTCATTTTTCTGGGCTTGAAGGCCCCTAGATGCGAATGGTTTTGCATTTCCCAATTTGTGACTTCCTATTAGGAAATTGCAAATTAGGAAATGCAAAACCAAAGATGCCTTGGGGCCTAAGTCCCCCTTTGAAGCAACCCGAAAATAAATTGTGCACATGTAAAGTGCACACATGCCCTGGGTGCATGTATGTGCTACATGGCACTTTAAAAACTGATGTTTAATACAATTTTTAAAATTGCACATGGTTACCATCAACTTGGAGTTGATGGTAATAGCATTTCCTAAATGCCCATTTCGCATATAGGAAATGCCTGTAACATGTGCTTAAGGAATCGCAAATAGGAAATCCCTATTTGCGATTTCCTATTTAGGGAATCGCAAATTGTGTTTTCCTATTTGGAGTCACAATTTTAGGGAATCGCAAAAAATTCCTACATTTGCACTGCCTATGGCTTTCATACATCTGGAAAGGCTATTTTGCATTCGCAAATGGTCAAATTTACCGATTTGCATTGTTTGTGAATGTAAAATGGGATGATACATATCACCCTTTATTTCTTCATGTACTGCACTCAGTAATCCCACTTGCAAACATTGCTCGTGTAAGCATTACTGCCTGCTATATATAATGTAATAATGAGCATATGGAAGAATTCCAATAAACTATGGTCCTAATAATTAACTGCTTACTAAATGGACCAAGGAGCAAAATGGCAAAGTGGTCCTACAATCACATTAGTTGGCACCTTCTGTGATAAGATCTTTGGTGTTACTAGGAGATACTGTGTAAATACTGCATGCCTTCCTGCTAATATTGCACATCTTCCGGTAATTTTTAGGGATGCTTTCAGATTTAATGCTCCTGCTAATGGTTTGACACAATTGGCTGAGAAGTTTTTATGATGGAAACAGCTGCCTGTAATGGCATTACTGACTGCCCTGTCTACTATATCTAGCTGCCCGCGTTTTTTACTGACTGCCCAGAGATGTAATCCACAGCAGTGGCAATACTTCTGTGAGATATTACAGCCATATTTTGAGCTTTGCCAGAAAAGAAGAATGACTTGTAGTAAAGAGGTTACCGTCAGAAGCTTTCACATCTGTCACTGATAAGTACAGCGGATCGAAAAAAAACAACAGGAACTGGATTACAAGACTATTTTACTGTGTCATTACATTACTTACACAACTAGATCAAGGGCTCTATTGGTTGGGAAAACGAGTCAGCAGATGCTAGGAATCCATGTGTACTCACTTCTTCTGAACTTAGAACTTTTTATTCCTTTGCAAAAACAAGTAATTGATTTAGAACATTGAAATGCTTAAAGTCTGTTGAACAAAATGGAATGCATGAGGTACAGACCCCTTTCTTCAACACTGAAATCTCTGTCTCTCCCTCTATATTTTAATATATTCTGTCCCTGATGGGTGGAATGTTCTCATTGCCTTGTAGCCCTTTTGTCCCAGGATACTATGGTTTCCAGGCTTTTGACACTACCCTTCTCAGTGGGATATAGTGTCTAAATATCGGCATCATTTAATATTTTTACTTTCAAGAGAACGGCAGAAGTATTAAGTGATTCAAATACCCAACCAATTCTATATCCTAAACACATAATTCTTTGTAAGTGTAGAAAGCGTCAACAGAGTTTTTGATAATGAGAGTGAATGTGCTGATACCTTTAGCCCAACAAATTGAGAGCCTGAGGGCCTATTTATTAATGGTTGTTTGGACACTTGTGTGGCACTCCAAAGTTATGCGCTGCACCCATAAGCTTTTATACTGGTAAGTAAATGTATGCAATACTTTGGATCACTAGCCTTATGTGAGCACTGTGAGAATGTCAACTATTAATTGGAGAGGATGGTAGCCCACCACAAATAATAAAGTAATTATATTGTGAAGTCCAGTTAAAGGTTACAGTAATTTAAACCTGAACTCAACCCCTGTTAGCTAGGGCACAAAGCAGGCCAGCTTAACTTAAGAAAATGTTCACAACATTTAGAAGCACCAAATCAGTTAAAAAGTAAAAAAAAAAAAACAATATTTAAAAATAACCTGAACTTCGAGGAGGCCCCACTTCAGCGGCTGGCCACCTCACACGGACGTCATTACAATCCCCTTCAGTTTGCCGCCCGCGCTGACCAGGTAATCAAGATGTGCTGCCAGGACTTGCCTTCCTCCTCTCAGGTGCCCCCTGCTCTCTGTCACAGTGTCAGCCGCTGTGATACCACCTACTTCCAACCCGCGGCCATGCCTTGCCTGGTAACTAAAGATCTGAATGGCCTAAGGGCTTCTGCTGCGCTCCCTGCACATTAAGAGACAATCACCTTTTTAACGTCGATCCAACCCTTGGGTCAGTCTCGTACAAGCCCCAACGAGTCTTCACTGCACTCTTTGCAGAGGGACACATGAACTTCCCTGAACTACTGTAAAGGGCCTAAAATGAGCCCCACCTAAAGTGGGCTTATTTGATGCTCTTTAACAATAAATACCTATTGGATGTTTTAACGTATTCATAGCAATTAATTCAGATAAAGAATCTTTATTTTTTATATGAACCTGTGTGGTGTTCTCACTGTATTTACTGTTTGCATATTACACAAGTACTTTACACATTGCCTTCTAAGTTAAGCCTGCCTGCTCTGCGCCAGGCTACCAGAGGGTGAGCACAGTCGAATTTATGTTGTGAAACTGACTTGCCCTGACTAGGACTGTGGTCCCTACTTGGACAGGGTGCATACCTCTGCCAACTAGAGACCTAATTTCTAACAGGCTCCCCATTCACAAACGGAGCCTAATTCAAACTTCTCACACACAAATACAAAACCCTACACAACACAGGACAAGAATACCTGAAAATTGCATACACTTTCACCAACACAGCAGACACATACGCTCTGCCTCACTCTCACTCACACACATTCCCCATATCCACAAAATCAAAATTGGAGGTTGCTCTTTCTCTTACATCGCACCCAAAACATGGAACAACCTTCCTCTACAGAGCAAAGCCTACTCCTCACTTCTTGAGTTCCACAAGAATCTGGAAATGTGCTGTTCATATGAGCACCTTGGGGACCACAAAACAACACATATGCCCAAGTGCCTAGATACCCTCTCAGGTGAGTAGTGCGCTAATCAAATCGATATAACATAACATATCTGAGGAGATCTCTACAACATTGAGTAGGTATTAGACAAGATCAGCTGAAGCTATTGGTTATGGTGGAAAACTCTCAAAGCAAGAAAATTAAAATTTTGTGCCCAGGGAAGTCCTCTCACTGGCCAGATACTTTAGGCATCGTTGCATGCTCAAGATTTGTACCTTTGGAGTGAGTCTCTTTTTCGGAGCTCAGAATTCTCCGGTGGGAAAAGAATGCAGCGCTGTATTCAACAAAGGCTCCAGTAAGCTGGATACCTTGGCATTGCGGTCATGCTGAAATGTATTGGCTACTGCAGAAGGCTGTTTCATCAGCCAAGTGAAATGGTGTCTTAGGCAGATTGGCTTGGCAGGTCTTTTGAGGTCCTTCCGAGGACTTCAAAAGCGTTCTAAGCGCAGAGTTTTCAGAGATAACAAGAGAAGTCCAGTTAGGCACAGCCAAGGCTCTCAGGACCTAAGGAACAGCACTTGGGTGTCAGGATGCACTCCTGCAGAGGGCACCAGCAGGATCCAGGTCAGATCTAATGGTACTGGTCAGCTGGGCACTTCAGAGATAAGGCCCCTTGCAGCTTGTTGTGGCCCTGTAGTTTATATAGGCAGACAGTCAACTGACCCTTGGAGTCAGTTTCTTTGTCATGGATAAACGTAGCAGCAGGTCCAATCCTTAATGTCTCCTAAGAGGTCTCAAACAGCAGGTGCAGTCCTTCTTCTGTTCTTCCACAGATCCAGAGTGTTCTGAAGAAGATGTCTTGGAGTGCGACATTTATTCCTGGCACTAGGTTGTGGGTAGTTGTAACCCCTGGCGTCTGACTAACCAATAGAGTAAAAGGTCTCAAGGTCTCAGGGGTTACCATACCCACTATTACAGCAGTTCCTGTGTGCCATATTGCGAAAATGCCAAAGTCCCTCTCACTAAATCCAGTATGGAAAAACCCTTCTCCCTTTGTGAAGAGCAGGTATGCCCACTCAGAAGTGTGGTCAGGAAAATGAGCAGCCTCTGCTCTGTGGTCACTCCAAATCAGTTCTTAGGGCAGCTTGCCACCACTGGGTTTGGTGCCAGTGTAACTGGAAGGATAAAGTCAGGGGCTTGTTCAGATGTTATCTGACATCTGCTTCTTCACACAAGACCCTTTGTGGTAAATTACATTACTGGGCACAACCCAACTGTTCTTCCTGCCAGGGGAGCAAAAACACCTCCTCACACCAAGGCCATTAGCCCTATTCTGGATGCAATTTTCACACCTCAAAAGGGCTGTTCAGTAGATGGGTGACAGTTGGAAGCCTAAAGTAAATTAGCTTCCAAGCGCTTCAGGCGGGGAAAAGGTAACTTTCTAAAAGTCCCTTCCTTATTATTAATCAAAACTCCAAATTCCTAATTAAGTTGAGATTTTAATAAATAAAAACAGTTGTCTATTCACTTTTGTAGCTAGTCCTTCGTCTGAGATAGCAGAATTATTATGCAATATTGCTTCCCATTGTTTCTCCATCGGCCAGCCAAAATAGCTTTTGGGTGCTAGTCACTATAAGGCAATGTTAACTTTACATTTCTTACATGTCCTACTTTTAAATGTCATGCACCTTGTCTCGTGGGCTACAAGGCCTACAAGGAGTGACTTGATAATATTGAAAGCAAGGTTTTCTCTTGTCAAAAAGGGTCTTTTTTACAGATCGGGCTGCAATTTTAAAACTGCAGTAGGTAGCTACAGTGGTAGGCCTGGAATTATGTTTGTCTTGCGACACTAATGGATGGAAGCATAGTGTTGTAGTTCATAAGTGTCCTTTAACTTTCCATGAAGTGAGTGTATTTTTGAACACCAAATACCATGGTTGTGCATGAAGATGAAATAGTCCAATTAGGAGTAAGTCAATTTGAACATGTTTTAGGGGTCAGAGCACATGCACGAGGCCTGGTTAGAAGTGCCTCAGTCATAGATTAAAAAAACAGGAGCAATCCACAAAAGAATGGGGAAGACCATGCAAAAAAAACAAAACTTTCTTACAAGCACTGACACAAACTCTTAATAAATAACTCCCTTAGAAATCCTTCCAAATGTGTTCCAATGGATTAGGAATACACCTAAAAAGGGGACCGCCTTGTGTTGAAAAGAAATAAGCCAAAAAAACACCATTTTAAAAATGGTTTTAAAAAAAGATGTTACCTGACAAAACCACAGAGAGTGCTAGCCTATGGTATGAAATCAGAACTACAAAATATTTTGACAGAACCACTTTTCAAAGACATACTACAAAATACAGAAAACCAAAATAAAAGCAAGCAATTTGTTGAGTATAAGATACTGGAAAGTTGAAAAAAATGATTACCTTTGAAAATAGATTTTACCCATACTTCTCACACCACTTGAATATGTCCTTACCCAGACATGGTACTCTAATATGTAAATGGGGAAATGCACAATTCACAATCTTAAGACACACCTGCAGCTCAAAATAATGGTGAAAAAGTAAATACTTCAAAAACAGGTCCTTCTTGCAGCTGTGACCCAAGAGCATTGCACCTTTTTAAGCATGAGAGGAAGATCCATACAAGTCTTACACCATCTTAATCTTTTTTCAACCTTCCAATTTATTTAAGTATTTATTAACATCATTTTTTAATGAGAATACAGCCTTTTAGAATGTTTTCACCTTCCATTCAAACTTGGTTCACCTTCAACCTATGAGCCATCTTCTGTTTCACACATTTTAAATGAAACAGGCATATAGGAAAAACCACTGGATACAATGCCCTTTTTTACTGCAACACACTTGATCAAGTGCTGAGGTGTCAAGTAAACCACCTTCAATGCAGGAAAAAACTGAAACCACTCCTTTCTGTTTAGTCTTCCATTACTGGACAAATCATAGCTGGACCAAATACACCTTGTATAACACAGACCATGACACCAAACTAGCAATTTGTCTTTGAATTTTAAATTTGGAATCTGAATTTAATTGCTCAACACACATGGTTAAAATAACTATCTCAAGGGAATTCATTTGGATAGTACTTCACTAAGGTGGCCATTTTGTTTAATACATCAACCAAGTCCAGTTTGTTTCTATCTTGCTCTTCCAATTATGAGTGAGTGTAGTGAAAGACGCTAATCATTTTTTTTGTGATTAATGAAAATATGGGTAACTGGTTAATCACTCTGTGACAAGGCAGCCAATAGGAAACATTTTTAATGAATTCAAATGAGTAAGTGATATTAAGAGAAAATATAGGGTTGATTTTTACTGTTGTTGCAGGAAAGATTCATATAATCCCTTGACCTGATGGCATGTCTGCCATCGGACTGACAGGTCACAGTGACAGTCATTCCTCCTTACTTATTTTCCCTGCTCAGGTCTGCCATGCTAAGCTTCACAGTCCGAGGTTTAATACATCAACCAAGTCCAGTTTGTTTCTATCTTGCTCTTCCAATTATAAGTGAGTGTAGTGAAAGACGCTAATAGTTTTTTTTGTGATTAATGAAAATATGGGTAACTGGTTAATCACTCTGTGACAAGGCAGCCAATAGGAAACATTTTTAATGAATTCAAATGAGTAAGTGATATTAAGAGAAAATATAGGGTTGATTTTTACTGTTGTTGCAGGAAAGATTCATATAATCCCTTGACCTGATGGCATGTCTGCCATCGGACTGACAGGTCACAGTGACAGTCATTCCTCCTTACTTATTTTCCCTGCTCAGGTCTGCCATGCTAAGCTTCACAGTCCGAGGTTTAATACATCAACCAAGTCCAGTTTGTTTCTATCTTGCTCTTCCAATTATAAGTGAGTGTAGTGAAAGACGCTAATAATTTTTTTTGTGATTAATGAAAATATGGGTAACTGGTTAATCACTCTGTGACAAGGCAGCCAATAGGAAACATTTTTAATGAATTCAAAGGAGTAAGTGATATTAAGAGAAAATATAGGGTTGATTTTTACTGTTGTTGCAGGAAAGATTCATATAATCCCTTGACCTGATGGCATGTCTGCCATCGGACTGACAGGTCACAGTGACAGTCATTCCTCCTTACTTATTTTCCCTGCTCAGGTCTGCCATGCTAAGCTTCACAGTCCCAGGTAAGGAAAACAAAGAATGACCCAGCCACATAGGGAGAAATTGTCCTGCTTGTTAGGGTCATGGTGCTTTTGGTTTATTTGTGCAATCCTCTGCTTTAGGAGTTTTATTTGAGCAAAACAATAAAATATGGGAAGCGAGGCCCAAAAACGTTATGGGGTTTATTACAACTTTGGAGGAGGTGTTAATCCGTCCCAAAAGTGACGGTAAAGTGACGGATATACCACCAGCCGTATTACGAGTTCCATAGGATATAATGGACTCGTAATACGGCTGGTGGTATATCCGTCACTTTACCGTCACTTTTGGGACGGATTAACACCACCTCCAAAGTTGTAATAACCCCCTATGTCTGCTCGGCATACTGCTTATTATTCATTGTGTTCGCCACACCAAGATATGCATTACAGGCAGGAAGATCTTACAGGAAAGTGTGGAATCGAAAAATATGGTATGTGAAGCCCTGTGGAGGTCAGTTAATCAATCAATCAATCAATCACGGCTCATGAAGCATAGCAAATCACTCATGAGGGTCTCAAGGCACTGGAGTTGCTAGCTGCTTTGTGGTGCTCTGTTAATTCCAACAGCCATATCTTGAGTCCTTTTCTGAATTCCCGGAACGATGTGACGTTCCTGAGGTGTGGGGTGGAAGGTTGTTCCAAGACTTTGGCCACCAGGTGAGAGAAGGAGCATCCTCCACTGTTGGATCAGCAGATCCAGGGTGTGTCTGCGAGGAAGAGTGAGGCTGATCGAAGGTGTCTGGTCAGTTGGTGATGTATGCTCGTCCTTTGTTGTGCAGGGCTTTGTATGCATGGGTCAGCATTTTGAACTGGCATCTCTTCTGGATCGGGAGCCAGGTGTAGCTTCTTGAGGTGTGGGGTGATGTGAGCCCTCTTGGGGAGGTCAAGAATGAGTTTTGTATTATTTGTAGTCTCCTCAGGACACATGCAGTGACTCCTATATAAGGAGTGTTACTGTAGTCCAGCCTGCTGCTGGTGAGGGCTCGAGTGACAGTTCCACTGGAGTTGATTTGCAGTTACCTGAAGATCTTATGGAGCATGCATAGGGTGTGGGAGCAGGTTGGCAAGAGTTTTTACATGTTTCTGCATATATAACTTGCTGTCCAAGATGATGCAGAGGTTGCGAGTGTGGTCTGTCAGGGCGGGGGAAGGCCCGAGTTCAGCAGGTCACTGTCATTCCATGGCAAGGTGTTGTTCCCAAAGATGAGGACTTCCATCTTGTCTGTGATGAGCTTGAGACAGTTGTCCTTCATCTTGGCAATGATGTTCATCATACATCTGTGGAAGTCGGGTCTGGTGGTGGAGGGGTCTTCTGACAGTGAGAGGTTGAGCTGAGTGTCGTCTGCATATGAGATGATATTGGGTCTGTGTGATCTGACAGTGTTGGCCAGGGATGAGGGCTGCTGTTTTGCCGTGGTGTATGAGGGCTATGATGTCATCGGTAACTGTGATCAGGACTGTCTTGGTGCTGTGGTTGGATCAGAACCCGAATTGAGAGGGGTCCAGGAGATTGCAGTTATCCAAGTGTTTGGTGAGTTGCTGGTTGATTTCCTTTTTGAGAACCTTTGCCGGAAAGAGGAGCAGGGAGATGGGCCAATAGTTCTTCAGATCTTCTGGATCAGCGGATGGTATCTTCAGGAGGAGCCTCAGTTCAGCATGTTTCCAGTCCTCAGGGAAGGAGGCCGTGGTGATGGAGGTGTTCAGGACTTTCTTGGGCTCATCCCAATTAGTCTTGCTACAAAGGTTGAAGGTGTAGTGGGGACATGGGTCAGTGGGTGCTCCTGAGTGTACAGAGTGCATGAGTTCTTGAGTTGCGAAAGGGTCCCAAGGGGAGAGCAGGTGTTTTGGGTTTGTGTTCATGGGTGTTAGTAGGCTGATGCTGTTGGTGGTGGGGAGTTGGCGTTTTAAGTACTCTTAAATGGCTGAGATATTGTCATGGAAGAAGTCTGCCAGGTTGTCACACAATTCTTACGAGGGGTGATGTCATTCCCGGTGGTTGTGGGTTTAGAGAGCTCTTTCATGATGGTGAACAGCTCCTTGCTGTGGTTTGTGCTGGCTTCTATGCAGTCTGCTAGAGTGTTCCTCAATGTTTCTTTCAGGAGGCGGTGGTACTGGTTGAGTGCTGTTTTAAAGTTGGTATGGGTTTTTGTCTGTTCGCTAATAATCAATTTCCTTTCTAGTTGCCGACAGTTGTGTTTGGAGGATTCTCTTCCTCCTTGTTTTATGAGTTATTTATTTTGCTTTTCCCTAATGTTTTACTGATTTCTTCTTCCTCTTTCCCAGTTTTCTGAATGCTTTGTCATGCTTTTTGCTAGTTTTCACTGTTTTCTGTCTCCTCCCCCCTCTTTTCTAAATGCTTTCCCTTGCTTTTCCCTCGTTTCCCTCCTTTTGTATTACTTTCTCCTTCATTTTCCCCATTTTCTGAGTGCTTTCTCCTGCTTTTCCTTCATTTTTCACTACTTTCACCCTACTTTCTTCCTGTTTTCGGAATGCTTTCTGCTGCTTTTCTCCCATTTTCTACTGCTTTCCCCTTCCTTTTCTCCTGTTTTCTGAGTGCTTTCTCCTGCTTTACCCTCGTCATCTTCCTCACAGACCCCTGGCAGGATCCCTTCCTCTGTACCAGACATCGCCAATGCCACACCAGGACCAAATTAAGAAACACAGAGGTGGAATTGCCATCACATACAAGGACACCATTAGCTACACAACCTCCTCAGATGACCCAATCCGATAATGGAGCATCTCAATTTACAACTTCACACAGATGGAAAATGCACCATCAAAGGCACTTTCGCATGCAGTCCACCAAGTCCATGGCCCAGCTTCTGGAACGCCATCCCTGACCTCATTGCCGCTGTTGCCATCGACTCAGAGCACTACTTCTTCTTAGGCATCTTAACTTCCACCTCTACAACCGTGATGACACCAACACAACCAAACTCCTGGAAAGCATGAGCAACATCGGCCTACAACAACTTGTCACTGACCCCACCCACATTGCAGGACACATGCTCGACCCCATTTTTAAATCGAGCAACAGAGTCAAGTACAACCACATCTCACAGCTCACCTGAACCGACCACTGCAGCTTCCACTTCACCATCTCAGGATCTACTAACACCGGCACCACACACAGAAACTGGAAAAAGGTATCAGAAGACCAGTGGGACAATGCTCTCAACTCCCACCTCCCAGACACTTCACCTGGGGTAGATGAGAAGGTTGCTGATGCACACCAGAGTCTAAACAAGAATATTAGGTCTTAAATAGAATCCATTGCAAACCTTTCACAAGAGCATAATCAGATAGATGCCTTAAACGCCAAATGCCTACCAAAATAATGTTTTGTCTCACCCTTTGTTGAAGTAGGCAATGTACAAGATGTTAAATTAAGGTCCCAGTAAGGTCTTAGACCCAGTAAATATTGATAACATGGGATGAGGTTTTTACTGGGTGTGGTAAGTATCTCCTATTGGACATGGTTCATCTGCCTAAATTAACCTGGCAAAAACTGATAGGTGCAATATTTATCAAACCTGATAATTATCTCACACTTAGAACTCTGCAGGGCTCACGATTCTGATATCTGTGCGAACAGGGTTTCAGATGTTGTCTGATATTCATAATTAGGGTCTTACTGTTGTAATGGTGTGAAGGGTCAAGAGAACAACTCAGGTAATGTTACAGGAAAGGAATACATTTCCTAAAGGTTCACATCAACGTTTTTAACCAAGTAAAAATGTATTAATTACATACTTTAATAATAATTACAAAGCATAAAAATTGTGATAAAAATCTAATCTTTTAGTTCTCCCTTTGGAAAGTCGTGGAACTTAGTTGAAATCAATGCGGCCAATGTGAAGAATTAAAATGCGAAGTGGGGAGGCAACTTTTGCAGTCAAAACTGCTGAAGTCTTCTCACAATCTGTTCTTGTTTAGCAAATTCTCTCAGATTTGGAAAGGCCCACTGGATATAGAACATGGGGTATAATCAAGCAGGATCTTTAGGCTCGTCTTAGGGTTTCAGTGACCTATGCTCAGCCCTTCAGAATCTATACCTTTCGGGCACACAGCCAATGAGTGTACTGGACTAAAGAACACCCATGTCTTCGCTTTAGGTAATCTGCAGCTTTAGAGCTTCATTCTTTACACTTTTATTTTTCTCATCTGTGGGATGTCTGAATAATTTTCACCTGCGGGTCCATGGTGACTTCGTTGCTCCTTCAGGACTATTAGGTGGGCAGGCCAAACTGTAACCTCACACATGTAATCCTATTCCTTTCTGTGACTCACATTGGGGCCGCTGTAATTCCCCATCATATACCACACGTAGAGAGACTCAGAGCCTTTCATGATTTTACGACAATTTAGATTCATGTATTTTTTGTTTTGCTCTCTTTGCACTTTGTGCGCTAGAGTAGACTCCATAGATTAGCATACTTTTCAGTTTTCTCTATATTGTACACTTCTCGCTTCTATGTTGACTCAATAGATTATTATACATCAAAATCTGACTTGTATACCATGCCAGCAAACTTACATGCCCATCCAGTGAGGAATTTACAAAAATCTTCGTGAAGTAGTAAAAAATAGGATTTTCAAGCTCGAGATCGCTGATTGATTTTCAATCACCCCATTGCAGCACGCCAAGCAACTTTTGACGCACATCAACCTTCTACAGAAAAACTCACTCCAAACAATCACAACCAAATTCATATAAGAAAAGCCTCTCCGAGGTCTCCAAGGGTGACCTAACAATTATGACCTCCAACGGAAAACATAGGTAGCACGCCCAACCTGCAATGACTCATCGATTAGGTACATTAAAATAATCGATGTATGAACTGCGATCCATCCTTCCCCACGTACCCTAAACAACATAGGTAAGCAGTGACATATTTGCATCAACTCGTCGACCCTTTGCCATGATCTCAAACACCCACCAAACTGTTTTACTTAGGACATACTGCAACCATACAAATTCAACCTAAACATATGGGTAAGCCTTTAGTGTCTCTTGCAAGATTATATGATGTCAGGCTAAACAACATAAACTATCATAACATATTTGGTATGGTCATCTCCTTGAGTATTGCAAAAGGGCACTTGGCTCCTGCACATAGCCGACAGAGAAGTTCCCGACCAGGGCTCTCAGGTATTTCTTTATCGACCCATTTGGTCAGGGGCTGGTTCAGCAGTGGTATGACTGAATATCATCTACAAAAGTAGTGCAATCAAATATATAGTGTGAAAGACTTCCTAGGCAAAATATTGTCGCTCTAAACCTCTGATGTAAAGTACGAAAATATTAACAGCAAAAATATTGAGATTAAAAAAAACAGTAAGCATAACATTATCTACTACAGAATTAGAGCATTTAAACAATAACAACCGATTTGACCAACAATTCTATTTATTTACAAATACAGAGAACAAATATATTTACAAAAATGTTAAAAACATTTGTAATTAAAGCTATTGAAAACGTGCAATAAAATTGTAAATATTGTAAATATATATTTTAAAAATGTATATAATATTTGGTAAACAATGCCATAGAAATAACAAAAATATAATGAGAGCAACTTAAAAAAGAAAACATATAGATGTTTCTCATTTAAAAAAATGTAAATGTACAAAATATTAATTTTCAAATGTATATTTCTATTTACACAAATGTATTTTACTTTAAAATATTAATATTAACTGTACTCTCTTAACATAATTTTAGCACAATATCCAGTATGAGGGATGCTTCTCCTACAGATCATCTTCTTTAATTTTCAGGTAAATTGTATCTGCTACCACACACATCTTAAACAGTTATGTTGAATTATCAGGACCCGTGTGTAGCTAGTGTTACATTAATGAACAGAGACCAATACGCAGACACACAAATTCAAGGAGAGAGAAAGAGCGTTTTCCTTTGTGAGCTTTTAAAAGAACCACAGTGCTGGCAAATGCGCAGGGCCACATGCTACAAACTTAATAACAGGGTGTACATTTATTTACATGCATACCAGCAAACTAGCCAGATTGTAAGCCCAGCTCCATTTTTTTCCCAAAGGCAGAGGTTAAATTTTGCTTTTGGAAGTAAAGAGTTAAGCCATCAAGCCCCGTGTTTTGATCAACCTAGCTGCATATTCCCCTTGAGGAAAGAAAGGACACCAAAGGAAGTAACAAGGCCTCACTATGGGCTGGGAAATTGGCCATTTTTTAAAATATCACTGGGCATCACTAAAATATTATTTTTTCTGAAACACCCCGCAGTATGAGCATGTGCTTCTACTGAGCAATTCTGACAAGTAACCAATATTTTTAGTATCAAGCGTGCAAGCGCTCTACCCTGTTGTATTCTCTCTGTGGGCTTTAAACCACACCCACTGTTGCTATTTATTCTTTATTCTGCTTGTCTTAAATGCTTAATTTTTATTGGTGAGTTTTGTGAAACGTCCCTCCTTTGTGTGCTGAGTTCCCTCCCCAGGCGTTTTAACTAAGTGAACATTTCTGTTGGCTATCACACCACGTCACGCTTCCTCCTGCTACAGCGTGTGATGGCCCCTCCTTGGGTTTCAGTTTGCATTTTATCCCAGTGCAATCCTTTCTAGACATTCACGCAGGGAGCCAATAACTCTCTCCCTCACGCTCATTTAATCGGTGGCACTTTGAATTGTTTTTTTTTAATGCAGTGTGTTGTGTTTACTCTTAACGTCCCGCTGCATAGCTTTACAGCCAATAGCACTTGTTGCCCTAGCCAACCACACCCTTCATTGCAGATGTTAATGCGGCCCAGTGCAAAGGGAAAAAAAAAATGACACCCTATTGCTAGCCGTTGCCGCTCTTTAAGATAGACAAAGAGGGCACAAATATCGGGCAAAGAATAACTTTCACAGCAACTCTGTTGAGCATATGTAAAACAAGCTCGATAAAAATACCACCCAAACTCGCAGTGCATTCCGAAAACACCCACAAACAATATTTGGTATTAGAACGCTTGCAACAAAAGGATCACTCCAGTAACAGTCAACAACATGCAGCGTGTGCAAGACGCCAGCGTACAACGATGAGTTTTTAGAGAACAGACCATCATAGTGTTGTCTTTTTCTATTGCGGTTGAGCTGTTTTGGAAAACTGTATGTTTAGATGCACAGAAACTGTGTGGAACCAGAGTTGAATCTCAACATCCTGTGATACTAGGCAAATCACTTCATGTCCCCGTGCCTACCGTAAATTAATGTGTCCTCTTGTAATGTTACTGGTGATCATGTAAAGTGCTCCGATGCCTTCTGTCTAGAGTTTGCGCTACATAAAACTTTGAACAAAAAAAACAAACTCCAGCAAACTTACTTTTCTTTCTTAAATAGATGCATTATTTCCTAAATAGATGCATTGTTGTTGCTCAATAGCATATATTTTAAGAGCCAACTGAGTAATGGTATTGCATGCATATTTTAGTCACTTCAAGGTTGCTACAGCAGGGTTTAATTTAGTTTACTGGCTAATACCCCAATATCCTCCGTGGATGCCGTCGAACCCTCCTGTGAAAAGGTGTCAGCCATGTTAGGTGGAGTAAAATATAAAACAAATTTGCCAATAGTACGTGACGTGCCTTATTGGGATCTGCAGTCCAATGTTCTGCTTTGGATCTCAATACTCAGCAATGTGAAATATAGCGTGCGTGTTTCTATGGTTCGACGTCTACGCGTGATGTCATTTTCTCTCTTCTCTTCCCAGTCACGCATGTAGTAAATACAAGGGCAAAATAACAGTATTCTGAGTGGCTTACGATCAGGGGTCAGCCATGGGTGAGTTGGACGTGGTGATGCTGCGTTACCTTTCCAGGGAGCAGTTCCACGGTCTGGCTGCGGTGAGTGTGAGATTCGAGCCTGTCCGTGTTATCCTTAATTTCTATTTCCCGGCAATGAGAGGTGATCATTGTTACAGATGCAGTAGGTATCAATAATATGCTGTGTTGTAACCTCAAAAAATCTCCAGAGTGGCCAAAGCGATAGGCTGTGATGGCTTTAGCAGTGAGATCTGTTGTTGGCCAGGGCTGTGACTGCACCTAGTCAACCTTTTTGGTGTGGCAGAGATGATTAAAGTTTAGACTTTGTTATAGTTGGGCTAGCCAGGCAATTCCTAGGGAGAGCAGATGCGGCTCAAGGCACTGTTTCGGCGCTACGAGCCAAAGAACAAGCCGAGTAATCGAAAGATTCAGCATGTAAACCTTAGAGTAACATTATATCAAATGTAATACAGACTGACAAAGTAGGTTATTTCATGAATACTTGTTTACTTTTAGTACAATTGATTATATAATTACATTGCAAGGATGAGTAATAAGAGGTGGTAGTTTGTCATGTTCACTGTATATAAAGTCAATATTGCTGTTGTCAGCAGAACAACATTATTGTCTGTTAAATCATTCAGGATTTTATATAACACACATCCTGACAATAATTTCTTCAAAGTATTATCTAATTTGATATTCAGTTATAGTGATGCGTAGTGCAGTCAAATCATTTGCTCAGAATCAAGCAGTTTAGTTAAACGGGCAAGCAGGGATTTAAACCCAAATGCCCTGGTTATACATTCTGCTCTTAAGATGTTGAATGAATAGTTCAACTGTCTACCTTTTATCACCCAAGGACGATGCTTTGAATTCAATTATTTGATAGACTAAATTTGTGCACTACGTAAAATAATTACATATATCATACATTAATTGAATTTCACACAATATATGTATCAGTGCCTTTTTTAAAGGAACGAATTTTAAAACAGTGATCTACCATGTTCCGTTTAATGCTTTTGAAGATGTATGTGTATGTATGTCTGTTTCGGTACAGTATTTACTTTTTATGTCAATGTTTGCACCATGCAAGTCTATATGTAAATCAATATATGTAGACAGTGTGCAGCATAGCTAACAAAGGATCTTGACACAAGGCAACATTGTCACAAGTAAACATTCAAAATGTGAAGTGGTCATCTTAGGATGCCAGCTCGAGTACCTGTGGCTAATGGAAAGAGTCTTGACAAAAAGACAGGAGAATGTTTAATTGACCTCATTGGGGGGGCCTGGGCGAGGGAGAGGTGAGTTAACACATTTTCTAGGCCAGTAGCTTGCTTTTTCAAGAAAGTTAAATAGGAGATGCCCTAAACGTGGACGAAGGGTAAATTCAGAAATGTGCAAAGGAAGGGTGATGTTATAGCGTATTGACATTTTGTAAAACTTGAGTTAGCTTTAATCTGAAGAGCAAGATCTTTACCCTGCACTGGCGATAATCTACAAAGGAGAAAGCATAGCAGTAGAGATGTATGAACATTTTAGAAAAAATCCCAATCCTGTGCCCCCTACCCTTCCATAGGCAGCTTTGGAATTCATGTAATTCATCCTACCACGATAGGTGCTCTTATGATGGTGTGTACAGCTCCTGCTTGCGGACACCTTCACCTATGGGAACTAATACCTTGGAGAGCCCTGAAAATGGAGCTGTATCTCTGTCCACACGTTTACACTTTCCAGGTGTGTGAGTCGTCAGGGCTTTGAAGAGTTTTTGGTAATGTACCAGAACATTTTTCTCTACCTAACTAACTTGGTCTGGTGAATTGCAAGAGATCACATATCGACCCTGGTTGTATTGCATATGGCTAGGTAGTATGTTGTCCTCATTTACTGTGCCTTTTTGGGAAGACATAGCCTATCAGGATGGAGGTGAGGGCAGCAATTAGTGACGTTTTCTCTACTTTGCCTTGCTCCGTGAGCTTGAAGGTGGATTTTATAGGCTGAATAACCTCACACTTTTTTAGGTTGAGCGCGCAAGTGCTTTGAGCTGTTGTAAGAATTGTGGGCTTTTAACCACGCCCACCTCATGCCCATCACTTTCATTCGTTCATGGGCTTGCCTTTAAAAAAATCACTTATTATTTGTAAATGCTTTACATTTGTCCCGCCTTGGGGAGGTTTTGTTCCTGCTTGCAGACTGACCCAGTTACATGGATAATTGCACGATTGCGATACTTTTGACTGTGAGAGAACTTCTTTGTCCTTTTGTGTCTCTCTTTCGTGCTCATGCTCATGGCGGCCCTGGGACTTTGAATCGACTGGCTAATGTCAACTAATGTTTTACACTTCATTTTCAATTTATGTGGCAAGAAAAGTCCAGTTAGTAATTCACGTCAACAGCTCTAATTCGAGCAAACGCTAGACCCATTGTATTGCAAATGCTTGTTTGTTATGGTTTTTAGTTTTATATAGCGCAATCCAGGCCTATTACTCTGTGCAGGAATGCATTACTAGATGACTAACATGAAAGCTTACAAGATACAGGACAATTACCAAAATATTTAAAGTAAACATTTATACGGGGTTTGAGCTATGCAAAGTACAAACACAGATCTCTGCCATTTTCTGCCGATTTCCTGACTCTACCTGGCTTTTAGGCACTACTGTGGGAAAGCACAGTGATCACAGAGAGCAGGGGTAGTGTTTAACTTTAATTTCCATGTAAATTACCTAAAAACTGCGTCAACATAAGGGCACCTAATATAACCCTCCCTTTTGTGGGGCAAGGGTGAAAGATCCAGGCAGTCTGAAATGTTCGCCTACATAATACGTATTTGGGGCATTTGTTATTATGTTATGTAATCTTATGATATTTGTGTGAGATTGAAGGTGAAATATGTGCACGCTGAAACAGAGGACACCATATAAGCACCAGTACAGATAGAAAACAAAGATGCGGAATTTGCCAAGATTGTGAGTTTATTTAGTAATGTTAATGATGTGAACAAAAGAGCAGGACCTCATATGTAATCACAGTGGCAAGCGTGGTGAGAGGCACTGTAAGGGCAACCTGCTAGTTTGGAAAAGTTACTGTCACACGTGTTGAAGCAAATTTTATTTGCTGACGAATTGCTTGCATTAATAATGTTCAAAGTTTATGTTTAAGTAAAACATGAACTAAATTCAAAATCTCATCAGCCTGCAAAATAAGCAAAAATTATGTGAGTTAGCCTAACTGTTAACTGAAAAACAATGTAGTAACAGTGATAGGACTGGTTGGCGGTCTTACTGCAAAACTGCTGCGGTGGTGACCGCCAAAAGACTGTTGTTAGCAGTCATGAAGACCGCCGAATTACGAGTTACCCAGCCAAGCCAGCCAAAATCCAGACTCTGCAAGGACCCTGGAGGGTGGGAAAGAGGCGGACTGATGCCCAGGCCCGCCAGCCCAACAGCCAACCACCAAACCTCTTACAACTCAGAAATCGCCATGTCGGCCTTGCCATGGCAGTCTTCCAATGGCGGTGAGAACCGCAGTTCTCGGCTGTCCCCACAGTAATACAAAACACCACATTGGATAGATTTGGAAACAACACAGCTGACACACATACACCCACTCGACACACCCACCAACCACACTGTAAAACACACCCCTTCACAAACCACAATCCTTTGCCTCCACAACACAGAACACAACGGTAGTGCAAGCAATTGGATAGGCACCACTCCACCTCACATAAGCCACACATTCCACATCCGCACTGCACCCCCAACACATATCAGCACACTATTACACACTTCACTGCACGCCACCCACTAATCACACAGCACTTACAAATTTATTTCTACGCAGTCTCTTCCGTTATATACTCCACCATGTCACAACAGAAACACCCAAGATTCACAGATGAGGACTTAAGGGTCATGGTGGATGAAATCATTAGAGTAGAGCCACAAATATTTTGAGCCCAAGTCCATCAGACCACTATCGCTAGGAAAATGGAAATGTGGCAAAGTCACAACTACAAAATGTGTCCCCCAAATGTATTGTCATGCATGCCCACTGCTCACATTTAGCCACATACAATGTCACCCCATGTGAAAGCCCTTTGTCCATCTGTCCATAGACCCCTGTCTGTCCTCCAACATTTTAATGAGACCCACCTGGGGGGGGGTAACATACCGGTAAACAGGGTGTACCTCAGGGATTGACACACCACAAATCCCAGCAGGCTTGTGCTACTATCACCAATACCAAAACACAGTAGCCTTCAAACATTTTCACACATTTAACAACTCCACATTGGAGTGTACAACCTGAGGGACATTCAAGTGGATACTGGGTAGGGAGGACAAGCCATGACAGCAATGCCAAGGCCAGAAGGCACTGGGAATGTCACTTGACTTAGCCACAACTGTCTACTCACCTACAATGACCCTCCTCCTACTACTCGGCTACTGAACTGTACTCACTTGAGGGGATCCCATCTGTATACTGTGTGGGGAGAACAGGCAAAGACAGCAATGCTAAGGCCAGAAGACACTGGGAATGCCTCTTCACTTAGTCACAGCTGTGTACTCACCTACTATGACCCTCCTCAATCTACTTGGCTACTGAACTGTACTTACCTGAGGGGATCCCATCTGTATAGTGTATAGGGAGGACAGGCAAAAACAATGCTAAGGCCAGAAGGCACTGTCAGTCCACTCAACCACAACTGTGTACTCACCTACTATGACCCTCCTCCCTCTACTCAGCTACTGAACTGTACTCACCTGAGGGGATCCCATTTGTATACTGTGTGTAGAGGACAGGCAAAGACAGCAATGCTAAGGCCAGAAGACATTGAGAATGCCACTCCACTCAGCCACAACTGTGTACTCACCTACTATGACTCTCCTCCCTCTACTCAACACTGAACTGTACTAACCTGAGGGGATCCTATCTGTATACTGTGTGGGGAGGACAGGCAAAGACAACCATGCTAAGACTAGAAGGTACTGTCTACCCAAAGTAACAAATCCTGCCTAATGTAAATCTGCATAAACATACTCCCACATCCACTCACAATGAAAATTAACACACCTGAGAGGATGACTTATGTAGGCTGTTTGTAGTAGTTAGTATAACATTATTTGAAATCCCAGGAAGGCCAGTTGCTGAAATACCATACACCAGGCCTTTGTCTACAATGACATTGTGTTGCTGTCTGTCAATTCACTAATGACATTTACCTACCTGGGAGGGATCAACTTACAGATCATGGTACACTCCTAGATGTGGCAAATAAAGTAGATCCATCTTGAATATATAAGCCAAGATGAAATAAGTGTGGACAATAAGGACAGCCCAATCTGCTTGCAAAATTACTGACAGATAAACAGAGGCACCAAGATGCCTCATCTAAATGCATGTGGCAGTATACAAAAACACTGTGCTCTGACCACTTGTTGGCAAGTAACGTTCAACAACCTGGTCCTGGGTCTGCAAGCATGACAGTCTGCGAGGTCCCATGATGAGCTAAGCCACATCATGCACAGACACTGATTTCACTACACTGCTGGAATAATAGGAGTCCTTGGACAGTTGCCCAAGTACTTAGACACTCATACAACCTGTAGCATGGTGACTTGAAATAGCTGCAATTTGGAACATGGAGATCCCTCCAGAGGCTGGCATTCCCATTCTGGATCAAGTCCTCAGTGAGGATACAACTCCTGGACATGTGGAATTTGAGGATTGAGCTGGCCCATCTAGGGAACCTGGTCAGATGACACCGGTCAGCCTCACCCTGACCACAAATCCTCCCAGCCATGTTGCATCAACATCTCAGGCAACCATTTGCCCCCAAGCCAGTGTCCAGAGGGCAGAGGCCACCATTGTGTGTCCCCAAGTCCAGGTATCTGAGTCTCATCTGGACGCCTTTGACAATGATGGACTTGAACACAGTGGTAGGGCTCAAACTGTGCCAAGGGCATGGGAACGTGGGGGTAGGGTAGAGTACATGGGAGGGATGGTGTGTGCCAGCAGCATGAGTCTGCTGGTGATGGGTCTGGCCAGGGCACCATCACCCAAGTCTTGGAAGCATGCCAACCATCCCAAGGTGTGATGGACCAAGTACTTGTCGAACTCCGGGAGATTAAGCAGCTGCAGAGGGATAACCACCATGATTTCTTACAACAATGGGAGGCCCACAATGCCACCTTGGCCTCCCTAACAGGGGTGCTGAGAAAGATCAACACCACGCTGAGTAGGGATAGGGGACAACAACACACCCCTTCTACTGGACCCCTAACATCAGCCCCACAAACATCTGGGGCAACCACTGGAAGGAAGGTCCTGCCAGGGGTAGAACCCACCTCAGACACACCTGCTTCCGTAGCTGAAGGGTCCCTTCAAGCGGGGACATCCAACCAAGCATCAAGGAGGTGCAGATGCCAAGACCTCAACCACTTCCAGGAAGTAACCTCTTTTTGATGGAACTCCTTTGTGTGCCACAGAATCACTCTATTGACTGTTCTACATACAATTTCCATTTCCCAGGATAGTAGGACACTGGACTTTGGACTTAAAATGTTGTGGCAGCTACTCTAATGACTACATCCACAATGACTGATCCCGTCACTGTTTGTGTTTGATATTTTTCATTGCTTTGCATTTTTGACTGAATGACACCTGTAAATAAACATATTGAGCACTCTATCTATGTTCAATAGTGATTGTGTTTTGAAATGTTTCTAGATGTACAATGTGAAAAGCATGTAATGTTAATGAGGTACATGTGAGAATGTCAGTGTAAGGAGGGACAGATCACTGGCTGGGTCAGGCTGAGTATCACCACCAACACCAAGACTCAAGCTCCCTGTTACCCAAAGACTATTTATTTGCAATGTGCATCTTATAGGCAGCAAATGTGTCTGGACTGTAGGATCCAAGAATGACTGAACACTTATTCACTTGTATAGATATCCCAAACTACAATCCACCTGACCATAGAAAAAATGGCCATGTCAGACCCAGTACCATAGGATAGACAAACAGATAGTTAGATATTGTCCCCACCTTGACCCTTATCCCATACCAAAACCATGTCTATCCAAATTGACATACACCATGGCACAATCAGAGGACAGTACATCAGTCCCTAGTCTGAGGCCCCTCCTATTACAATGTTTAGCCATCCACTGCCATGTCACACACCTGTCAGTGTAATGGCACAGCCACTGTTACCTGCATTGAGGAAGCATTTCAACAGCTACATACAGGGCATATGATAACATTGACAACACAAAGTGAAGAGAAAATGCAAGGATTGGGCACAAGTGGCTGTCACAAGGGCATATCACCACACATGAGACCATTGGATAAACATACCAGGCCAAAAAGGTCCATTTCAAAGCTCAGAAACTCCCCTCTCACTGTCCAGGCAGCCTGAGTGTGGTACCCACACACATCAAATTTGTACTAAACAGTACCTGAATCAATTTCATGGCCCAGTCACATGTCAGGCTAGCCACTTCCAACTGCCAATGACACAACTCACAAATGTCTACTTGAGGATGGCATGGGGATAAGGCTGGAAGGGAAAAAAATCACATACAAGGACTTTAGGCAGGCAAAGGCATTCATTAAACAAAAAGGTCAGTTACATCATCTGTAGTATGACTGACAAGGCAATATGGCTGCACATATCAAAGGAGACGCTCAAGAGAAGGACATCTTCAAGTCTGATGTAGCCAGCATACCTTTGCTCTATCATGCATTGCATAATATGCCCTGTCTCCGTGTAAGATACATACCCTTCACAACATATCATGACCTGTACTGTACCCCATGCAGTCAGAGTAATCACAGAACATCAGGTACTTATACTCAGGTGAAGTACTGATTGATGAGATCTACTCACATGTCTCCACCTTTATCCTCATCACTGTTATCCTCACTTGGCATTTCTGTATTCTCACCTCGTGGCACAGCCAGCTTCCCCTCATCAGGAATGTGTGGGATGTTCCTCCTCAGGGCAAGGTTGTGAAGCATGCAGCTGGCCAAAATGATCTTACAAACTTTTGTGGGTGAGTAGAGGAGGGCTCCAGCTGTTTAGTCTATGCTACAGAATCTCTCCTTCAGGAGCCCAAAAGCCTGCTCCATGACACGGGATGTTCTCCCATGTGCCTTGATGAAGCAGAATTCCCCTGGCATAGTTGGGTTTCTCACTGGTGTCAACATCCAGGTATGATTTGGGTAGGCAGAATTTCCCTGTAAGGCAAGGCAACTTGTGTACAACCATGAGTACAGAGCAAAGTGTCACTAACAGCAGACATGATACATACATACACACATGACATATGTGACTTACCAACCAGACATGCCCTCTCCGGGTACAATAGTGTCATCAGCTGTAGAATAGCACTGTTCCGCATGATGAAGGCGTTTTGGACTGAACAAGGGTACTGAACATAGACTTGGGAAATGTAGATGTCTGCTAAACGCACTACTTGGACATTGATGGAATGGAAGCTTTTCCTGTTCCTACAGACCTGTTCAGTGTCAAGTGGTGGGACCCAGGCTACATGGGTACCATCAATGGCTTCAATAACATGTGGGATGTGTGCTAAACCACAGAATTCTGCTTTCACATATGCAAAATCCTCACGTTGAGGAAACTGAATGTATCTATCCAGGTTTTTCAACAGTGCTGCAAGGACATCCTTCAAGACTAAACTGCACATAGGCTGGGACGTCCCAGCAGATAGGGCCACTGTATTTTGGAAGGACCCTTTGGCCAGGAAGTGCATCACTGATATGACTTGTACAATGGGTGGTATGATATTTGGATGACAGATGGCTGGCATCAGATCTGGCTCCAACAGATGACATAGATCCATGATTGTCTGCCTATCCAGGCAGTAAATCTGAATCACTAATCTATCCTCCATGGTCTGTAAGTCAGCAAGTAGACAGTGCACAGGAGGTTGTCTGATACGTCTCCTCCCAGGGTTACTATGTGGGTCATAAAACAAACAAGTCAATTACTCAATGTGCCCATTACATTTGACGTGTAACCAGTGTGATACGTAAAATCACATGTTATGTGTGTCACTGTAAACTCTATGTGTAAACACACCCGGGTTAAGCCTTGAACATCCTGGAATGTTAATGCCCTCATAATTAGCGTATATATGGCAACCATCCTTATGGACAGGAATCTCATGGTCAGATGACTCCCTGAACTGCCTGTGATGTAATGGAAAAAACCTCCTAGCTGACACGTATGGGAGAGAGTGGTGGCTGTACCTACAGGCATGTTGTCACATCAGCATAACTATATATCAATATGGTTGGCACTAGGATTGACTTACATGACCTGACTAGGACAGTACTCAATATCCCCCAGAACATAACTTATTTCATTAGTGACGCATCAAAGTGTTTTGTGTAATTGCTTTAAATGGCTCGAAAATGAAAGGTGCCTGACCCACTTCACTGGTCATCAGAAATCACCCGTGACCGCCGCCGGCAGTCGTGATGGCGGTAGGCAGATACTACAGCAGTGGACACAGCCATATATACTATTGCTGCCTGTGGCGCTCTTGTCCCAATGGCAGTGTCCGCCGGCAGTGACGGTCACCTACGTGGTGGGTGTCACTGCCATTTTCTGCAGATTCCCTCACTTGACTCCTGACACTGCTGCCAGCAAGACCTCCATGACCTGAGCTGCTGTCTACCACCTCTGGGAGCAATCATGCCATGTCCAACAGGTGATAGGGCCCTTGCCTTCTCACCCAAAGAGCTGGAGAAGCTGGTAGAGGAAGTCCTACCCCTGTATGGACAGTTCAATGGTGCACCAGAAGAGCAGGTAAGTGCACCATGTGCTCACTTACCATCTACCTCTACCTATCTCAGCTTTTGTTAGCATGTGTTTGAGGCCAGTTAGTCAGCTGGTGTCTGCAAACACTTATTTGTTGCTGTAAATGTGTCTGTATGGTTGATTGAATGGGCAGGTGTCTATGTCAGATGAGAGGTTTGAAGTTGAGAGAAAATGTGGTGGGTGTGAATTGAGTGTTGCCTCTATGTTTGATCCACCTGTCGCTCCCTTCAGTGTGGTCACTGCACAATGAGTCTGTCAGTAGGCTTGTTGTTACATCAAATGACTTTTGGCACCATGTGACATTTGGAGGTGGTGTATCGTTTTGTGCATTGTTTGCAGTGAGCTGTGCCATTTTGTGGGATGTGTTCCATCTTGCACCTAATCAATGTCAGGTGATCAAGTAATGATTCACAAAAGGTACTGTATTGACAACTGGTCAGTGGAGTGCCTGAGCTGTGGGGGGTCTAGTGCACCCAGATGGTAAGGGTTTGCAGTCATGTATCTGTGTACAATGACTGCCATGTGCCACAGTTGGACAGGAAGGTTTAGACAGGATGTTTTAGGCTTGCTACACTGACATGTATGTGATTCTGCCATTTTGTCAATTGACTTGTGGACATGATTTCTTGTCTTCTTTTATGCCTCCGTGCAGGTTAACGCCCATCAGAAGAAGGGGATATGGAGAGCCATTGCCATGAAGGTGTGGACCCTGGGGGTCTACCGCTGGCGGAGCACCCACTGTTGGAAGAGGTGGGAGGACCTGAGACACTGGGCCCAGAAGAACGCAGAGGCCCAGCTGGGGATGTCCTCTCCACAGGGATGAGGTGTCCATCGGACAATGACCCCCTTAACGACCCGCATTTTGGAGGTAGCCTATTCGGCCTTGGATGGGTGTTTGAAGGCAGCACAGCAGCCACAAGGGGATAAGTTCATACATGTATGACATGCTAGGACCTTTGCCAAGTGATTGAGTGAGGGACAGACTGCTCCCCCTGACAAAGTGGCATGTGTCATATATCACATATCATCTAGCATCCAATTTTTTGAGGAAGGCCATGTGTCCTCACATGGTGTGCTCATCCTTTAGGACTTGGGACCTAGTACTATACTATGGTGTACCCTCTGAATGCTTGACCAGCAATGAGCACATATGTCTGTGTGAGTTGTCCAGCTAAGTGTTACAAAAATGCTGCTGAATGTGACTGTGCACACAGGAACCACTCCAGACATATGTTACAGTCCAATGGTTAACAGGATCTGGGCCACTGTCCTCTGTTATGTGTCTTGGGATATGTGTGGGTTGACATCTGCAAGCCAGCGTGAGGTCGTCACCATTGCATGTTGTGTGCTTCTGCCTCACAGCAGTCTGTGATGCACAGGTGTCAATCATACATGTGACATTACTTACATGGCAAATGTATTGGCAGCTGTAGCAAGAGACTTCCCCTTGGTAAGTGGAGAATGTGCATTGTCGTGGTTGATGTGTCATCATTGTATCCAACATGCCTTGTGCCTACGTGTCTGCATCTGGTCCATTTCCAAGACGGTACATATCTATGTATGAGATGTAGGCATGTGGTAGGCATGGAGATGCCATGATATCCCAGATCCCTCACATATGTGTCCATGGGGTCCTGTAGTAGTCAGGATACTACTGCAACAGTTGTCCATGTGCTATGAAGTCCTATAGAGGACTGTGTCAGCATTATATGTCATCAGACAGAAAAAGTCATGACTCATAGTATATTGTTATTCATGTGTAACAACAGTAGGCATGATGGGCTTGACAGGTAGGGGCACGGTGTTGATCCACTTGATGTTCATTTGTACCCTTGATGTGGTATGATATTTGTGGGTCCCCAGAACTTGTGTGCTGTTTGGGATTGTGCCCTGATTGTATGGATGCATCATGGATCGATTTGTTGTGATGTCACCATGACATGTGTATTTGGTCAGGGATTCCCCACAGACATATGCCATGCTTATCATGTCTGTGAAGTGGGTAGTGATGTTGTTTATTTTTGTAAAATGCTATGGTGTCCTCCTGATATTGATAGCAAGGTCTGTGTCCCTCGTTCCTGCATAGCACAGTTATCTACTACAGATACACTCAGTAGTACAGTTGGACATGCATGGTAGAAATTTGAGGGGCCTATCCTGGGTCTTACTAGACCACTCTTGTGTGTATTCAGGAGACATCTCTGCATAAGCAATGGGACCTAACATCCACGAAGTTTGCTGAAACTTCAGATGTGTGCCACATCTGTGTGGGCCTTGAAAATTCCTTCCTTGACTCATTTCAGTAAGATGTGACTTTCCGAGCTGAACTTTGTTGTGTAGTGTCCCTAGTGAAATGGATGTTTCTATGTCACCCAATCCAGGGTTGGCATTGTTTAAGCATTGCTGTTTGCCTTTCCATAACACTATCAGTTGTCCATGAGACATAATATCAGTGCAATTTAGATGTGTGTATAGGTATGTGTAAGTGTTAGGGTACCTTACAGAGTGATCCTTGTTTGGCTACTGGTTCCCTATGGTATTCTAGAAATTGCACAAGTTTGCTTTGGAGTGGTCACCTAGTTGTGGTGTGTTTGGTGTATTAGGTAGACTACATTCATGCCATTGTAGTTTTGTGAAAATGATATTGTGTTTATTTTGGAATTCCATATGGCATGCATGTTTTAGTGTTGGCTCATGATGGTGGCACTTTGCTGTCACTTCATGCGGGTGGTCAGTTGATATGATGGTATGCTTTTGCCTCTCTGATTTGTAATTGCACTGTCTTCATGTTGAGGTCATAACCTTACTTTTCACTTGGCAGCATCAGCACCGACAAGCAAAGGAGACGGGCCGCGCCTAGTGGGAAAGCATCTGGCCACGGAACCGCAGGTCACAAGACCACTGACAGCAAGGTACCCAGGGCAAGGGGACTGCCACGGGGAAGACTGGATCATCATCTTTATCCATGGATTCTTCCTCCAGTGACCACTCCCTAGTGGTGGCGGACCCATCGGGGACCACTCCTGTACCACCTTTGTCCACCACCCCTCATTCTATCACCGCCCTCCCTGTTGCTCCCCACCCAATTGGCTGTGCCCGCTCACCAAAGAAGGTGGGCATCTCCTTTGCCGCAGGTACCTCTGACCCTGCCCCTGTTAAATCTGCTGCCCTCAATGAGGAGGCTATTTACCTCCTGAGGTCTATCTCTGTGGAGAAGATGGCCATCGTGAATGCCATCCAGGGACTGGCAAGCCAGAATAAACAGAGCAATGCATTCCTGGAGGGCATTCACAGTGCAATCTCCGGCCTACAGAGATCATTTCAGGCTCTGGCTTCCATACTGATGGCAGACAGTCACCCCTTGTCTACTGTTCCCCTTCCACCTTCCTCCTCCCTGTCCAAGCCCCCCTCCCCCAACCCAGCCAAAGCCCACAAACAGACAGACATGAATCCACCTCAACATCCAAGGGAAGCGCAGACAAACATAAGCACCACAAGATACACCACCGGCAATGCACACAAGCAACATCCACCTGCAGACACAGCAACAGTCACAACTTGCCCTGACACTCCCAACACCTCCAGGATCACAGACACAACACCTAGCACACCTGCAGACACCACACCAATATTCACTGATTCAGCCACGACATCTGTCCTACCCGAGGATAGTACCCCAGCAGAACCTCAGACATCCTCCCCAGTCAGCACACTCATAGACACAATAACCACTGGCACACCTACATGCAGCACAACCACCATACCTGCAGTCACCACCCCAACAGACAGCCACCCACCCACCATAGCATCCCCTACCACCTCCACCCCCCCTCAGCTCAAGACACGCAAAACACCCTCACTCACTCACCCAACAGACACCCACCACACACAAGCAGACCTCCCACAAACACACACCCAAGATATCCATACCTGAACTTCAGGCAACCACTCCCCCACCCTCCTCACCCAAATCCCTTTCTGATGACCACCCCTGTGTGTATAAAAAGGTGTTCCTTTCTAACCTTGACATTTTCCCTACTGTCCCTCACTCCGTGACACCCCCAAAAGATCTGTTTCCCTCCCCAAGGCCATCCCTTCCACCTCTAAGGCTTCCCCTACGCCCCGTCAGCATCCATACTCCTACGCTGCCAAGAAGAGGTCCACCCCTCTCAAAAAGGTTCCTCACCCCAAACCTAAGCCAAAACCCACACCACCCAATTCCAAGCTCAAATCCCCCCTCAGCTGCCCCCCCCCCCAATACTCACTGAGGTGCCTGCCTGGCCCCTTGATGCCCCTAGCTGTGGAGGTTACATGGCAGTCAGGAGTCAAGTTGGGGCACCATTTTGTGCCTTTGGTGCAAAACATGTGATATTAATCTACTAGCCAATGGCCTTGGAATTTCATATTGTTTTGTACTTTGCCATTATTAAAGCCAACCCGTTGTTGGTTTTTTGGTTCCATCTTTGTCCTGCATTTCTTTTCCTAGGTTTGAGTTGTTCCTGGTTGTCATTGGTTTGTTTGCCAGTATTTTGTTGTGTGTGCTGCTTGCTCCTTCATTGTTTGAGCAGTATGTGAGGTTGTGTGCAGTGCTGTTGTCCCCCAGAGGTAGAGTATGTGTTGTGTGATAGGTATATGTATTTAGCTGAAATGATGGTGTCATGGCACTGAGTTGTGTTTGTAGTTATATGTGTTTGTTATAGTGTTGTACAATGTAGTCCTGTATGGTGTATGCCTGGTCCCCTGATGTGGCTGTTGTGTACATGTGGTGTGTGCTATGGAGTTTGGTCATAGCAGACATGGAGTGTGTTGAGTTGTACAAGTGTGCTTTGCTTTTTAGTACATGTGACTGTATAGGTGTGTATTCCACAGAGCTGGATGGTGTCTTGTATGGTGTTTGGAGTAGTGTATGCTTTAAAGCATTGTACTTCACCCAATATGTGTGACTGCACATTACATTTGTTATTGGTATCGCTTTCCCATGAAAACTGAGTGGGGCCTGTTTGTGTGGGCATGTTATTTTGGGCCTTGTTCAACATGAGATGTGTCCCATTATGGCCTCCTTCCATGTATGTTTTTGCTGCTCCCCTCCCTGCTGTGCCGGTCTTGTTGTGATGTGTCACTTTGTGTGTTTTGTCTGTTTATGTCAGTGTGGATTTTGCATGGCATGATAGGTTCGATGTGCTGTGTGTATGTGTGTGTCGATTGCTGGGCTGTATGACGGTGTTGTTGTGTGTGTTTCATTACACATGGATGTACATGTGTGTTGTATGTGTGGCCAGTCCCTGGCCAGTGTTTGGTGTGAGTAAAATGTTTTTGTAGTTGTGCAGTTATTGTGTTGTAGATACGAGTTTGTATGTTGAATGGGAATCTGTGCAGCTGGGCCTGTGCCATGTTGCTGTGCATAAATGTGTGGTATTGATGTGTGGTGTGTATGCTGGCTGATGTGTGCATGATGTGTATGTGTGGGTGTCCTTGAGGCAGTATGTGAGTGTGGGTGTCACTATGCTGTTATGTGTGTGTATAAAAGTCATTCTTGTCCCCCTTCATGTTCCTGCATGCATATTCCTTTCTTCCTCCAAGGACATTCCATTCTAGCCAGATTTTTGTGTATCTAATTTGGACAAGAACCATGTCAGCAGAACATGGAAGAATTCCTTATGTTCACCTCACTAGATAGAGCTAGTTGTGACACCAATCCGAGTCTTTAAGGAGCAAAATCTTTAAAATAAACTGTGCCCAAGAAAATATTCAATGCTCTCCCCTGAACAAAGCAATGTGTTATCTGTCCATATTACAAATCCAGTGCCCACTTTTTTGTAAGGAAAGCTGAGTTTCTAAAACATCCCTTATTGTCGCAGTACTGAATGTTTCAATAGAATCAATGATGTGTATCTTTTTTTAATTACTGTTCAGTTTAATAGTAGCCCACATCCAATCATGCTCAGAGTTTCCGATTCCGTATTGATAGCAGGCATCCATAATACAACAAAGGGAATATGTATTTGTCGCATGTAGCTTTTGGACCACTTGCTAGCACCATTTGCCACTGTTTGCAATTATAAACATGCCCTTGTATCTAAGTTTGACTTCGATGGGAGGGTCAGTGCTCTAACCTAGAGAAAGGATTGGATCAATGGCTGGAAACTTGCTATTTCCCTTACTGAGGCCAGGCTCGAGGACTAAAGTACAAAGACGCTGTTGCTCTAACCTGAAAGATGAGGAGGTAAATGGCTATGCTTAGAACGTGCTTGAATGTACATAAGAACTCTGAGTCCCAACCACTTAGAAGGCTGCCATTAGGTCTGCTGCAGTGCATAATTTGTAAAACATTTGTTCATAAACCCATGCCTGGTGCTACCTATGGTTAGGGTGCCCTATACAAAGGTTGCACAGTCTTGATTCCACTGCATGACTCTTTACTCTACCATCAGATACTCTCCGGCTGTTTATCTCACTCCCACAGTTTATTTTTTATCCCATCTTTCTCCCTTTCCAATGTTTATTCGTCTTTCTCTTTTTCCTTCTTTCTCTCTTTTATGCTGTTTTTTCTCTGGATCAAAGTTTGTTGCGAGAAAATAAGTGCCAAATCCCAAAATGAGTGCTGGTGTACCCCACATACAAGCACCAGCTCAAATTAAGCACTGGACTGCTGTCTGCTAGAGCAGTTTGTCCAAGTCTGGATTGTTATAGCTGCTACTGAGCTTGGCTCAAGAATTAAGACCATTTTAGAGTAGAGTTATCCTAACTCTCCATTTTTGTGTGAGAGGGAGGTCCCAGACACTGATGCATGTTCCACCAGGTGTATGACGAACAGCTCAAATCACGAATCACACTTCTGAAAAGCACCACCCTTCAATCCCATCAGGCCAGATCAGAAATTGGGTGACAAATGCCAGAACCTCATCCTGACCTTAAGGGGGTTTGGTGCGCTGTTGGCAGTGACAAAGATGTAGATAATTTCATCTGGTGGTGCTAAACCATTGCCTTCTAATTGACCAGGGAATGGGCAGGGTACATTCGGCAGAGGGAGACTACTAACTTTTTCCACACATCTATACATGAGGGCCATTCATTTCCTTTTAGGTTGGCAAAGTCTGTGCCTTTTACACCACCATTCATGTATGCTGAAAATTCTTTCATTAGGTTCAGGAACCCAAGGTTAGTAGTTAATCCAGTGGTTAAATTTGGTTATTGCGATTAGTCATGTGCTTTCAAGAAAAAAATGTTGCACGCATTTACTCCATTTCCTTTGTGATAGATTACATTAATACCAGTTCTGTAGCTTTATATTTGCAGGTTATTGAGTTTATATGAGAGTAGGATGAGAATTGTTAATTGGTTAATTCGTTTATTATTTATCTAAAAATTATGTATTCATTTTTTTAAATTAATATGTCTTTCTTAATGTTCTCGAACATTTTATTGATCATTTCTTTTTATTTATTAAGATTCTCTTTAAGTATTTTGCATATATGTTTCTTATGTTTAATTCATTTTTATTTCATATGCTTTTTGGCAGGTTGGGTAATTAAATACATATGTACAATTTTCTTTTAATTATTAGATTATTTGTATTTTCTAATTTAAAGTTGATTTTTACATATTAAAGTATATTTTAAGTGACACGTGTATGTATATATTATGTTTAATTTATTGTGATATTTATAGTTGTTTTTAATTTAATATGCTTTCTAGATGACTGTTGTGTTTATATTGGAGTTGAGTGGAAACTACATACTTTATTATAATTGTAATATTGTTAATTATTTTTTAAAATTTTTTAATAAGGTAGTTAACTAGTTCACGTTAGTTTTTGGTGTATTGGTTTTCTTTATTTTAATATCAATTTTATAAATTAATTAATTAAGAGTTTATGCTGTTTTTATCACGTGTATGTTATTATAATTTATTGTATTTTCATGATAAATTAATTATGTTAGTATTAGTTATGCTTCTACAAATTAGTAATGATTTTTCTATTGGATTAATATTAGTAACTTTAAAAAAAATATTATTACATATGTTTTAATGTTTGTTCCATTATTGTTGGCTAGTTGTAGAACATTTTTATTCAAATCAGTGTTGCTTGGTTTCTTTATAATTATTTAGTTGTTTGTTTGATTAGCTAATATAAGTTTATTTAAATTTTTAATACATTTCGACCTTGGTGGTCTTTTGGAAAGACCGCCGACGTACTGCCATGCTGAAGACCGCCAGTGCAGGTGTTTTTCCGCGCAGCGTATTATGACTGCTGGCAGCCCTCAGTCCTTTTACGGACGGAGAGCCGGCCGCCAGCAGCCATACTGGCGGTCGGTGGGGAAGTGGAGGCTGCTCCACCTCCACCGCCCCGTCATCAGAACACCGCCCACCGAATCACGTCCCGTGATGCGATGTGGCGGTGTTCTGGTGACGGGGTGCTGGCGGTGGAGCAGCCCCCATGGATCCCGTCCCCTCCTGGAGGATAATCGGAACAGGTAAGGTGATCGTCCATTAGGGGAGGAGGGTGAGGGGGTGTTGTGTGGTGTGTGCATGCATGGGGGTGTGAGTGTTTAGAGGGGGTGTGTGAGTGCGTGTATGCATGCGGGGGGTGTTGTGTGTTTGGAAATGTGTGCGTGTCTGTCTGTATGTTTGACTGTGAGTATGTGTGCATGTATGTCTGTATGTATGTGTGCGTGTATGTGTGCGTGTATGTCTGTATGTATGTGTGAATGTATGACTGTGTGTGTCTGCTGGAATGTTTGTTAGTATGTGTGTGGGTATGTGTGGTGGTGGTGTCTGTGTGCATGAAGGGGGGTGTGTGTCGATGTGGGGGGGTGTGGGGAGTGGGGTACTACCACCTTTGGGGGGTGGTAGGGGGGTCGGGGTGTGGGGGTGTGGGGGTGTAGGAGGCTGGCCTGGCTTGTAGTGGGTACCAGAGGTACTTACACCTTGTGCCAGGTCCAGTTATCCCTTATTAGTGTAGAAGAGGTGTTTCTAGCAGCTTAGGCTGATAGAAGGTAGCTATAGCAGAGCAGCTTAGACTGAACTAGGAGACATGCAAAGCTCCTACTATACCACTGGTGTCATATGCACAATATCATAAGAAAACACAATACACAGATATACTAAAAATAAAGGTACTTTGGCCCTCATTCTGACCCTGGCGGTTTGTAACCGCCAGGGCAGAGGGCAGAGGAAGCACCGCCAACAGGCTGGCGGTGCTTCCGGGGCAATTCTGACCGCGGCGGTAAAGCCGCGGTCAGAAAAGGGGAACCAGCGGTTTCCCGCCGGTTTTCCCCTGCCCCAGGAAATCCTCCATGGCGGCGCTGCATGCAGCGCCGCCATGGGGATTCCGAACCCCTTCCCGCCAGCCTGTTCCTGGCGGTTTACACCGCCAGGAAGAGGCTGGCGGGAACGGGTGTCGTGGGGCCCCTGGGGGCCCCTGCAGTGCCCATGCCCTGGCATGGGCACTGCAGGGGCCCCCTAACAGGGCCCCATTAAGATTTTCAGTGTCTGCAAAGCAGACACTGAAAATCGCGACGGGTGCCACTGCACCCGTCGCACCCCAGCAAATCCGCCGGCTCCATTCGGAGCCGGCTTCATCTTTGCTGGGGCTTTTCCGCTGGGCCGGCGGGCGATCTGCTTGAGATCGCCCGCCGGCCCAGCAGGAAAGTTGTGATCACCGCCGCGGTCATTTGACCGCAGTGCGGTGTTTGGGCGGTTTCCGCCCGGTGGGCGGCCGGGGTCGGAATGACCCCCTTTATTTTTATGACAATATGCCAAAAGTATCTCAGTGAGTACCCTCAGTATGAGGATGCCAAATATACACAAGATATATGTACACAATACCAAAAATATGCAGTAATAGCAAAAGGAAGTAATGCAAGCAGTGTAAAGTTACAATAGATTGCAATAGATTGCAATAGGAGCACATTGGTATAGGGGCAACACAAACCATATACTCCAAAAGTGGAATGCGAACCACGAATGGACGACAAACCTATGTGAGCTTGTAGAGGGTCGCTGGGACTGTAAGAAAACAGTGAGGGTTAGAAAAATAGCCCACCCCAAGACCCTGTAAGGTAGGTGTAAAGTGCACCTACAACCCCCAGAGAGCACAGAAGTCGTGATAGGGGGATTCTGCAAGGAAAACCAACACCAGCAATGCAACAACAGTGGATTTCCGGACCTGAGTACCTGTAAGACAAGGGGACCAAGTCCAAGAGTCGCGACAGTGTCGAGAGTGGGCAGGAGCCCAGGAAATGCCAGCTGAGGGTGCAAGGAAGCTGCCAACGGATGGAAGAAGCTTGGTGTTCTGCAAGAACGAAGAGGACTAGGAACTTCCCCTTTGAAGGATGGATATCCCACGTCGTGAAGAAGCTTGCAGAGGTGTTCCCACGCAGAAAGACCGCAAACAAGACTTGCTAGCTGCAAGGGACGCGGTTAGGGTTTTTGGATGCTGCTGTGGCCCAGGAGGGACCAGGATGTCGCCACTTGGATGAGGAGACAGAGGGGTTGCCCAGCAAGTCAGGGAGCCCTTACAGAAGCAGGCAGCACCCGCAGAAGTACCGGAACAGGCACTTAGAAGAGGAGTGAACCGGAGTCCACCCGAAGTCAGAAAAGGGAGTCCCACGACGCCGGAGGACAACTCAGAAGGTTGTGCACTGCAGGTTAGAGTGTTGGGGACCCAGGCTTGTCTGTACACAAAGGAAATCCTGGAAGAGTGCACAGGAGCTGGAGCAGCTGCAAATCACGCGGTACCCAGCAATGCAGTCTAGCGTGGAAAGGCAAGGACTTACCTCCACCAAACTTGGACTGAAGAGTCACTGGACTGTGTGAGTCACTTGGACAGAGTTGCTGAGTTCCAGGGACCACGCTCGTCGTGCTGAGAGGGGACCCAGAGGACCGGTGATGCAGTCTTTTGTTGCCTGCGGTTACAGGGGGAAGATTCCGTCAACCCACGGGAGATTTCTTCAGAGCTCCTGGTGCAGAAAGGAGACAGGCTACCCCCAGAGCATGCACCACCAGGAAACAGTTGAGAAAGCCGGCAGGATGAAGCAATACAAGGTTGCAGTAGTCATCTTTGCTACTTTGTTGCTGTTTTGCAGGCGTCCTGAGCAGTCAGCGGTCGATCCTTTGGCAGAAGGTGAAGAGGGAGATGCAGAGGAACTCTGGTGAGCTCTTGCATTCGGTATCTGAAGAATTCCCCAAAGCAGAGACCCTAAATAGCCAGGTTTGGCTACCTAGGAAGGAGGATAGGCTAGTAAGAAAGGTAAGAGCCTATCAGAAGGAGTCTCTGACGTCACCTGCTGGCCCTGGCCACTCAGAGCAGTCCAGTGTGTCAGCACACCTCTGAATCCAAGATGGCAGAGGTCTGGGGCACGCTGGAGGAGCTCTGGGCACCTCCCCTGGGAGGTGCATGTCAGGGGAGTGGTCACTCCCCTTTCCTTTGTCCAGTTTCACGCCAGAGCAGGGCTGGGGAATCCCTGAACCGGTGTAGACTGGCTTATGCAGAGATGGACACCATCTGTGCCCATCAAAGCATTTCCAGAGACTGGGGGAGGCTACTCCTCCCCAGCCCTAACCTATTTCCAAAGGGAGAGGGTGTAACACCCTCTCTCTGAGGAAGTCCTTTGTTCTGCCTTGCTGGGCCAGGCCTGGCTGGACCCCAGGTGGGCAGAAACCTGTCTGAGGGGTTGGCAGCAGCAGCAGCTGCAGTGAAAACCCCGGAAAGGCAGTTTGGCAGTACCCGGGTTCTGTGCTAGAGACCCGGGGGATCATGGAATTGTCCCTCCAATGCCAGAATGGCATTGGGGTGACAATTCCATGATCCTAGACATAATACATGGTCATGTTCGGAGTTACCATTGTGACGTTGTACATAGGTAGAGACCTATGTACAGTGCACGCGTGTAATGGTGTCCCCGCACTCACAAATTCCAGGGAATTTGCCCTGAATGATGTGGGGGCACCTTGGCTAGTGCCAGGGTGCCCTCACACTAAGTAACTTTGCACCCAACCTTCACCAGGTGAAGGTTAGACATATAGGTGACTAATCAGTTACTTAAGTGCAGTGGTAAATGGCTGTGAAATAACGTGGACGTTATTTCACTCAGGCTGCACTGGCAGGCCTGTGTAAGAATTGTCAGATCTGACTATGGGTGGCAAAAGCAATGCTGCAGCCCATAGGGATCTCCTGGAACCCCAATACCGTGGGTACCTCAGTACCATACACTAGGGTATTATAAGGGTGTTCCAGTATGCCAATGTGAATTGGTGAAATTGGTCACTAGCCTGTTAGTGACAATTTGGAAAGCAGAGAGAGCATAACCACTGAGGTTCTGGTTAGCAGAGCCTCAGTGAGACAGTTAGTCATCACACAGGGAACACATACAGGGCACATACGTTTGGGCACTGGGGCCCTGCCTGGCAGGGTCCCAGTGACACATAGACTAAAACAACATATATACAGTGAAATATGGGGGTAACATGCCAGGCAAGATGGTACTTTCCTACAGGGGGGAGGACTCAGGGTGGGGGAGGGTGGCAGGGAGACCCCTTTCAGTGCCAGGGAAGGAATTCCCTGGCACTGATAGTGCCTACCGCCATGGATTTCGTGGCAGTTCCAAACCACACGAAATCCATGGTGGTATGCAGGGTCCTGATACCGCTGGCAGTCTGGTGATGGCCGCCGGGCTGGAGACCGAAGTCTCCAGCCCAGCGGTCGTCACCGCCCTGGCGGTCGGAGTGGAGAAGTGGGCGGATGACCATGGCGGTAACCGCCATGGTCATAATTCAATTTTTTCTTTCCGCCGGCCTGTTGGTGGTATTACTCCCTCTTCTCCCCCGTCCGCCATGGTCGTAATGAGGGCCTGAGTGTTGATAGTAAAATTCACACCCAAAAGTGAATAATTACATTTTATGATGTTTATTACATGATTCAATATTTAGAATGATCTGTCCAAAGTCAAAATTATTTCCAAATGTGGCTTATGCTGATCTCTCCAAAGTCCAGCACTTTCCCCAGTGTTGTTAGGCTAGGGAGTAGATAACAAATCTGACCCCCTAAGACCAACATTTTCTCAAAAGTTGCTTAGATTGTAATTGAAATCGAAATTCTGATCTCTTCAAAGTCTAGCAGTTCTACAACGTAAATTAGTTTAGACCCTTCTAAAATACAATGTTTATTATTAAAGTTTAAGGGGGTCATTCTGACCCTGGCGGTCACCGACTGCTAGGGCCAACGACCGCGGAAGCACCGCCCACAGGCTGGCGGTGCTTCCTGGGCCATTCTGACCGCGGCGGTAAAGCCGCGGTCAGAAAAGGGGAACCGGCGGTTTCCTGGCGGTTTTCCCCTGGCCCAGGGAATCCTCCATGGCGGCGCTGCTTGCAGCGCTGCCATGGGGATTCCGACCCCCTTTCCGCCATCCCGTTCCTGGCGGTTTTTACCGCCAGGAAGAGGATGGCGGGAATGGGTGTCGTGGGGCCCCTGGGGGCCCCTGCACTGCCCATGCCACTGGCATGGGCAGTGCAGGGGCCCCCTAACAGGGCCCCATAATGATTTTCAGTGTCTGCTTTGCACCTTTGGACCGCCTGGAGTGTGGCTGTCCGACCATCACTGCGAGTGTGGACCACCGCACTCATAATGAAGGCCATAGTGTTTTTGTTTGTTTTGATTGGGAAATGTATGAATTATTTTGGTGATTATTAAAGACCTTAATGTTTAGGGTGTTCTTATTACATTTTACAGGTTTTCAAAGTGTTTTTATATGTGTATTGTTTCTTCGACAGTGAGTGTGTATTTTATTTATTTATTGGTATCTTACAGTTGTGGACGGAATAGTTTTTGTTCCAGATTGTTTTTTGAAAATAGGTTGGGGTTTTGAATCCATACTTATACAGTTATTTCCCTTAAGTTTTGCAGTTATCTGGGAGCATTTATTGTAGGGACTTTGAAGGATGTAATATGATTTTTGCATGGATTATTTTGTTTACATCTTTTTAAACAATTTTGGGGGATTTTTTCTAGATGATTGCTTCTGTGGATTTACTATATGGTTTTACGATTCTTGTACAATTTCTTCAGCTACTGAACTCTAAGGGCCTTATCACAAGTCTGGCGGTCAAAGTACCATCAGACTCATGGCAGTCGGAACGCCGCACTCCAGGAAGTCCGACTGCCACATTATGACCCTGACGGTTGGACTGCCAGGGGACCACCGTCACTACCCTTGTGCTGATCACAACTTCTGTTCTGTTTTTGCCAGGTTTTTTAATGGTGGGAATCCCATCATAGAAAGGCTGGTGGAAACAGTGTTAGGAGCTACAAGGGGTCCCCTCTGCTGCCCATGCCTGCGGCATGGGCAGAGGAGGGATCTCCCTGCCCAGCACCCTCAGAATGCGCACTGTCTGCTCTGCAGACAGAACTCATACAGAGGGTGCTGTTGTGCTATGATGTTGGCCTTGGCTCCCTAAGAGAGCCGAGACCAATACCCTAGCACTATTCCTGCTGGGCTGACCGGCAGGAACATCATAATAAAATGTTCCTGCCGGTCAGCCGGGTGGGAACTTCATAATATGGCAGGGGGATGAGGCAGCCGGGTTGATGTCCGCCTCATCCCGCACGTTTGGCAGTCAGCTCGTCCCCAGGAGGGACAGTCCCTTTAACTCCAATAACCAGGACACTGTCTACAATGACCTTGTGATACTGTCTGTTAATTCACAAATGCAGGTTAGCTTCCTCTGAGGGAGTAACATACGGATCATGGTACACTCTGTGATGTGCCTAATCAACTAGATCCATCTTGAGCAGATAAACCAAGATGAAAATAATGTGGACAGGACGGACAGCCCAACCTATGCACCCAATGAATGTAGGACAACTCAGAGGTACCAAGATGCAACATCTAAATGCTTGTGGCAGAACGCATATTCACAGTGCACTGACCACATGATGACAACTAACATATACAACAACAGGGACCCAGGTCTGCCTACATAACATTCTACTAAGTCTTGAGATGACCTAAGCACATCATGCACAGCCACTGGGTTGACTGCACAGCTGGAAAGGGAGGAGTCAATGAACAGACATCCAAGTGCCAAGATATTCAGGCATTCTGTAGCAAGGTGACTTGAAATGGAATTGGTATGTTCCCCAAATGTCAGGTCTAAACAGTTGATAGCAGGTGTGTCTCTCACATAAGGGAAAAAATGCACAGCTTATGTGTACATGGCCTTAACCAAATGTCACTGTAAACTGTTGTAGGTACATGTCACAATACAACCTGTAACATTCTGGGCCTGATTCTAACTTTGGAGGACGGTGTTAAACCGTCCCAAAAGTGGCGGATATACCACCTACCGTATTACGAGTCCATTATATCCTATGGAACTCGTAATACGGTAGGTGGTATATCCGCCACTTTTGGGACGGTTTAACACCGTCCTCCAAAGTTAGAATCAGGCCCTCTGTCTCTAACTTAAACAGGCCTACCTGAAACTGGGTACACAGACACCTATCAAGAGACTGCTGCTCCCCCCATGGATAATGCCCTTAGTGAGGATACCACTCCTGGACGTGTGGACGTTGAGGACGGCGCTGGACCATCTGGGGAACCTGGCCAGATGACACCTGTCAGCTTCACCCTGAGCACATCAACTCCTCCCAGCCCTGCAGCATCAACATCTCAGGCAACCACTCTCCCCCAAACCTGGGTCCAGGGGACAGAATCAACAATCTTGAGCCCCCTAGTCGTGGTACCAGAGTTACATCTAGACATCTCTGACAATGATGGACCTGGACCCAGTGATAGGGGCCAAACTGTGCCAACGGTGCAGACACGTGGGTGTAGGGTGCCTGGGAGGGACGGGGTGGACCACTGGCATGAGGCTGCTGGGGATGGGCCTGGCCAGGACACCATCACCCATGTTTTGGGAGCCTACCAACATACCCAATGCCTGATTGGCCAGGCACTCACCGAACTTAGGGAGATAAAGCAGCTGTAGATGGATTACTATGATGACATATTGCAACAGTGTGAGGCCCACAATGCCACCTTGACCTCCCTAAAAGGGGTGCTGAAGGACATGAACACCACTCTGAGCAGGGATCGAAAACAACACCAGACCCTTACATTGGCCAAGTCACATCTGTCCCTTTGACCTCTGTGGCAGCCAGTGGAAGGGAGGCCCTGACAGGGGGAGGTCCTGCTTTAGACACCCCTGCCTCTGTAGCTGAAGACGTCCACCCAAACATCCAGGAGGTGCGGATGCCAAGACATCAACCACTGCCAGGAAGTGACCCCTTCCAAATGGAGCTCTTTGTGTGCCACAGAATAACTCTGTTGACTGTTCTTCACACACTATCCATTTTCCAGGAGAGTAGGACTCTGGCAGCTGCACTAATGATTACATCCACCATGACTGATTCCTTCACTATTTGACTTATTGTTTTAAATCAATTTCCACCTTAATGTTTGGAGCACATGTGAATAAACTCAACTAGTACACAATCAATGAGTAATAGTGCTTTTTTATCATTGTGGGATGTACAATGTGAAATTCATGTGATGCAAATGAGGTACTCTTAAGATGGTAACGTATGGAGAGCTATGTCACAGTCAGTGTCAGGCTGAGGATTACTAGCAACACAACACAAGTGGTCACTGGCACCCAAATCTTTATTTACAGTGTACAGCCCATAGGCTGCAAATATGTCTGGACTGTCAATGCCAAGAATGAGTAAACATTGTTGCTTCTGGCTACATATCTCAACGTACCATCCCCTTGGCCACAGAAGAAAGGGCTATGTCAGACCCTGTCTCGTAGTATAGGCAAACAGATTTGTAGATGTTGTCACCAGCTTGAGCCTTATCACATACTAAAACCAGGCCTATCCACCTTAGCATACCCCATGACACAGACAGAGGACAGTACAACAGCTCCTTTTCAGAGGCCCATCCTATTATAATGGTTATGCATCTAGTGGGATGTGTCAGTGTTGTGGCACAGGCACTATGGCCTACAATGAGAAAACACTTCAATATCTATGTACAGTTCATACAGGATCATTATCAACACAAAGTTAAGGGAGAAATGGATGGATTTCACAGGATGGCATGTTACAAGGCCACATGATGACCCACATTGAACCAATGGACCAACATACCAAAGCAAACATGTCTATTCTGCAGCTCAGATAACTGCCCTCCCACTGTAGAGGCAGCCTGAGCATGGAACTCACACAACCCAAATTTGCAAAAAAACTGTATCTGGATCAATTCCATGTCCCCCTCATATGTTAGCCCAGCTACAGTCACCTGCCAATGACACAACTCAACTCTGAAATGCCCACATGAGGATGGTATGGTGAAAAGACCTTGAAGGAAAATGTGACATGCAAAGAGTTTAATCAGGCCAAGGCATCCTGAAACACAAAAGTAATTTTAAACTTCTGTTGTTTTTCTGACAGTGCAATGTGACTGGCCCAAACAAAGGAGATCCACAAAAGATGTCTGATGTAGCCAGCAAACCTGGCGTGTATGATGCATAGCATGAGATGCCCTGTCTCATGGTGACAGAGATACCCTTCTCCACAAATCCTGATCCCTACAGTATTCCGTGCAGCCCCAGTAATCACCGAACATCACATGCTTTTACTCAAGTGAAGTACATATGGTTGATGAGATCTGCTCGCATGTTTCTACCTTCATCCTTATCACTGTCATCCTCACTTGGCAGTTCAGGAGTCTCACCCGGTGGCACTGCCAGCTCCCCCTCATCATGGATGTATGGGATGTTTCTCCTCAGGACAAGGTTGTAGAGCATGCAGCAGGCCACAATGATCTTACAAACTTTTGCAGGTGAATAGACGAGGGCTCCACCTGATTTGTCTATACTTCGGAGTCTTGCCTTCAGGAGCCCAAAAGCCCGCTTCCACACACTGGCGTGTTCTTCTATGTGCCTCGTTGAAGCAGACGTCCCTTGGCATAGTTGGGTTCCTCACTGATGTGAACAACCAGGGACGGTTTGGATCAGCAGAATCCCCTATAAGGAACTGCGTCATGCATGCAACCATCAGTCCAGAGCAACGTCTCACTAGCAACAGACAGAGCACACAAACACACATGACATGTGTTACTTACCAACCAGCCTGACCCTCTTTGCATACAGTCGTGTCATCAGCTAAGGAATTGCGCTGTTCCGCATGATGAAAGCATCATGGACTGAACTCGGGTGCCGGGCACAGATGTGAGAAATGTAGAGGTCCCCCAAACACACTACTTGGACATTGATGAACTGGATGTTCTTCCTGTTCTGATAGAGCTGTTCATTGCCAGGCAATGGCACCAGGGCTACATGGGTACCATCAATGGCTCCCACAACATGAGGTATGTGTGCCAAACCACGGAACTCTGCTTTCACATGGGCAAAATCCTCATGTTGAGGAAAAGGAATGTAGTTGCCCAGGTGTTTCAACATTGCTGACAGAACATCCTTCAAAACGAAACTGAACATAGACTGGGACATCTCTGCAGATAGGGCCACTGTGTTTTGGAAGAACCCTGTGGCCAGGAATTGCAACACTGTCATGACTTGTACTATGAGTGGTATGCTATTTGGATGCCGTATGGCTGGCATCAGATCTGGCTTCAACTGATGACAGAGATCCATGATTGTCTGCCTCTCCAGGTGGTAGATCTGTATGACATGTCTGTTCTCCGTTATCTGCAAGTTTGCTTGTGGATGGTAGAGAGGAGGGTGTCTGATTCTTCTCCTCCCAGGGTACTTATGTGTGCCAAAAACATAAAAAGGCAGTCACTCAATGTGTCCCTAGCAAATTACATCAGACATGTCAGATATGAAAAGTGTCATGTGAGTCACTGTAAACATGTTACATAACACACACCAGGGATAAAACTTGCACATTTGTGTAACGTTAACACCTTGCTTATCTACATATATGTATAAAACATCTATCTGGCCAGCAACCACACGTCCAAATTACACCATAAACTACCTGTCATTCAATGCCCCAAATCCTGGATTACACGTGTGGGAGAGGGTGGTGGCTGTACCCCCAAAATATGTTGTGACATCAGCATGACCACATACCTACATTATAATGGAAACAATTGACCTACATGACAGGATAAGGCCAGCACACAATATTCACAAGGACATCACTTTACTACTTGTGACACATCAAAATATATTGTTTATTTGCATTGTATACCTCTAACATGGTGGCTGCCTGACCTACTCCGCTGGACATTAGGAACCGACTACGACCGCTGGCGGAAGTTGTCATGGCTGTAGGTGAATGCTACCGTGGCAGACACTGCCATAGGATAACATTGCTGCCTGTGACGGTCTTGGGCCAATGGCAGTGTCTACCGGTGGTGACGGTACATGGTTGACATGACTGCCATTTTCAACTGATTCTCTCACTTGACTCCTGACACTGCTGCCAGCAAGACCTCCACGACCTGAGCTTCAGTGTACCGCCTCTGGGAGCAATCATGCCGCATCCCACAGGAGATAGGCCCCTGCCTTCTCACTCAAAGAGCTGGAGAAGCTGGTGGAGGAGGTCCTACCCCTGTAGGAATGGCTCCATGGCAGCTCCGGACATGTGTTGCTGTCTTCAGGTGAGTGCCTCCCTTTAAACTGCTTGTTTCCGCCTTTCGCTATATGGTGGTTGGACCACAGTGGTCACTTTGGCTGTGTGCAACCTCGTAATAGGTCTGGCGGAAACATGGTCTCCCCTGGCCTGTTTGTGCCTCCAGACGACTGCGGCAGTCTGTGCTGCCTGGCAGTGGTGATGGACCATTGGCAGTCTTCTATTTAATTGACCGCCAAAGTCATAATGCAGCCGTCTGCTCCACCAGACTGTTGGCGGTCAGACCACCATAGCCAACATGTCGGTGAAATGAATGCCAAACTCATCATCAGCCCCAAAATCTGCTGTTTAAAATGGAACTGAATGTCACACCTAGGATCTTAAAAACATCAGCTGGGGGGGAGAAAGGACAGATTCCAAAGATCACCATATGTCACTCTGGATGTTTATTTTTCCCAACTATCATCAGTTCAGACTTATCTGTGTTAAGCTTTAGATGGTTTTCATTCATCCATGAAGCAGGAGACAGCAGACATTTACTTAATCTTTCTCGGCCAGAAGTCGGTCACTTGTTAATGATATACTCAATTGTGTATCATTCGCATAGGACTATACCTCAAATCCGAAGCCTCGGATAAGGCCAATCAGGAGGGTCATGTAAATATTAAAGATGGCTGGACTCAATGATGATCCCTGAGGTACACCTCAATCCAATTTGGAAGGGTCAGAGATAAAAAGCAGAGAGGCACACTGATTGGGCTCTGTTAGTTAAAAACAACATTGAATTTCCAATGAGGTTTTTCATTCCAGTGAGTTCTTTCATTTGTACTACTTTCGTTTGCATGGGTGTAACCCTTGTAATGTGGTTTCTCTTTTTCAGCTATATCATATATGTTGCTGTACCTGACACACTGGTGACTGTGAAGAATCATAATATTAAAATATATATCATATCATATTTTTTATGCAAATTACTTAGATTTATTAAATAAATGAAATACATTTTTTAAAATTTACATTTTGTACTTATTTTTTTTTTGTCTTGGAGTTGGTCTTCTACATTGAAGGGTATCTGATTTTTTCTTTTTTTCTGTTTACTGTTTAAATTCTGAATTGGTAATATCAATAAAATGGTCTGCTTTATATGTTTGGTTATGGATACTTTTTACTTTTACATTTTTGACATTAGGGGGATCACCTCATCCCAGGTACTTGCGGATAATTTCTGCAGTTCTTATATATATCACTCATTGATTTAGAGGTTTTAGTTTAATTTACTTGATAGAATGTAAATATGACAACTGCACCTTTAATGCATTAGGCTGTTATAAAATAGTCCAAGAATGGAAATAGTGCCAGGGATCCTGGCAGCTTTATCCTGGTACCAGAGTGTGAGGCACCTGGTTCAGTTGGGACTGGTATTGTGAGAGAGCCACGTGCTCTCTTACAGAAGTTGGAATCCCAATTGGGGTTGTCATGAATTTGTGGGCCATAGCCTGTTGCAGTTTCCTTCATTTGGGTCACCATTGTGTCCGTAACCCCTGTATGTCAGGAGAGGGCAATTACCTTTGATAGGGTTGTCACCTGTGCCTGTGGTCCCATATGACAGAAGGGGGCCATTGACATTATTTGGGCCATTGCCCCATACAACCAACCCCACTAGGCCATCCTCCATGTTCTTGATCCTTTTTGCCAGGAAGGGGCCACTTGACCGTTGGGGCCATCGCCCATACAGAAAGGAGTCCCTGTGATCAGCAGAGGGACCCTGGAGTAAGATCAGAAGTCGCCCTTCTGTATCATTACTGCTCCACCATCTTACTGGCAGGAACCGGTAGGACAAAGGAGTAACTGCACCCAGACACTGTGGCTGCCTGCGGCTGCCTCAGTATGCTGCCCCTCTGACTGCGGTATCATGCAGTGTGAGCTGCTCATCGCTGGAACATGTGAAGATGTGCTTATACCTCTGAGGGCAGTAGTAAGGTATGACTAGAGAAGGGACACAGTTACTTGTGAGACTTGACAGAGTAGTGCTAGAAGAGCATAACTTTCAAGGCTAAAGGCAGACTTGGATGTACACCACTACAGTGGGCATCACCTGCGTGATCACTTTCATAGATCCACCAGGGTCACTTTGGTGTCATGTTGTAGAAACAGTCTCAAAACCTGGTCAAATATCTGATGTTGGTACATCAGTCTATAATCTATATTTGTGTATGAGCTGCTGTTGCTCGGTCCCTTATTCAGTCTTCAATTTCTGTAGAATACACATCTTGGCAACGGCCAGAGAGGTATTGATCCATCGCTTCCAGTGATTTGTGTTTCCCTTCCACGGCAATGTTTCATGGAGATTTGCTATTGACAGGAAGGGAATTATGGTCAGTCCATCTATGGATGTCATCATCGACTAATCTTGTCACCTGAAAAGTTGCAGCTTATTACAGAAATGGAGAATATGTACTGTATAACATCCTTGATCACCACTTATTCAGCACATAAAATAATTAAGTTCACAGTTTGAAGTTCAGTATCCTGAAAAAATGTATGTTTCAGTAGGAATTCCCAGATGCCATGATCATGAATTACTAACAAATCATCCCGTTCCTCGTTTGTGAAGCCATGTGAAAGTTTGCTTTGCCTGAACATATTAAGTGACAGTCTTTGATGCTTAGAGTGAAGCTCCTCTATCAGTATTTTGCAAAGGACTGTCACCAGGCCTTTAAATTCCTACCATCGGGTGTGGTACTGATGCAGCAGTGAGACTGTAATCTCAGTTCTAGGTTTCTTAAATATGCTCTTTAAACAGTGTTTCAGTTGACGATATCTCCAGTATTGGTTGTTGAAACTGAAGTTGTCCTGAAGGCAAATTTAGTGTAATAATTTTTCATCATGAAAAATTGGGTCCAGGGAGATGATAATATTTCTCAAATATTCTGACCAAGTTAGCATTATTGAGTTTTCCAAATGGCTGTAGAAAGAGGTATGAGGTCATTCAGTCCCGCCATAATTTCTTTGTTTCTAGAAGCATCAGTTTATATGGATGGATTGTGGTTTAGTACCATGGTAGAGTGGCAAAAGGTTTAGTGAAGATTCCAGTAGGTGGTGCTCAATAAGGACTCAGTCAGATGTGTCAGTTGCTGCAGTCAAGTATTGGACCACATGTGAGAGGTAGTAGGCAGTATAGTACAGTTACTTGCAGGGCAGTCTCAAACTTCCAGAGGTCATAGCAGCATAGAACTTGGACATTTTCAGTCTAGACCTCTGAGGGCACCAAACATAACACTTGGGGGTTCATTACAAGTGTGGCGGACTATAGACCACCACACACAGGTGCAGAGGGGCACAGAGGGGGCACTGCACTGCCCATGCACTTGGCATGGGCAGTGCAGGAACCCCCTGCACAGCACCCTCGTAATGTACACAATGTATAAGGTTTCCACCAGCCTAGAGGGAAACTCTTAATTGGACTTGTGGGGATGTAGCCTGTGCGGCGGCAACCACCCCATCGGAAGTTCGGCGGATGGTAAAAGCTGCTTGCTGAACTCCTAATGACTCCCTTGATATTGATGCTGATATTGATATTATTTGTTTAGCGCATGATTGTCTGAAGGTGTCTTGGGGCTAGCGCCTACATGGTTAGAAGCAACAAAAGATTAACAAAGAAGTGGAAAAGCAAAGATTTTAGTTGTGTCCTGAAAATGGTCAAAATCTGCTGATTTTTCAGATGCCCAGGAATGTGGTTTCAAAGTTTACAAGTGGAATACACAAAACTCCTGCTGCCCCAAGATGCCTTGTTCCATTTGGGAACTATGACTGTTTTGGATGCAGCTCAGTATAAGGCTCTACTTGGTGTTTACTAAGTGAACTTCTTCCTCAACTGCACTGGTCCTAACCCATGGTGAGATTTATGCGACATACCGACTGCTTTAAAGGCCACTTATTTCTTAACAGGGAGCCAGTGAAGCTCCACTAGGGCATGAGAAACTGACTGAAATTTGAGTATTCTCTTGGGGAGAAGATATGATACATTTTGCAGTAGGTGGAGTTTGTATATAGAGCGTTGGTGAATGCCCTAATAAAAGGCATTTCAGTAATTCATCCTGGACAATGCCATCACAATGACTACTGACTTATGAAGGTCAAAGGGGATGAATGGAAGAATTTTAACTCAGGCTTCCTAATAGGAAAAAAACAGGAGGAAATAAGTGTGTTGATTTGATCTCTAAATGTCAGGTTAGGGTCGAAGATCATCCCAAAGTTCCTGACTTTCGGGAGTGGGGTTGGATGGAGGCCCAGGAACTGGGGCCACCATGACGTGCTTCAGAATAAGATGTATTTACCAAAGAGACGTATCTCTATTTTTTTCTGAATTTAATTTAAGGCTGTTGTGTGTCATTCAGCAGATTACTTCACACATGCAACGATTGAAGCAGTGAGAGACCTCTTCATTGTAGCTGGAAATGGACACTATAATCTGATTTTCGTCAGCATAGGAAATAGAGAAGCCAAAGTTATGAATCAATTTAGCCATGTGAGCCACATATATATTAAAACTCATGGGGCTCAAGGATGACCCCTGAGGGGAACCTCATGGCTGTGGGAAAGATTTTGATCTAAAGTCTGCAAGGGAAACCGACCGCTCTCTGACAGTAAGGAAGGATTGAAATAAATCCAGTGCTGTTTCAAAGATCCCTATCTTGGCCAGGCGATTAGTAAGGACAGAGTGACTCACGGTGTCGAAGGTTACGGACAGATCCTAGAGGCCATCCCACCTTTGTCCATAATCAAACTTATCTCCTCAGTGGCCACTATTAGGATGGTTTCTGTACTATGGTTTGTTCTGAAACCGTGTTGGAGAGGTTTCTCATTTTTGTTTAAATATTTCCATAGGGCGAGGTTAAGATGCTTTTCTAAAATTTTCGCTGACATAGGCAGACGTGAAATCGGACTGTAAATGTTTCCTCATTTGGATTGAGGGAAGGTTTCTTTGCCAGAGGGAGTATGGAAACCTTTTTCCATTCATTAGGAAACTGCCCAGAAGTAATAGTGCTATTTAATGAGGTAGTAAGAGGAGCTTCTACAGTCTCAGCTATATAATGGAACTTTTTTGGGGGGCAAGGAACTGCAGGAGCCCATGCTTTGGTGGGTGTAATTAACTCAAGCACTCCCTCTTTAGTGAGAAGGGGGAACTCCCTTATCTCCCTAAACTCCATATTGCTATGGGCTAATGATTCAACTCCAGATGCATAAAAGTTTATATTGAAACTGGAGTCCAATTCTCCATACACTGCCTCTACTTTGCTCTTAAAGATACTAGCTAACTTCTCACACAGAGGCTGGCTAGAAATCACTGTACTGCTCAAGTTAAGAAAGGAAAGCATTTTGACTCTTTTAGAAAGTTCTCTCAAGGATTTGTTTAGCTTGATACATTTTTTTTCAGTGAAATATTGAGTTTTCTAAGCAAAAAGTGCATGCTTGTGTTCCTGAATACATTTTTTATATTTTTTTCCTTTCTGTTGATTCATAGTTTTTTCTCCAAATCTTCTTCTGCCTGCAGCATTTTTGTTTAAGCACCCTGATATCCAGAGAGAACCAAGTGGCTGTAGGTTTGGTTTTGAGACTATTTATGAGTTTCCAGGGGGCCATCTGTGAGACTGCGGCAGTGATCCATTTGGCATAATTAGCTGTATCTCCCTGTGGATTATTCAGCAGAGGGGCTGAGTATCTGCCAGGATGTCTGCAATTTCCCTTTTATTAATTTTGTTCCATGCTTTAGTTTTTATTGACCACCATGTTCTGTTGGGCTTTAATGCTGAACTCTTTAAGCTGATGCTTTTTGATTGAATCAGATGATCGGTAGTATTGCATACAGCTGCAGATCTGGGCAGCTTGTAAAGATGCCATCTAAGACATGGCCTGCTCTATGTGTAGCAACATTCACAAATTGCCTGAGATTAAAACAACTCAGATTGTTGATAATCCAGTTCTCTGATCAATTTTCAGGCCAATGTGGAACTACATAATTGAAACAGGGAGCTATAACCAGTTTGACTGTCTGTGGCCCCTGCCTCAATGAGAGCTGTAACCCTTTTCATTTCTTGAAATATTGCTTTGTCTTTGTTGTAAGCGAATGGACATTATCTGATATCATAATTGTAGTATAAATGATCTGGATTCCCAGATGTTTCCTTGCATTTGTTGTCTATTTGAAAGGAAGATCAGAAATGAAATTTGTTCTTGTGTGTGCATTTATTGAGAGTGCCATCTGACCATCAATGCCTAAATACATCAATAGCCCACAAGAAATTCAGGAAATCAATACTGGGGCAGTAGATAAAGCAAGTCAGGCGCTTGAATCTAGTTCCAACTTTCCAAGAAGCATGACATCTTAAACGGGAGTATAATTTTGAAACTGCTTGGGACTTTGACAAGCATTAAGACATATTAACACACACATCTGAAGTCAATAGAGTTAAGGGAAAACCCAAATTCATGAGGGAGAGATATTACCATTACTACCTGGTCTTCTTCGGACTTAGCCAATCTTGTTTGGCAGCTTAAGGATACATTTCTTTCATGGGGATTAAAGGTGCTGCAAGTGTGTTATCCTCCTTATCCTAGCCTGCTGTAAACAAGTTCTTGCAACATTAATGCTTCATGTGATGGGATTTTGAGAGGAGCCATTGGCCCCGATTTCCGCAAGCATCTATTCACCCCCTGGTAGCTATTAGTGTGTGTATAGAGGGACATCACCGCAAAGCAATTTCTCAAGTATGTCAGGGTGAGAAAGATGGTTCATGGGTAAGAAACGTGGACTTGGGTGTTTGTCGAAGAAGTTTTGACTGGAACCAGGAACTAACCTTCATGTGTGCAACCCTATTTTGTGCATTAACCTTGGTGAAAGGCAGTCCATGTTATCTGGATCTTGTGCACCCTTGCAGACAATCCCAGCCCTAGCAAAAGGAACTCAATGTGGCACTCCTTCTATATATCCCTCTCACCAAGTCCCGGATAACCTCTGTTCCCAGGGTATCCAGGGGTTTGATATAAGGCTGACACAAGTTACAGATACCATTGTATCAACTAAATCTCCAAGCTGTTGTGAGGCTCTGCATGACCATGTTAACAATGCCGGCAATCTCCCCAAATTCTCATTATTGGTTTGGAATGTTGCCGCTATGAGAGGTAAAATCGAGAACCAGGCATGGTCTCACTTTGTGTGTTTTTTTGCAATACTCTGCCTCCAGGAGATGTGGACTCTCCCACCAGACTATATTAATTGTTTTAAGACATTCCATTTAGTAACCATCCCGTCTTCATCTGGCCGTCCTGTGGGTGGCTGGCGGTTTACATCTCAGCCATGGTTAACGCCAAACTTCTCCTTTATACAGCCGACACACCATTCTATCAGATTCTTGGACATGAATTTATGTTTGACTTATGGCTGGGCATTGTTAATTTATATTATAACATTCCAAACGCAGACAGAGGTTATGTTCTGTCAGAACTGGATTTTGACCTGGATTTCCTTATGCCAAAAGTTGACATTGAGATGGATCTTTTGTGGGGGTGGGGTGACTTTAATATCCATCTTTGCCCTCCTGCGTATTAGAATGCCTGTGGTTTTATGAACGCTGATGGGAATATTACGTCTTATTTTTTCCATGATATGCTTGGTAAAAATATAAACCATCTGATGATGAAATGCAATATATTCCATGTGAATGATTGTAGCAATATGAACAGCCTTTTCCCTAATACTTTTGTGGACAAGGATGATGATTCTGTAACTTACTTCATCTTATTATCTGCCAATTTAGTTAATGTGGTTGGAGAACATTCATTACATAGCGTTGTTACGAGGGATCATCTTCCATAAAGCTTAGTTGTAGACATTTTTAACTGGCAGGCAGTGACTTGATCCTTTAGGAGAGTCACCGGTATTTCTGCTCATAAGAAAAAAGGTACCTGCATTAAGCTGTAGTTTGTTAATGCGGAAATGTTGGTGTCCCAGTAAGTCAAAGCTAATCCCAGCCTGTCTAATGTCTGTCTAGATCCAGAGGCTGATGTGGAAAATATAAAGAGAGTGTTTATTTCCCTTTCAGGGGTGGTTAGGGGAGCATTATGCAGACCAGCACATGGGGGACCAGAGTAGAGAAGGGAATTGTTCAATGCAGCATGTTCCAGATCCCTTAAAGAGTTATTGGCCTCTCTTCATAAACAGCCCAGGTCTGCCCTCAAAGTTGCTTGTTGCAGGAATGCCTATGAGAAGGCAATCACAGAAAGGAAAAAGGCACTTAAATTAAAGGCCAGGGAAGAGCTACAGGAAGCAAGCCGTAAGAATGATCAGAAGGCTTCTTGGAGTGATATAAACCAACTGTTCCTTAAAAGCCCTGAAGAACCTATGCTCAAATCTGATATATCTAGTCATGAATGGGCTACATTCTTTGGGGGGATTTACTCTATTAGCAAAGGAATGGGAGATGTCAGAGATTCCTCTATTGCAGCAAAGGCTAATTTCCTTCTAGTACTGCCCCACACTGGAAGATGTGTTAGTGACTATACAATCTAGCCCCAGCGGGAAAGTTCCCAGCCCTGATGAGCTCCCTTTAAGAGTATTCTTGATTTGTGGGCCCTCCTGCTAACCAAGGTTTTCAGGGCATTATGTTGTTACACCAAAATCCCTTCATGGTCTGACTTGTTGATTGTCGAGAGGACCCTAGTTGTTACTGCCCAATCTCTTTCCTGGGCTCCACGGTAAAAGTACTGGACCGTGTCCTACTCTCCCACCTTGAGACATGGGCAGAGAACAGTACCTTTTTGGATGATCAATATGGGTTCAGGAGGGGTATGGGGATGGAAGATCAATGTATCAACCTTTGCTTCCTACTTGGGAATTACACAGTTGCTAAGTGTGGTGCTTAGCATCTGGGTTTTATTAATCTATCCAGCACCTTAGACTGTGTATCCCACACCAAACTGTAGGGGCATAATGGAATCTGATATAAAGCCAATACTGTATACTGCATCAGTTGCCTGCTGGTATAACCAATTTGATTTCTGTATGAACTTCGGTCCCAGCACTGCACCCTTTATCATGTTGCAAAGTATTGCCACTTAACGTGGTCAAAGGCTTTCTTGGTGTCTAGCAAGACTCCAAGGGATTTTCTGTGTTTGCCTTTTCCCTGCCACAGCAAGTGTTGGAATGTTCTGAGATAGTGTGTTGAGGACTTTACTGAGACAAACTCCACATAGTTTTTATGGACCAACAGTGGCATGTATTTTCACAGCCTGATTGCCAACACCTTGACCAGGAGTTCCATGTCCACATTTATGAGAGAACTAGGCTTACGATGGTTCACATAGTAGGATTTTTTCCTTTCTTTGGAATGAGAGTGTTAATTGCTTACATGCATTCTGGCTGAAACAATTTTGAGTTGATGCTTCTAGAAAGGATCTGTATATCAAAGGGGTCAGGATTGATGCACTGATTTTAGAAACTTTGGACCATATTTAATACCCGGTTTCCATCATGTTTGCACCATGCAACCTGAGATATGTGTGATGCAAACCTTTAGTGAGATTTGTGAAGTCACTCAAGGCGACCGGCAGTTGGCGGTCACCACAGTAATACACTACACCCCATTGGATGCATTTGAAAACAGCAAAGCTGACACACATTCACAGACTAACACACCTGCGAATCACACTACAAAACACACCCCTTCACACACCACAATCCTTTGTATTTCCCACAGCAAGACCCAACAAGACAGCACAAAAAAGTGATATTCCGAACTATAGATTAGAAACCCATCCAACAATCACAACCATATATCCCAATCCTCAACACACATCCATCACATCAACTTGCACCTCCCCACTCTAATCAATTCCCGTCACCCACCTGTTTTTTTCCATCACCCCAGAAAAATTCCTGTTCTACAGATGACAACTTAAGAGTCATGGTGGATGAAATCTGTTAGATCCGACATCCTTGGCATGGTCTCCCCTGTCTTTTTTGCCCCTGTTTCCCATGTTGTGACTGTGTGCTGGACTGTCTTTCTGTTTTTGGTACTCTGGGCACTTTACCACTGCTGACCAGTGCTAAAGTGAAAGTGCTCCTGTGTAAAGTGTATGTGTATATTGGCTTTTCCATGATTGGCATATCTGATTTACTAGTAAGTCCCTAGTAAAATTCACTATAGGTGCCAAGGGCCTGTAAATCAAATGCTACTAGTGGGCCTGCAGCACTGGTTGTGCCACCCACATTTGTAGCCCTGTAAACATTTTGGTAAAGTTGTTTTTTAAATTGTTAGTTTGAAAGTGCCACTTTTACAAAGTAGGAATTTTCTTGCTTAAACCATTCTGTGACTCTGCCTGTTTGTGGATTCCCTGTCTGGGTCAGACTGACAGTTCGGCTGTTTGTGAATCTCCTCTAGACAGTGACACAAAGGGAGCTAGGGTGTAGCCTGCATATCCTGATGAGCCATCTGAGATGGAGTGGAGGGAGAAGTGGTCACTTTCACCTGAATGGGCTGTGCTTGCCCTCAGACAATGTAGTCTCCAACCCCCTGGTGTGTGTCTGGGGCCTGGCCTAGGCAAGGCTGGATCTTGTGAACAACAAAGACTTTCCTTTGAAGTTTGCCTACTTCAAAGGCAGAAAGGGGTATAAGTAGTGGACACAAAACTCCAGATTTCTTCAAGATCACTTCTGGAACCAAGAAGAACCTCTGCCAAGGAGAAGAGCTGAGGAGAAGTGCTGGAGAGCAGAGGAGAAGTGCTGCCCCTGCCTGAGACTGTGCTTTGTTGGGCTATCCTACAGTTGCTGCATCTGCCTGTGAAAGGGGACAAAGACTGGACTTTGTTGTGCATTCCTGCTTGAGAAGAATCTCCAAGGGCTTGAACTGAGCTTGCCTCCTGTTTTGAAGTCTTAGGGCCATCAAAGACTTCCTCTGCCAGCACCTGGACACTCTGCTGAGACCCTTGCCCTGCCAAATGGTGCCCTATCCAGTCCCTGTGCCCTTGAAAGGTGAAGTTGGCAGGACTGAAATCCACGCACAGAACACCGTGCAGGGAAATTTCCAACTCACCATCTGCAACGCGGCTGATAAACGATGTGTCACCCGCCTTGCGGCTGAAATTGATGCTCCACCTGCATCGCGGCTGGGAGATCGACGCTTTGCAGCCAGAAAAAACGACGCAACACCAGCTTGCGGCTGCTGATAATGATGCAAGCCCCACCCAGCACGGTTTTCCAACACAGTGCGACCGGATTTCATAAGCATTGTCACTGGGCGTCAAAGTCATTGTGAACCTGCACGGATCCGAGGTGCCCTGTCCGGAAATCGATGCATCGCTCTCTTGCGATAGAGAAAAATTACACATCGCGGGCCCGACCAGAGAAGAAACGATGCACAGCCTCTTTCGCGAGCAAGGAATCAATGCATCACTGACTTTTCCGATGCACGCGGGCCCGTGCGGCTTTATTGTTGACGCACACCAGGTACTTGGTGTAAAATCAACGTTTACATTATTTCCTATGGAGTAAGACTTTTAGGTTGTCATTATGGCCCTGGACCACGGTGGCGGTATCACCGCCAACGGGCCAGTGGTGAAGACCCCACATTATTTGTGTGACCGGTTGGCCACTGCCAACTCACCAAATCCCTGCCTGTACCACCAGGGTGGTTGGACAGCCGGACCTGAAATTAGCATCTCTGACCCAGCGGTCCACTGAAGACTGCCAGCGGTATTACGAGTCGGCTTTTCACAGGGGTTTCTGCGGCGGCAGCACCGCCACGAAAACCCTGGCAGAAACAGTACCGGTGACAGGAAATTTCTTTCCTGTCACCAGCAGATGACTCCACTAACCCACCGCTGCAATCCCAATACCCCCCAGCCCACTTCCATACCAGAACCCACCACCACCCCTTCCAGTACAGCACCACTCTCCCCACCCCTACACCCCCTTCCAGAACAGCACCCCTCTTCAAGTACAGCACCCCCCACTCCTCACCCCCCTCCTCGCATACATGCACATGGACACACACACCCACACACCCGCATACACTCATTCACCAATACTTACATACACGCATTCACTCACACCATCCATACACACATTCACTCACACGCATCCATACTCACATTCACTCACACGCATCCACACTCACATTCACTCACGCACATCCATACTTGCACTCACTTCAATAATCGTACACACATTCAAACACCCACACACGCATATACACTTACATTCACACACGCAGACAACACCCACTCACACACGCACACACAACACCCCCCACCCTCCCACCCCCCTCCCCTGTCAGACGAATGACTTATCTTGTCCGGCGAGGAGGTCATCCGGCAGGGAACGGGAACAGGCGCTTCAACCGCCAGCAGCGCCCCGCCATCAGGACACCTCCAGGCCGTATTACAGGTCGTAATACGGCTTGCGGAGTCCTTTTGGTGGGACAGGGCCAGTGGTTAAACCACCCCTGTGCCTCAGACCGCCAGCACAACTACTGGAGAATTTCCACGTAAATTGTGGCAGAAATCCTTCAGTACTTATACTATGGTGGTCGGAAGACGCCCAGCACTGGCGGTCTTCTGGCACCCGTGGCTTCGGCAGTCTTCTGAAAAGACCACTAAAGTCTTAATGAGGGCCTAATTCTTTTGAAAATTCACAGCTTGACTTGTGTATGTTGGATTTTTGTTGTTTTGGTCTTGTTTGATTTAGATAAATATTTACTATTTTACTAATCTGGTGTGGTGTCCATTTAGTAGCGTTTTCACTGTATTACTGTGTGTGTTGGTACAAATACTTTACACATTGCTTCTGAAATATAAGCCCGATTGCTTGTGCCGAGCTACCAAGGGGGTAAGCAGGGATTATCTACTTGTGTATCTCCACTGCCCTGACTAGAGTGAGGATCCCTGCTTGGACAGAGTGCAAACTGACTGCCAACCAGAGACTCCATTTCTAACAAAATCATTAGAGTATAGCCTCAATTGTTTGGAGCCCAAGTCCAGCAAACTACTATGGTGGATGAAATCATTAGAGTATAGCCTCAATTATTTGTAGCCCAAGTCCAGCAAACTACTATTGTGAGGAAAATGGAAATGTGGCAAAGGATCATTGATAGACTGAATTCCTTAGGCAGCTCCCCGTGTACAAGGAATGACATCAGGAATAGGTGGAATAACCTCAGGGGCAAGGTCCGTTTGATGGAGTCCAGGCACCAGCTTGCGGTCCTGAAGATTGGTGGTGGCCCCCCACCTCCTCCCCTATAGCTCATATCATGGGAGGAGAAGGTCTTGGCCATCCTCCATCTTGAGCTCTTGACAGGAATACCTGGGGGAGTTGAGTCGGGAGAGTCACAATAACAAAAATGGCACACAAATATATTGTCATATAGCTTACTGATCACCTTTGTCCACTTTCAATGTCAACCCATCTCGCATAGGAACTAGACTTACCTGGAGCAACCACATCTCTGAATACAGTGTGTAGCACAGGGAATGACAACACCACAATTCTTAGCAGGCACTGTTCTACCATTACCAAAACAAGAACATTGTATCACACTCAAAATGACCTTGGGGGTCATTACAACCCTCTCGGTACAACACTGCCAGGGCTGTTATGACGGAAGCACCGCCAACAGGCTGGCGATGCTTCGCATGTCATTACGACCACAGCGAAAGTGCTGCGGTCGCACCGCTGGGGCCGGTGGTTTTCCGCCACAATGGCCCCGGCGGTAGTAATCCGGCAGGGCAGAGCTGCTAGCAGCGCTGCCCAGGGGATTACGAGTCCCCCTACCGCCAGCCTTTTCCTGGTGGTTTGAACCGCCAGGAAAAGTCTGGTGGTACAGGGAGTCACGGGGCCACTGGGGGACCCTGCACTGCCCATGCCACTGGCATGGGCAGTGCAGGGGCCCCCTGACAGGGCCCGTGCAGCTTTTCACTGTCTGCTATGCAGACAGTGAAAAGCGCGACGTGTGCAACTGTACCCGTCGCACGGCCGCAACACCGCCTGCTCCATTTGGAGCCGGCTCCTGTGTTGCGGCCGAGATCCCCACTGGGCCGGCAGGCGGAAACTAGGTTTCCACCCGCCGGCCCAGCGGGGATCTCCAAATGGCTGCGGCGGGGGTGCGGCTGCATAGGCGGCCGCCCGGTGGTCCGATGTTGGCGGGCGGCTAAGTCGTAATGAGGGCCTAAGTCTTGCATTTCCCTCATGAACAGTACTTACCTGAAAGGTGGACAACTGTACAGTGTGTGGGAGTAGGTCAGGCAGTACAGGAATGCCAAGGCCAGGGGGCAATACTAGTGCCACCCCCTCCAGCCAACACAGTGTACCCTGATACAAAACACCCTTCTCCCTCTACTTATCCATTGAACTGTACTCAACTGACAGGAGGACAACACTACAGTGTGTGTGATACAGGGAGAGAAATGGCTGGAACTCATAGGAGAATTCCTTAGCCTCGCTCCACGCAACAGTTCACTGTGCACCTGCCAAAATACCTTTTCCTCGGAATACACACATGAGGTGCACACATCTGGGTAAGTCACGTTGAACGACTGCATGTAGTACAGGAAGTGACAGGACTGCTAAGGCCAGGAGGCTGTGTCTGCCCAATCCAATGACCCAGCAAATATTCAAATAACCTTGCAGGTAGGTATATTTGCTATGGAAGTCTACTCACCTCAGAGGACAGACAATGTAAACTGTGAGTGTGATGTGAGTAACATCACTATAAATCCCAGGAGGGCCAGGCCATGCAATAGCAAACACCAGGCCAGTGTCCATCTGACATTGTCCCACTGTCCATGAACCCACTAATGAACTTGACACATGTAGGAGGGACAAGGATGCAGGTCATGGTACACCCTTTGATGTGGCCACACACCTAGATCCATCTTGAGATGCTATGCCAAGATTTAAATAGTGAATACAGTAAGGACAGCTCAAAATGTCTTGAAAGAACATCTAAGACAGACGTAAGGCCCCAAGATGTGTCATCTGTATGGCATTGGCACTAGGTACATCCACAATGCACTGATCACAGGATGACAACTAGCACTTTTTATACAAGGTTTTGCCAATGTCTATATGACAGACAACTAGGTTGCAAGATGACTCAAACAACATCCTGCCCAGCCACTACCATACCTCCAACAGCTGATAATTCCAGACAGTCTGAGTCTAGGTCACTGAACTGGAATTTGTAAGTGACTCCCATATCAAGTTATTAAAAATGAGAAGATGTGTAGCTGTCACATAAGGGAAATCAGCAGATCCAATGTGAACGTGACCCTAGACCAATGCCACTCTCAACTATTGGAGGTAGATGTCACAATACAACCACTAACATTGACTCCCTCGCATCAACAGGTCAAGCTGCAACTGCAACTACAGGCACCTCTGAGGAGACTGCCATTACCCCCATGGACAAAGCCATCAGTGAGGGCACAATCCTCGACCACTGGACATTGAGGGCGGTCCTGGCACATCCGGGCAACCTTGTCAGTCTCAGCCTGACCACACTGACTTCTCCCAGCCCCATGGCCTCTACATTGCAGGCAGCCAGTCACCCCCAAACCTTTGTTCCCAGGACAGTCACCAATATCTTGTGCCCTCCAGTCCAGGTTTCTGAGTCACAACCAGCCAAATCTGACAATGAAGGATCTGGAACCAGTGGAAGGGGACAGGCTGCACCAAGGGCGTAGGCACGTGGGGGTAGAGTGCATTGGAGGGATGGTGTGGCCTTTCGGCAAGAGGCTGCAGGTGATGCCCCTGGCCCGGATACCATCAGCCAGGTCTTGGGAGCCAACCAACATTCCAAAGGCATGAAGGGCTGGGTTCTAACAGAACTCATAGAAATCAAGGAGCTATAGAGGGATTTTCATCTGGAAATGCATGGAGGCCTACCATACCAACATAGCCTGCCTTACAGGGGTGCTGAGGGACATCAACACTACCCTGAGCAGAGCTCGACAAAAACATCCCACCCCTTCCTTTGGCACATCTACACCAGGCCCTTCATCTGTGCCAGTCACTGGAAGGGAAGCCCTGCCAGTGGAAGCACCCGCCTCAGACACCCCTGCCTCTGTAGTAACTGACCCCCCACAAGCGGGGATGTCCAACCAAGCATCCAGGAGGTGCAGATGGCAAGACACCAACCACTGACAGCAAGTGACCACTTCCTGATGTCACTCCTTTGTGTGCAACAGATTCACTCTGTTGACTGTTCCTTAGCCACTTTCCGTTTTCCATGCTATTAGGACGCTGGACTTTGGACTTCATATGTTATGGCCTTTACTCTATTGATTGCATCCACCATGACTGATCCCTTCACCTTACTTCTTTTTATTCTATTCCATTATCACTAATAATTTCTGTAGTAATGTAAATGAACACACCCATCACTAAAACACTGCCTACTATCTCTATTTTTAACTCTCTGAAATGTTGAATGCTAATTACATGTGAAGCACTTGAGTAAGACATACAAAGGTAATGGATGGAGGGAGATGTCTCAGGTAGTATCAAGCTGAGGATGACTAGCAACACAATGTCACAAGTGTATGGTCACACCAAACGTTTGATTGTACTGTATTGGACTTAGGCTGTTAAAAGATTTCGGGACAGTCATAGCCAAGAACGTCTTAGCCGTTGTTTTGAGACAGGCCAGATATCCCAAATGTACCATCTCCCAGATGGTCCTAATCTACGGGACAAGGCTTTGTCAGACCTTGTCCCATAGATTAGGCTAACAGAGTGTGGGATTTTGTCACCAGTTTGACCCTTATCGCATACCAAAACCAGATCTGCCAACTTAACATATGCCATGGCACAGACAGAGGACAGTACAACATACCATGAGCACAGGTCCTTCCCATTACAATGAGCAAGCATCTGGTGGAATGTCACAAACCTGTGTCAGTGGTGTGGCACAGGCACACTGGCCCGCAATGAGGAAACACATTGTAAGCCACTAAAGGATCATACAGGATCAATGTCAACACAAGGTAGAAGGCATGTATTTCACAGGATGACATTTTACAGGGCTGCATGATCACCCACATGAGACCATCAGACCAACACACCACAGCTAACAAGTCTATTGGTATCTTAGATTCCTGCCGACCCAATGTCCAGGCAGCTTAGGCATAGGACTCATTGACCCAAGATCTGTGACCAACATTACCTGGATCAATCCATGTCCACTTCATATCAGACCAGCAACAGCTACCTGCCTATGACATGAATCCCAAATGGCCACACGAGGATGGCATGGTGAAGGCATCTGGAGGAACAAATGACATAGAAGGAGTTTAGGCAGGTAAAGGCATATAAAAGACCCAAACCTCATTTAAAACTTATGTTGATGCACGGACAGTGCAATGTGATTGACCCAGCCAAAGAAGATCAACATGTCAAGCAGCCTGAGCATGGAACTCACACAACCCAAATTTGTGAAAAACAGTACCTGGATCAATTCCATGTCCCCCTCACATGCCAGCCCACCTGCAGCCAACTGCCAATGTCAAAACTCTGAAATGCCCACATGAGGGTGGGATGGTGAAAAGTTCTGGAAGAAAAAAGTGACATACAAAGAGTTTAATCAGGCAAAGGCATACATGAGAAACGAAAATCCTTTTAAATTTCTGTGGTTTTCCTGACAGTGCAATGTGACTGGCCCAAACAAAGAATATCAACAAGAGAGTCACATTTTCAAGTCTGACTTGGCCAGAAAACTGTGGCTGTATGACGCATAGCATGAGATGCCCTGTCTCCTGAAAACAGAGACATCCTTCTGAATACATCCTGATCCTTATCGTTCCCCATTCAATGACAGTAATCACATAACATCACATGCTTAAACTCAAGAGAAGTAGTGATTGATAAGATCTGCCCACAGGTCTCCACCTTCATCCTCATCACTGACATCCTTCCAGATGGCTCACCCGGTGGCACAGCTAGCGCCCCCCATCTGGAATAAATGGGATATTTTGCCTCAGGACAATGTTGTGGTGCATGCAGCAGGCCACAGGGATCTTACACACTTTTCCAGGTGAGTAGAGCAGGGCTCCACTATCTGTCTTTCAGGAACTCAAAAGCCTGCTCTACGATATGCTGTGTCCTTCACGAGCCTCATTGAAGCAAACTTCCCCTGGCATAGTTGGGTTCCTCACCGATGTCAACAACTGTAATAAAGATGAAGTCCAATTACTTGAAAGTAGGTTCTTTATTGGAAGTACCTTATCCACAACACAGCAAGACAGCCTCTCTCCAACAGCTCTTCTCCAATCTCAGAATTCTCTCCCCCAACACTCTAATCTGACATCATGTGTGACATCAGACCTCTTGCACAGAATTACCTTCAGTGCTCAACCTACCACACACCTTCCCTTTACCAAATATTGAGAAGAAAAAAAAATATTACTAAATGTGACTAGATATATTATATTAAAAAAAAAACTTAAACCAGAGTTAAAAACTAGAATGCACATTTCAACATCAACTCATGAACATCTCTTTGAAACCACCACACAATTAAGATTCCATACTCTCCCATCCTTGATTTTCACAGCATTCCTAAACAACTTTCTCACTTCAAATGGACCCAAAAACTTGCTTCCACTTTTACACAGTACAGGTTGTTTCACCAGAATTTCATCCCCAACTTTCACATCAATCACACATGTGTTCTTCCTATCATCAAAGTATTCTTTTCTTTTTTTAACACATTTCTTTTCCTGTTCCTCCTTCTCCCTCTTGTCACTCCAAGTTACACCATCATTCTTTTCCCAACTCACCCAGCCAGGTGGTAATAACGTATTGGCTTTTCGTCCTCTAAACAATTCAAACGAACTTTACCTGTGGTAGTATGGGGAGAGACCCTATACGCATGTAAAAAACATTTTAGACCGTCCTTCCAATTCCTATTCGCTGCAACCTCCAACTGTATGCACTCCTTCACACATTTGTTAAAGCTCTCAACTGTCCCATTTCCTTGAGGATGATATAGAGAACACTTCTTGTGCTCAATTCCCTTCTCCTTAAGATAATTCTCCATTTCTCTTGACACAAATTGGGGACCATTATCAGTCACAATGGCGTTCGGATATCCTTCACGTCCAAAGATCTCACTCAAGAAGTCTAATATTTTCCGGGTCTCCATACTACAGCTGACACACAATTCAGCCCACCTGGAGAATTGATCTATTACTACCAGAATATAACTACATCCACCTTTCATATGAATGGGTCCAACAACATCAACTGCTATAACATCCCACGGTTTCTGTGACACTTCCCGAATGCCCATAGGTGGTACCCTGACTTTATATATCTTGTCACTGTTGCAACAATCAACACACTCTCTAGTTTTCCTCTCAATCATAATGTCCATTCCTGGCCACCAATAATTGAGACGAATCCTCGCTTTCATTGTACTCATTCCTTGGTGTCCTTCATGTCCCAGCTCCATTATTTTCGCCCTCAAATTTGCTGGAACCACTAATCTTGACCCACACAACAGAACTCCATCTTCCACTGAAAGTTCTTCTTTTATTTTCCAATAACTTTCCAACTCCCTTTTACACTTTGCATTCTTGTTCCAACCCTCACTTAGGCCACAGCACACACTCTGTAAAATAGAATCCTCTTCAACCGCTTTAACCCACTCTTCACGTCCAACAATACCGTCAGTCATACTACATACACTCACTACATCATCCATAACTTTTCCCTCACACTCTTCTGTTTCTGTACTGAGGCTTGACAAACAATCTGCTATCCTGTTAGTCGCACCCGGAACATAATGTATCTTGAAAGCAAATTCTTGCAAACTAACAACCCACCTACTAATCCTGCTGGAAATAGTGTCAAGGCCCTTTCTACCAGAGGTTTATGATCAGTGAAAATTCAAAAGTTCTTCCCCCACACATTTTTTTTTAGTTTGTTAATTGCCCAATGAACACTCAATGAACACTCAAAGCTTCTTTCTCAATTGTAGAGTAGTTGCTTTCTGCTCCTCGTAATGTTCTTGAACAATATAAGTTGGGTTCTAGCACTCCCTCCTCTGTTTCCTGCAATAGGACAGCACCAAGACCTTTCATGCGAGCATCAGTCATTACAACACTGTCTCTTCCTGGATCAATAGATTTCAAACACTCAACACTTGATAATTCTCTCTTGGGATTTTCAAATTCTTCCTTGCAAGCATCACTCCACACATATTCACACCCCTTCTTCAGTAAGTTACGCACGTGCATAGTTTTAGATGCCAAATTTGGCAAAAACTTGGCATGGAACTCTACCATCCCAAGAAAAGACAAAAGTTCTTCTTTCTTTTTTGGATCTCTCAACTTCAGAATATTTTCCACCAGTTCCTTCTTTGGCTGCACTCCATCCGATGATATTTTGTGGTCCAAATAATCAATCTCTGTTCTACAAAAGGAACATTTTTTAAGTTTCAAAAGTCAGACCATGTTCCCTCAATATTGTGAGAACTCTCCGGACTCTCAACTCATGTTCATCCTCTGTTTGACCATGTATCAAAATGTCATCTTGGAAAAACTTAACTCCCGGTTCTGACCCAAACAAATTGTGCATGACACGCTGAAACACTGCTGCTGCAGGTACGAGATCAAACGGCATTCTTTTAAATCTGTAGATACCAAAGGGTGTGATGAAGGTTGTAAAGTCTCTTGAGTCTTCATGTAACCTGACCTGATGGTAGGCTGATTTCAAATCCAATTTGCTGAAAAACTTTGATCCGTGCAATAATGAGACCATCTCCGTTATATTTGGTAACGGAAACTGGTCGCTGACCACACACTTATTCAGATTCCTCAGATCCACACATAACCTGATCTCTCCTGTCTGTTTGAGAGCCACTACGATTGGAGAAACCCATTCAGAGGCTTCAACCGGCTCAATAATTTCCTCATTACACAACCTCTTTATTTCTTGCTCGACATCATGTTTCAATGAGATTGGAATCTGTCTTACTTTAGCCACCACGGGAGTTGATCCTTTTTTCACTCTAATCCAATGAACATAATGGTTTAAACAACCAAGTTTGTCACTGAATACTTCACTGTATTCTTTTATAAATTCAGGGAGATCAGAATCATTTACAGAAACTGTGCAGACGTTCTGAAGACTCTTAACTAAATCATCTTTCAACATGACTGGAGTACACGAATTGGGATCCAAAATAAATTTTAAGTCTCTTTGATGTGGCCAGCTCAAAACACTATCTCATTTGACAGGAACATAGATCTTTCCAACAATGGTGTTAGTTTTGAATGTCTGACTCAAAATACCCGCTTAAATCAATACTCATTCCGCCATAGGCACCTGGAACAACATCAGGTTCTTTTAACTGGACTTTATGACTAAATTGTTCATCAAAAACGTCACTTGACAACAGAGTTAACCAGGCTTCTGAGTCAAATAACACTTCACTACATACACCCAGAATTGTAAAGATATCCTTCGGATAGTTTTTTTTCTGAGTGGTAGTAGAGACAGATAGGATGCAATCCTCCACCATTTTGACCGACATTTGACTTTTAGAAGACCTACAACATTTAGCGGAGTGTCCCTTTTTGTTGCATATCCTACAAATCATGTTGCTGGCTGGGCATTTCTTATATAATGCATAATGTCCTATGTTGCCACACCGGTAACACTTCATGTCCTTGTATTTAGACCACTGCTCTTGTACAGTTTTGTCTTCACCTTTCTCACAGTCTCCTTCTTTTTTAGGATTCTCTTTTTTCATTGTAATTTTATTGATTGATAGATTTCTCCCCTTTTCTAATTCCTCCACACAAGCCAAAGTGTATTCCACTCTTTTAGCCAAAGCGACAACTTCATGCAGTGGTGGATCATCCTTGCTCCATAGTTCTTCTCTCACCTTATCACTTGAGCACCTTAACATGAACTGGTGCCTGATGCGTTCCTCAATAGTCGCTCCAAACTTGCACGTGGAAGCTAATTTTCTTAACGTCGTTACATATTCCTCAATCGTTTCACCTGGTTTCTGCTCTCTCATCCCGAAATGGTATCTGTCGAAAATCATGCTGACTTTTGGAAGAAAATGCAGATCTAATTTTTTTAAACATAATTCAAATTCATTTAAATCATTTCCCTCATCACCTGTATCTGGAAGGGTTTCAAAAATGTCCTGACCCTCACATCCCAAACAATGCATAAGGAGAGCTGTCTTCCTTTCGTTCGATAAATTAGTTCCACATACTCCTGAGTAATGAAGGAATGTTTTCTTCCATTTGGACCACTTAATAGGCAGTTCCCCTGGCACCGTTAGAAAAAAAGGTGGTGGTGAAATATTCTGCATTTTTGATTTTGTATTAAAATATGTGTATATAAAAAATTATTTATAACAAAAAAATAATAATTATTATTTTGTGTTGTCTTGTAGTCTTTATATAAATGCAAAGATTTTAGTTCGTTTTCAAGGGAAGATTGCCCTTGTTACCATTTTAGATCCTTTAGGCTGTGCTCCTGTGACTTCACATCAAAGCTCAGGTCCGACGAATGTTTTATAAATTTACATTTAATTGACAGTTTTTCCACAAGTTTTCCAGAACATGCACTGATGCGATAGTTAAAACTTGTCTTGCAGTGCGCACTAGTTTATAATTTGAGCCAGACACTCCGACGCGCTAACGCGTTGTTAGCAGATTTGAAGACGGCGTCAGGAATGTAAATCAATAAAAGCGGAGCTGTGAGGAACTTTTTGTTTACTTAAGGCGCGTTAATTTCAGAGAATACAAAACGCATGTTTGTTTAGACACCAAAACGGAGTAGAGATAAATTCTTCAGCGCGTGTCAATTTCAGAGCGCAAGTTAGTTTAGAATTTTGACAAGGTAACACGCGCGTGTAAAGGAACTAATGGACAGGCGAAGGTGCACGCGTTTCGAACGTTGAATTCAAAAGTCCATAAAGCAGTTTATCATTGAAATTGAGATTTTTTAAGAATAAGTACATTTCCTTACACGGGTGCCACACGAACATGATGAAATGGTTGTTAGGAGAGGTTCACCACAGTGGTAGCATACAGTTTTCAATCCATTGAATGAAAAACGAGGAAGCCATATAAAATAGATGTGCGAAAATGAAAACAGGAATCTACGTTCATCCTGGTGTTAAGGTACTTCAATCCAGGTCACCATCGTCGCCAAATGTAATAAAGATGAAGTCCAATTGCTTGAAAGTATGTTCTTTATTGGAAGTACCTTATCCACAACACAGCAAGACAGCCTCTCTCCAACAGCTCTTCTCCACTCTCAGAATTCTCTCCCCAACACTCTAATCTGACATCATGTGTGACATCAGACCTCTTGCACAGAATTATCTTCAGTGCTCAACCTACTACAACAACCATGGAGTGTTTGGTTATGCAGAGTCCCCTGTAAGAGAATGCAACATATGTGCAATCGTTAAGTCCCAAGCAGCGTCTCACTAGCAGCAGACATAGCATACAAACACACATGACATATGTGACTTACCTACCAGCCAGGCCCTCTATGTGTACAGTTGTGTCATCAGCTGTGGAATAGCGCTGTTCTGCATCTGTTGTTTTTGCATGGTTCTGCATGATGGAGGCATCATGGACTGAACCGGGATAACAGGCACATACCTGGGAAATATAGAGCTCTGCCAAACAAACAACTTGGACATCGATGGAATGGTAGTTCTTCCTGTTCCAATAGACTTGTTCATTGCAATGTGGTGGAACCAAAGCTACTTGTGTACCATCAATGGCTCCCACCACATGTGGGATGTGTACCAAACCATAGAAGTCAGCCTTCACAAAATCCTTCAGTTGAGGAACCCAGATGTAGCTGCCAAGGTGTTTTAATGTTGCTGAGAGTACATCCTTCAAGACCAGATTGAACATGGGTAGGGCATCCCAGCAGATAGGGCCATTGTATTTTGGAAGGACCTTGTAGCCAGGATGTGCAACACTGCCATGACTTGAATGATGGGTGGTATGCTATTTTGATGACTCAAGGTTGGCATAAGATCTGGCTCCAAATGATGACAAAGATCCACAGTTGTCTGCCCTCTATGGCCCGAAGATCTGCCAGTGGACTGTAAACAGGAGATTGTCTGATCCTTCCCCTCCCAGGGTAAATATGTAGAACAAAAATAGAGGTTGGCCGTCATTCAATGTGTCCCTGGCAACATACATCATACATGTCATTTACGAACAGTGAATTGGCATGTGAATTGCAGAGGACATGATACACAGTACACATCACCACTTACAAAGATACATAAGTGACACATTTTCCCCTTGCTTTTATATATATGTGTACACATCATCTATCTGGCATGTAACTTGCCACTCGGACTGTGATTCAATGTTTGAAATCCTATGTTGCCCGTGGGTGAGAGTGTGGGGGCTGTGCCCCTCACTCTGTTGTCATATGTGCTTGATGTTATACCAATATGATAAAAAAATCGAATGACCTACATGACAGGACAAGGCCAGCACTCACGAATCGCCTGAACAACATATTTGGAATTGTGACGCATCAAAAATTGCCATTAATAGCATTGTATGCCTCTAAAATGGCTGGTGTCTGACTTACTCCACTGGACATTAGAAACCACGTGTGACCATTGGCGGAAGTGGTCATGGCGGTAGGCGAATGCTACCGCGGCGGACACAGTCATAGGTCAACATTGTTGCCTGTGGCCGTCTTGGACCAACGGCTATGTCCGCTAGTGGTGACGGTCGCGTACGGGTGACAGGACCACTATCTTCTGCTGACTCCCTCACTTGACTCCTTACACTGCTGGGCTCCACACTGATGGCAGCCAGTCACCCCTTGTCTTCCGTCTCCCCTCGACCTTCCTCTTCCCAGTCCAAATCCCCCCTCCCCTCGACCTAGCCAAAGCACACAGACAGACTCTCATGAATCCACCTCAGCAGACAAAGGTAGCGCACACAAACACAAGCACCACAAGACACACCGGCACACACACAAACAACATCCACCTGCAGACACAGCAACAGCCACGACTTGCCCTGACATGTCCTCCCCAGCATCACACACATGACATCTGGCATACCTACAGTCACCACATCAACATTCAGTGACACAGCCACCACACCCATCTTACCCACAGACACCACCCCAGCAGACCCTCAGACATCCACCTGACACCACACCCGCAGACACCACAACTACGTACACCCCTACATGCAGCACATCCACCTCACCTGCAGTCACTACCCTCAACAGACAGCCACCCACCCACCATGGCATCCCCCGCACCTCCATCCCCCTCAGCCCAAGCCACATAAATGCCCTTACTCACCCACCTAACGGACACCCACCACATACAAGCATACCTACCACAAGCACACACCTAAGACATCCACTACTACACATCAGACAACTACTCCCTCAACCTCCAAATCCCAAGTCTCTTCTGATTCCCGTCCCCATGTGTCAAATGAACTATTCCTGTGTTACCTTGGCCTTACCCCTGTTTGGTCCCGCCCGTCCACACTAAAAAGGACCAGAAGCCTCTCCAAGGCCATCCCTTCCACATTCAAGGCCTTCCCTGTCCCCCTGCAAGTACCCATGCCCCTGTCCTGCCAAGAAGAAGCCCACTCCTCCCAAGAAGGATCCCCCCTCCCAAGCCCAAACTCAACCTCCCTGACTCCTCTCTCCCTAGATAATCCCTGAGGGGCCTGCCTGCCCAATTGATGCTCCTTTCTGTGGAGCTCACATGACAGTCAGGAGTCAAGTAAGTGCTCTACACTGTGCCATTTTTGCACACAGAATGGACTGGCCTATGGCCTTGAACTTATGGACTGATCTATTAATAAACCCAACCAATTGTTTGTTTGTTGGGTACACCTTTGTCCTGCAATTCCTGGCTTTCTGTTGGCCCTGAGTGACTTTGGTTGTGTGCCTGTACTTGTGGTGTTGATTGCATCAAGTGAGTTTGTGTACAGTGCTGTTGTCCCCCAAGACAAGGACTTCTGTTGTGTGATGGGTATGTGTGCGTAGAAGCAATGCTGGTGTCATGGCACTGTGTTGTGTTTGTCATGGTATTTCTTTTTGTGTTGTGCCGTGTGGCCATGTATGGTGTTGGAAATGGCTATTGTATACATGTGATGTGTATCATCTTGAGTTTTGTTTTGCAGACATGGAGTGTGTTCAGTTGTGCTGGGTTGCTTTGCATTTGGGTGTGCATGAGCCCATTTCAGGGTGTGTCCCTTGCTGCTGGTTCGTATAGGGGTATGTCGCATGGTGTGGGACCTGTGTGTGCTTTGTTGACTTGCCCTTCCCCATTGTGTAGCTGTGTATGACAATTGCTTCTAGTGTTGCTTGTCCCTGAGATCCATGTATGGCCATTTCCAGTTCACATGTGGTTTGAGGGCCCTATTCAATGTGAAATGTGTCCTAGTGCACCCTTCTTCCATGTATGGTCCTGCTACTCCCACCCCAGCTGTGCAGGTTTCGTTGTTGTGGTGATCTTTGTCTATTTTGTCAATTTATTTCTCTGTGTATTGTGAATGCCATTGTGGTGTGATGTGTGAGTCCATTGCAGGGTTGTTTCATGGTGGATATGTGTTATATGTGTGGACAGTCCGTGGTCAGTGTTGGGTGTGAGTGTGTGTATGTAATTTGTATATGTGCAGTAGTTGTGTTGTTGTTGCTGTGTGTGAGAATGTTGTGTGGCCTTCAGTGTCATTGTGCCTGAGCTGTGTGGCCGTGTGTAATTGTGAAGTGTTTCCGTGCAGTGTGTGAGTGCTGGCCGAATTGTGCGTATTGTGTGTGTATGTGTGCTTGTTGATGTAAGTCAGTGAGTGTGTGTTGTATGAAAAGTCTATCTGCTGCCCTTAGCGTACAACCCCTACAATGTGTTTTCTGGCGCAGCATGCTGTATTTAAATTATTAATGTTACAGGTAGACATGTGTACTTATGGTTGCTGTCGTCCATGGCGGCGTTGATTCCGTTGTTTTTCGGTGAGCAGGAGCATGACTTTTTCAAAGGGCTCCATGGCGGTTACGGATGTATGTAGCTGTCTGTAGGTGAGTGCCTCCTTTTATAGTGTCTGTTCCCGCCAGCTTCTACATGGTGGTTGAACTGCCATGGTCACATTGGTGGTGTGCTACCTTGTAATGGGTCTGGCAGATACATGGGCTACGCTGGCCTGTTTATACTTCCGGGTGACCACAGCGGTCCGGTGGTGGACCGCTGGCGGTCTTCTGTTTGTACGACCGCCAAACTTGTAATACAGCGGTCCGCTCTGCCAGGTCGTTGGAGGTCAGATCGCCATAGCCTTGGACCATCAATCTCGTAATCAGCCCCTAAGTCTGCAGTCCCTTGGAACTAGGGCATGGAACAGAAACATGCCTTTCGTGCCACTAAAAACACCTTATTGGCAGAACCAACCCTGATGTACTTTGACCCACAGAAAGAAACTACCATAGCCATGGATGCCAGTCCAAAAGGCCTAGGAGTGGTGTTGATGCAGAGACCTGAAGGTGGAGAATAGACCCCGGTTGTGTTTAAGAGCCAGTCCCTCACAGTGACTGAACAACGATACTCGCAAATTGAGAAGGAGGCAATAGCCATACACTGGGGATGCTGTCATTTCCACATGTATGTATATGGGCAACTGTTTGTAGTCTGACTGACCACAAGCCCTTCATTCCACTCTTCGAAGGGATGGCCTTTAAGGCACCACCCAGAATTGAGAAGTTGATGCTTCAACTTTAGGATTACAACTGCCAGGTAGAATACCGCTCTCCAACAATTAACCCCACAGATTATCTGTTCAGACATCCCCATACAGCCATGCCTGAAGAAGAAGGGGAAGCGAACAAGACTAAAGAATATGTGAATTAAATTGCCGACTGCTCACGTCCTCTTTCTTTCTCTGTAGATGCCATATGTCAAACCACTGTCTAGGATGAATGCCTTCAAACGTTGCTGGAATCTGTCCGAAGTGGTCGGTGTTATCAGTTCAAAACCAAATGGGCTCAGCATATGCCAGAAGCTCAACGTATTCTTGAAAGTCTATATCACATACGTCATGAATTGGTTGCTGATCCTGATGGCCTTCTTCTACAAGGACATTGTCTTATCCCCCGAAGACTCATCAAGAAGTGCAATTTGCCCATGCCGGACACCATGGGACAGTCACAACCAAGAGCAGACTTTGCACAAAAGTGTGGGTCCTGCTCATGGATGAGCAAGTCAAGATCATAGTAAGGTCCTGCCCGTATTGCCAAGCTACCAGAGGGCCAACCCCTCCAGTTCCTGTGTTAACGGAGAGTGGACCCCAACAGCTGTGGATTTGGACCAGCTTATACTTCAAAAGCCTTGTGGATGCGAGGTATGCCATAGTGATCATTGATGAATACTCCAAATACCCCGAAGTGGAAATCATAGCCTCTCATGAAGCGCATGAAGTTCTGCCCAAACTGGAAAAAACAATGTCGACATATGTCCTGCTCAGGGAGCTGATGACTGAAAATGGTCTGCCATTTGAAGGACAAGAAGTAGAGGCATATCTACAGACTCTGAACATAACTCACAAGAAAGTCACCCTTCATTAGTCGCAAGCCAATGGGGAAGTGGAAAATTCAATGAGGGCTTTAAACAAAGTTATTAGAATTGTGCATGCCAGTCAGCAATCATATAAGTGAGCCATCTACTCTTTCCTATGTGAGTATTGCCAGACCCCACACTCCACCACGGGGAAGGCTCCAGGTCACCTCCTCATGCAGCACAAGGTGCAAGACTCTATTTCTCACCATTCGGAGTGGACTCCAAGCCCCATTTATTATCGACAGATTCTTGGCAAACAATGTGCCTCAAACGCTTGGTGCCAGAATGCGAAAGGATCTCATCTCCAAGTAAGTGATCTGGCATTAGTGAAAGATAGATCTCGCTGAAGCAAGTTCCAGCTGCTATTTGAACAACTTCCCTGGACTATTGCTCACATCTGCAGTACCAAGGTGACCGCACATCATGGAGAAGAAGAAGTGACCAGGAACATCTCCTGGTTCAAACAATTTCACAAGCAGACTTTACATGACAGGGAATCTGAAGAAGCAGACATCAAATCCAGGGATTTAAAAGATATCTTGGTGGCTGTGAGTCTGTCTACCAGCCCTCTGGAACCAGTGAATGTAAGCCGTGGTGTGACAAGTCCCCTTGCAACCTCTGCAGAAGAAGCTGGACTCACCCATTCCGAGATGCTAGTGAGTGAGAACACTCACACCAGGTTTGAGGTATGGAACAATCCTGTGCCATCTTTCCGCTTGCGGGATCATGTGGTGTGATACCCAAGACTGGCGATTAAGGTAACCACAAGTTTTCCACACGTGTTATCCTGAACTGGTGCCTCATTAGCTGTTGGGTTTAGAAGGTTGTGCCAGTACTCCAAGAACATACTGTTGGTGGTATGTACATGACTTGTTGCATTTGTTTAAAAATAAAGGAGGAATGTAAAGTTGTGGCAGTGATGTAACTGGCACGTGCTGAGACGGGCCAAAGGATATGTATTAAAGGGGGGTTTTACATAGTGTTATGCATGGTGGGAGTGTGTTTGATGCAGTCCAAATGTCACGTGGGACAATGTTAACAAATACATGGCTGGGCAGGTGGAGCCAGGAAGATCACCTGTGCCATAGTCAGCACACACACAAATGGTACTGGTGTTGTCATTTGTAGTGGGTTTAGCATTAGGCCACACTTCCACCCACTTCCTCACCCTGTGCCAGCGCTCCTCAGCCAGTTGAGCACACGGCATGACACAATCACCATGGCTTTGGTAGGGCATGATCATTTATAAGATCTTCAAGAAGGCAGGGATCTACTGTGTGAAATATGTCTGACTGCCCTGTGCGGTCTTATATGTCATCAGGTGTCACATGACAGTCCTCTCCAAGAATCTTTGGAGTTTTGACACAATTTCTCCGTGACGAGGACATAGAAAAAGCCTAAAACTATATGTGATTTGGAAATAGCCAATTAAGCGAAGGCAGAAAGGCCCATAGGTTCGCACCATGTTTTCAAAATATGCGTTGGAAGGTTTTAATGCATGAATCTTTTATTTTAAAATTTGTTTGGCTATGGTTCATAGCCGCATTTTCTATTTTTAAGCTTTGTTTTAATCTTATATGGAAGATGCTAATTAGTTTACTTTCATTTCTGTGCTTGGGTATCGGGGAATATTTTTATATACTTTTTATTTCATATCACTGTAGTTTAATATGTGTTTAAATTATGTTTGGGAGGTATTAAAGCTATTCTGATGTCAATAAGTTATGTCGCAATATTTAGGTTGTTTTACATTTGATTTTACTGTGCTCTCGATATTTTTAATTTCTATATTTTTGTTTTAAATTGTGTTGGTTTCACAATAATGTTATCGCTGATATGTTTGTTGTTTTTAAAGGAGCTTCAAAAAGTTGATATTATGGACTGAAATGTTTCTACAATTATATTTTTACGTCATGATATTTATGCACGTGATATTTTGTCTTTCAACCAAAACAGGGTACAAGTATCAGACGAGATACCATCGGGACCCTCTTCACCTGATTAGTATACAATGTAAACTTTAGGTATAATTCAATGTAGTTATAATACAAATGAAACTGTCCACCTAAAATATTATAGCAAAGTTTTGCTTTTAAACATGCGGAAACTGTCATTTGTATATAATAAAGTTGTAGATGTTTTACTGATGTTTTCTAATAAAGATTCCATCTTTGCATCCAGTTCCCAAAGTCGACAAAGCGCAGGTCTGAAAATATCCATCTACATCTATATAGACGTATAACTTATGTGAAACTCGTCACCTAAATTCACTCAAGCATTAGAGATGCATTCCTGGTCATCACAAAACAAAAGTTTTTGTGGATCGGTGTGGATCTTTGCCAAGATCGACAAGGACCCAATAACAGATTTAAGGTGGTAAACTATACCCAGAAAATACCAAATGCTGAGCTAATCCTGTTAACCTAAATCCTAGACTATCTCAGAATAGATATGCTTACACACCCACAATAATGTAAAGACCTCAGCCTGGTCACCCTGAACCTATACCAATAAGCATGAACAATGTAAGATCACATACAATTAACAATACATTGATGAGATATTTTCAAATCGAAACAAGCGTATATGCTGTCATTGTAAATGTTTTCTCTTGTAGCCCTAAGCCCTTGATACTTATTTATGCAATCCATGTTTCAGCACTTAACATCCTGGTGCAAGTGAGTACGAAAGGCCATAAATCTCACTTAACAGGCCTGCATTAAATGTCTTTCGACGAAACGTCATATGCAAACATTTGCAAAACGTTAACTTAAATGCAGGAACATCTCTTTGTTTAACATTTTCACTATGTAGTTGTCATCACCCTCTGCTCACATCAAGTCATTTTGTTTGCCAAAAAGCTTTTCGTGGATAAAGGCTGGCTAATTTGGCTGCATAACATTAGGTCAGGATGGCCAATCGACTCCAAAGAGATGCTCTATTCTCTTTGACCAGTAGAGAAGCTGGTGCAGCACCTTTCTTTTTACCACGGCCCGGTGCTACATCAAGGCCACTGGAACAAGAACTAATAGTCACAAGAAGGTGCCACATTATAGGAAATTGCCTAAAAAACTATTTAGTGCTAAAAGAAATGGAGTGCCTGAACAACAGAATACAATTTTGGTAGGTGCTTCCAAAATCTTAGCACTGAACCAGGGTCCTCCAGGCATTCAGAGAATTCTGAAGCTCTGAGATTTGAGAAAAGTGTAGAGATTCTCACACAATGGGGCTTATTGTTAAAAGGTACTCTAGCAGCCTTATAGTTTCACAAAGTTGAGAAATATTAGTTTCCCAAAATACCACTTTTTTAAATTGCACATATTTGAAGTCTAGAATGGTTAAGGTCCTACAAGTGCACGTGTGTTTGCATCTATTCAACAACAGTAGCATCTACAACAGAAAAGCCTACAGAGCAACATATGGTGCAAGAGAGCATCAGTAATTTGAGAAGTGCAGTTTGAGGTTAGGGAATCATAAAAAAGACAGCATTATGCAAGGGACATTTTACACACTAAGCACATTGTCATACGAGTGCAGGCGATGTCAAGAATCGGGGTAGTGGGATGTGACTAGCTCCAGATCGGGTTGTCAGCCATGACAGTCCTCAAGCCAGAGGAGGAAGTCTTGGAACATGGGTGTAAAACTCAGACTCTTAACTCTTGACACTAGCTCAAAATGTTTGAATGAGTCACAGTTCCTTTACAGCTGTTTAATAAAAGAGAGAGGCAAACCCACTGCCACCATTTTCTCTCTTGGGGAATCGAAAGCTCATCACCATCAATGAGAACGGACACTCACAGATATTTCCATTAAGGGCCTGATTTAGAGTTTGAAAGGCTTCCCCAACTCGGGGAAGCCACACATATGGCGGGGAACCATGTCTGAACCGGGGGTTGCTACTGTGACCTTTTGGGGAGGAGTGGTGCATGATTGGCTGGCTGGGGCAAGACCCCGGAGGCACTAAAGTGCTTCTGGGATTGCTCCCAACGATGCAGAAGCCCTGTGCATAAAAGGTGATGGGAGGCGGCAAACGGGTCTCTTCCTCCCGATTGCCGCCTTGGATGGGACACACATCACCAGAAGCCCTGTTGCATCTCCTTCACTTTTCTTTTCCGCCCACCATCCCGAAGGCAAGCAGCGCCAGGTAGTGTGTGAGCTAGACGGGGTCTTTTTTGGGGCATTGTGCGTTGATGGTGAGAATGCAATGGTTTATTTGGTACAGTTTCACTAGAGTAAATATAGGTTATTAGTAATATCTGTTATAATGTCTAACCTCTTTTCTCTCTTGCAGGTCATGTCTATTATGTTGTATTTATAATGGCAGGTGAGGTCATGAATGGTGGGACAGTTTGGGTCCATGCAAGGCATCCTTTTACACCAAAACTAACTGCAGCATCACAGGATCCCTCAAGGGTTGCTGGCACCAATCAAAAGGAGGTGCAATGGTGCAGGGGGTTGGTGGCGGTCGTTAGCACGTGGTCCTTACTTGCCAACCACCCGCACATGTGCACTGGGCGCAAGCTAGCACGGGCCCTTTGGAATGATAACGGATGGGTGTAGGGGGTGCCCGAAAGAGGTATCCTCGCAGGGCGATGGGCCCCTTGCATGGCAGTATCCCAGTAGGGTTATGGGTGTAGGTGGTGCCCGAGGTAGGTATCCTACCAGACAGATGGGTCTCTTACACAGCAGTATCCTAGTAGGGGATTTCAATAGGTGGAGTCCTCCCCTAAGAAGGGATCTCCACCTGTTTCCATTTTATTGGGCAAGGGATGTTAGGAGGAAGGGTCATTGCCATCAGTCACGATCTCACTCGCAAAAAAAGTATTTTGCAGGATGCACAGGAACAATGTTTAGCTATGGTTAGGAAAATACTGTGTATTAGCGTCTCTTTTAAGGCTAGATATTAATCCCTGTAAATGAAAAATGTACAATCCTGGGTTACTGTGCATAAAGTAAATGTGTTTTTGTGTATTGTGTATTTATGAATAAATATGGCGGGGTTGTACAACCCTCACCCCAAAGAAAGAACTTGTTTTGGTTTTGTGTCTGTGACAAGAGGGAGAGTCTGGGGATCAATTGGTTTAAGGGTCATCGGCGATACCTAGCCAAATGGCAGATGGTTACTCTGTCACACCGTGAAGGTTATCTCGTCTGCCGTATTACAAGTCCATAATATCCTATGGCAGATAGGATATCCGTCATGTTTGTGACAGAGTAACCCATCAGACAAACTATAATTCATGCCCTAAGGTTGAAAGACCTGCACTTAAAAGCAAACTGCCTCTGCCATGTCCATTGATATCAATTAACCAAATTGTTAGGGATAATGGGAGGAATATCTCAGACACTTTAACTTTAAATGATATCACAGAGGTCACACCTTGTCCCGCCCTATGCCCCTAATATCTTCCTATTTACTTTTGAGGGACAAGTTATAAGCTAAGTTTGGGCATTACAGAACGTAAACAAGACTCCTGGAAATCCTCATGCATTCTGCATCTGCCACTGCCTTTACGATCCTTAACACAAAGGGACTTCACAAACTAAGGGACAAGCCAGTTGAAACAGTTACAACCCGTGGCTACCCGTAAGTGACGTCCCTGACCATGTCTGACATAGCCTCAGTCAAACGTTTACTTTCTTAGGGAAGTCTATCCCCACATTAGGTGGTGTTACGTGTACCTTGGATCGGTGGGACGCAAAAGGGAAGACCTTGAACATATTAAATTCATTTTGCAGGATACCAGCTCAAATTCTAATTAAAATACAAAAAAACACGTGCCCTTTCGAGTTATTTTGATTTTATAGAGTACACTGAACTTCTATTCCATTGAGAGGTTAGCGTCTTTACCAAATATTTGTTCAAAGTAGTTTGAAAATGCGCTTTCTTTTGTTGAAAACACTCAGCTTCCTTTCTTAAAAGTAGAATTGCCTTCGGGCAGTTGCAGCTGTCAGACTCAAATATTTCTAGGCATTGTGGCAGTGACATTTGTTCAACAGATGAGCCCAGACTTCGAGAGATCAAGGAGCCATGCCGTGGATTAAGGAGTGGAAAGAAGATAAAATTCAAAGCAAAGTGAGATTTAGAATTTAGCAACATGCGTTTTGGGATGAATTGGTATGAGCTGCATTGCAAGACTAAAATATCACAGCAGGTGGTCCTTTAATGCAAGTCTCGGAATTACCAGTGAAATGAGGGATGAAAGGAAGGAGAAAATAGAGGGATTTTGTAAGGATGGAGAAAGGAAGGAACGGTAGGAAGGAGGAAGAAAGAAAGAAAGAAAGAAAGAAAGAAAGAAAGAAAGAAAGAAAGAAAGAAAGAAAGAAAGAAAGAAAGAAAGAAAAAGGGGAGGCAAGGAAGGATGGAACAAATGAATGAAGGAAATAATGAAGGAAGGTATACAGGAAGGATGGGTGTCAGGAGAAAAGTGATACACTTTCATCACCAAGTTTTTCAGCTTCCTAAACAATCTCTTTTGTTTTTCAGCCACAAACCCCAGAAAGTGGGGTCTTTGAGGCAGAAATACAGTGGCCATGACACGCAAGGAGCTCCATCCATGCGTAATAGAGTCATTCATGTATCACTGATGGGTCCATCATGCTTGGAATATGGAAAATCAGTGACAGTTGACCCACTACAAATAGGGAGAGGCAGTTGCCATTGTGACGTTGTGATGGACAGATCAACAGACCATACACTGAGGTTCCGCGTTTGGAAGCACATAGGTCACCCCACTTCTAAATGAGGCAGGTGCCCAAATATTGGCAAGATAGGAGCTCTGTCAGTTAATATCAGAACCTCTGCTTTACTGAACTCTTAATGACACTAAAAACACAAAAGCAGCCATTCATAGGGAGTGTCATTACTGAATGGAACTACACCCCCCGGATATTAAGACACTTTCTAATGTAGCCTCTAAAAAGAAATAAATTGCTTGTTGTTTCAATGCCACCTCACATCCTGAGATTCTCGCACGTGCACTAAATATTTTTGCTTGTGAAAAGCCTACATTCTTCTATTACATATAATATACTCCCATACTATTTTACACATTCTTTACATTGCTTATAGCACGTACTCACATAATTGCACATATATCTATATTGTTTGTGCCCTCACTTACTGATGCCATAGGTCTGCTTCCATCACAGATTTTTTGTAAATTTTTTTAGACGTTTTTGGTTTTTCCTCGAGAGTGGAGGGGAGCCCTTGAGAATGCTCTCGGCCACACAGGGACCTTGTTCTCTTTTTTTTTTGTTCTGATGGATCCTTCTCTTCTTTGAGAGGGTTGTCTGTTGAACCTACTACAACAGGCGTGGCAAGATCTAGTTTAAGAAGGGATGGTTTCCCTTCGTAATATGTCTCACAGGACAGTGGAGCTTTAGTGAGGTGCTAACAGGCCTTACAAGCCTTGCACTTGTTGCTATTTGGAGTTACTGTCTCATGCATTTCATGTTGAAATACAGTGGTCATGATAGATCGGGCTTACTGGAATATCACATTTAACCGGATACAGTCCTAAAATTGCAGGAGGTTGCTCTTCCCCGCTTTCTTGAGATAGCCAATCTTTCACTGTCCTCGGCCATGGTTTCCTGGGCCTTGTAGCAGGCAAAAATAATTCCCCTCCTGAAAAAGCCCTCCCTTGACCCTACCCGCCCTGGTAACTACCACCCTATTTTCCTACTCCCTTTTCTAGCCAAAGTGGTGAAATAACACATCAACAAACTCCTGTCTGAGTTTTCAGAAGTCAACAGCATTCTGGACATTTCCTAAAACGGTTTCAGGTCAAATCATAGCTTAGAATCTGCTCTCCTATCAGTGACAGAGAAGCTTCATAGAGTGGTGGATGAAGGCTGCTCTGTGGCGCTAATTCTCTTAGATTTGAGAGCCGCCTTTGACACTGTCTCACATAAGGTGCTTTTACAGCATATTTCCAATATAGACAAGTGTGGTACAGCGCTGTCTTGATTTGAATCCTGCCTCAGCCACCACTCTTTCCAGGTCATCTCATCCCCCTTGTCTTCCTCTTCCAGACCTTGGGAACATCGGGTACCTCAGGACTCTTCATTGAGCCCTACTCTATTCAATCTAAATGTAAGACAATTGGCAGAGATAGTGAAACACTTTGGGGTCTCTACTGTTGTTTACATAGATGATACAAAACTTATCTTCTCTTTCTCCACTGACTATTCTCAGACATTATTAAATTCCAGAGCTGTATGCTGTAAGTGGCTAGTTGGTTGGATGACAATTGTTTGAAACTACATTCCAGTAAAACAGAGATCCTACTGTTCACTAAGCACACTCTTTTGTGGGGTTATCTTCGGTGGCCGGACAACCTGGGCCCCCTCCCATACCCAAATCATCTGTGAAAAACCTCTGCATTTAGCTGGATGACTCCCTCAGTTTTGAGAAACAAGTAGCCACTCTGGAAGGCACTTGTTTTGGTCTTCTGAGGAGACTGTAACCTATTATTGGCCTATTTCAACCACACATTTATCAGATGATTATCCAATCTCTCATTCTATCTCGACTAGACTACTGCAACATCCTCTACCTAGGTTGCAAGAAATCAATCCTAAAGAGATTACAGTTGATCCAATATGCAGCGGCCAGATTGATTGCTGTATTCCCTCCCTGAGTTTTGCTCCATTTCGGGGCCTTCTCCGCCAGCTCCATTGGCTGCCGTTGGAGAGGCTCATTCAATTTAAAGCCCTTTGTACGGCACATAGGTATATGTATGCTTGAGGTGCTCCCATCCTGTCTGATCTAATGTGACCTTATCTTCCAAACAGAGCACTTTGCTCGTTGAGCTAAAATTTGCGATGACTCCACAGTTCTATAGGAAGCGAGCGGGTGGCTGCTCCTTTCGAGTTTTAGCCCGGCCATCTGGAAAAGTTTGCTTCTCTAGCTAAGAAATACCCAGAATAATTTTGATTTCAGGAAAAAGTTAAAAACTTGGCATTTCACTTATTATGAGGCTCGGTTCCCCCTTTGCTTCTCTCTTGGTGTGATACTCTGGTTCGCTGGTTAGCGCTGTGAAGCCCCCTTGCTGGGGCAGCTACGCACTTTATAAATTTAATTACCATAAAATAACATAACATAACCCACCTCTACCCCATCAGGCACTGCTCTAACATGGGTGGTGTTGTCCCCAAGCACTGCCAGTGTGGCCAGGTAGAACTGTTGGTGACAAAGAGACTCTTGAAAAACATAGCTCCAGTCCACTTGGGAGACTGCCGCTGCTTGAAAGGGTGCCAGTCCATATCGCAAAATTGTCTATGTTAACCTCTGCCTGTGCTCCTGCATTCCTTCAGGCAGCTTCCCTATTTTCCTCAACCTTGCTAAAGGAGCATTTTGCTAGTTTTGGAGGAAGAGGAGTAGGTAAAGCTGCATTTTGAAGTAACTGGTCACTGAAGTCACAGTCTATCAAGGTAGCAGGGGGCTGGTAGGTGTGGGGCTCTCCCTCATGATCTTGCATATAATATATTTTTTTACCCCATTTACATGAGTGGAATTCATTGTGCAGTGTTCGAAGTACAGGCACCTTAGGGTGTCCATGGGCTATGTCGAGGTAGCAAACAGACAATGGTCTATCAGAGTCTCCTGCCTTCTGTTAACCAGGCCACTGTTTATCTTTGAAGGCACCAGGAGATTCTGAATCTTGTTGACTCTCATTTTCTTTTTTTCACCACTCTTTTGTGAATACTGATGTCAGCCAGAAGAATGTTTTAGGTGCTAGTGTGCATTCTGGAATCGATTTGTACAAGCTCATAGGTGGTGTCGAATAAATAACACACTTGCGCTCAGGCAACTGGCAGCCAGTAAGAAACAATATCATTTTGCTAGTACTTGTACGAATTTTATGAGCAAAGAACTCCTCTGCGTATGAAACTTTAAGGCTGATGGATTGGAGACAAAGCAGTGAAGAGAGCAGGAACTGAGACTGGGCTGAGGCTGAGGTAAGGAGGGGAGCATACATCAGCCCTACAAACCACACCCTGGCATAGCATAGCCTTTTCTGTGAACTGTTAGGCCTGTCTCAACCCAATGCGAAACAGACAGAGCTGCCATACCTCCTCTCCTGCTGCACTCCTGTCTATAGTGATCCTGAGGGCAACCTGTGGTCCAGGCACACCTACAGCAGTGGTAACAGCTGTGACCCCCCCCCCAATAGCTCACCAGTCTTGCAGTTGCACTGCGGAAGCCTGAGGCTAGGCCACAAGGCTAAGGCACCAAAACTCTAAGATACCTCTGTAGTGCCATCAGACCACCTCAATTTGTCTCCTATCCAATTAGCACCCAGCCAGGAACGGTGAATGCTGATCATGTTTTTCAGCCCTGGAGATCCTTGAAGCAGATCAGCAGTCTCTGTAGTGGTTTCTGCTGCCACACTCGTAATGTGTTGCATCATGTCGGCATCAGCAGCGTAACACCAGTGTAGGGTCCTCCAACTAGGAACCTGCATGCCACCTTCCTATATATTTTATCCATATCTGTGAAGTATAATGTTTCTTGGTTGGTGTGATTATGAAAGGGATCTGGTGCAGGGGCAGCGGCCACAAATCTGAATGGGAGGGTCGGGGCAGAGACGGAGGGGGAAAAAACAAAAAGAAAATTAAAAAAAGAAACTTACCTTACTGCTGTCTCCCACCGTCTCCCGCTGCCTCCTGCCGCCTCGTTCCTGTTCCCTCAATGTGGTGTCCCAGCATTCACTGGGACACCAGCACAGACTCCCCAGAAATCTTGGCACTGCTTTCATGATAAACGTAGCATGAAAGCAGCGCCAGGATTGGTCTGAGCGGCTCGGACTCCTGTTCAGACACAAAACTAACGTGAGGCGCTCAAACCAAATGTATCATTTACAAAACAATGAACTTGTGATATCTCCAATAGGAAGTTTAAAGCACCATGAACTTTTGAATTTTTGAATCAAACATTCTGTTTTCCAGCTCAAGTGTTGTATTTGGTAAAATTTCAGCCCTGGAGAAGTCGCTGGGGTAATCTCCTGAGACAAAACACATGTTGGCCAGTGTTCGGAATATTATGCGCAAGATTTGACTGGCATTTGTTCGGGATATTATGTGGGATATTAAGATTTGACTGATCGCCTGAGAATTCAGATCTACAGCACACCAGAATTTGTTCAACAATAAAATGTAAGACTGTTCAATGGACCTTGCAACTTCCTATTGGAGATATCACAAGTTCATTGTTTTGATAATTATATATTTGGTTCGAGTGCCTCATGTTAGTTTTAGTTTTAGTTTTATTTTGTTTACCTGTAAACATATCAGGGGATTGGGTGTTGTCCCCTGTGAGGGCACCTTGTGTTCACTCTGTGCCTTCTATATATATCCTAGAGTGCCTGTAGGAAAGTACCATCTTGCCTGGCATGTTACCCCCATTTTTCACTGTATATATGTTGTTTTAGTTGTATGTGTCACTGGGACCCTGCTAGTCAGGGCCCCAGAGCTCATAAGTGTGCCTGAATGTGTTACCTGTGTTATGACTAACTGTCTCACTGAGGCTCTGCTAATCAGAACCTCAGTGGTTATGCTCTCTCATTTCTTTCAAATTGTCACTAACAGGCTAGTGACCAATTTTACCAATTTACATTGGCTTACTGGAACACCCTTATAATTCCCTAGTATATGGTACTGAGGTACCCAGGGTATTGGGGTTCCAGGAGATCCCTATGGGCTGCAGTATTTCTTTTGCCACCCATAGGGAGCTCTGACATTTCTTACACAGGCCTGCCACTGCAGCCTGAGTGAAATAACGTCCACGTTATTTCACAGCCATTTTACACTGCACTTAAGTAACTTATAAGTCACCTATATGTCTAACCTTTACCTGGTAAAGGTTGGGTGCTAAGTTATTTAGTGTGAGGGCACCCTGGCACTAGCCAAGGTGCCCCCACATTGTTCAGGGCCAATTCCCCGGACTTTGTGAGTGCGGGGACACCATTACACGCGTGCACTACATATAGGTCACTACCTATATGTAGCTTCACAATGGTAACTCCGAATATGGCCATGTAACATGTCTATGATCATGGAATTGCCCCCTCTATACCATCCTGGCATAGTTGGCACAATCCCATGATCCCAGTGGTCTGTAGCACAGACCCTGGTACTGCCAAACTGCCTTTCCCGGGGTTTCACTGCAGCTGCTGCTGCTGCCAACCCCTCAGACAGGCATCTGCCCTCCTGGGGTCCAGCCAGGCCTGGCCCAGGATGGCAGAACAAAGGACTTCCTCTGAGAGAGGGTGTTACACCCTCTCCCTTTGGAAAATGGTGTGAAGGCTGGGGAGGAGTAGCCTCCCCCAGCCTCTGGAAATGCTTTCATGGGCACATTTGGTGCCCATTTCTGCATAAGCCAGTCTACACCGGTTCAGGGACCCCTTAGCCCTGCTCTGGCGCGAAACTGGACAAAGGAAAGGGGAGTGACCACTCCCCTGACCTGTACCTCCCCTGGGAGGTGCCCAGAGCTCCTCCAGTGTTCTCCAGACCTCTGCCATCTTGGAAACAGAGGTGCTGCTGGCACACTGGACTGCTCTGAGTGGCCAGTGCCATCAGGTGACGTCAGAGACTCCTCCTGATAGGCTCCTTCAGGTGTTGCTAGCCTATCCTCTCTCCTAGGTAGCCAAACCCTCTTTTCTGGCTATTTAGGGTCTCTGTCTCTTGGGATTCCTTAGATAACGAATGCAAGAGCTCATCCGAGTTCCTCTGCATCTCTCTCTTCACCTTCTGCCAAGGAATCGACTGCTGACCGCGCTGGAAGCCTGCAAAACTGCAACATAGTAGCAAAGACGACTACTGCAACTCTGTAACGCTGATCCTGCCGCCTTCTCGACGGTTTTCTTGTGGTGCATGCTGTGGGGGTAGTCTGCCTCCTCTCTGCACTAGAAGCTCGAAGAAATCTCCTGTGGGTCGACGGAATCGTCCCCCTGCAACCGCAGGCACCAAAGAACTGCATCACCAGTACCTTGGGTCTCCTCTCAGCACGACGAGCGAGGTCCCTTGAATCCAGCAACTCTGTCCAAGTGACTCCCACAGTCCAGTGACTCTTCAGTCCAAGTTTGGTGGAGGTAAGTCCTTGCCTCCCCACGCCAGACTGCATTGCTGGGAACCGCAACTTTTGCAGCTACTCCGGCCTCCATGCACTTCCGGTGGAAATCCTTTGTACACAGTCCAGCCTGGGTCCACGGCACTCTAACCTGCATTGCACGACCTCCTAAGTTGTTCTCCGGCGACGTGGGACTCCTTTGTGCGACTTCGGGTGAGCACCGTTTCACGCATCCTCGTAGTGCCTGTTTCTGGCACTTCTGCGGGTGCTGCCTGCTGCTGAGAGGGCTCCCTGTCTTGCTCGATGTCCCCTCTGTCCCCTGACGCAATTTGCAACATCCTGGTCCCTCCTGGGCTACAGCAACACCCAAAAACCCTTACCGCACGATTTGCAGCTAGCAAGGCTTGTTGGCGGTCTTTCGGCGGGAAAACACTTCTGCACGACTCTCCACGGCGTGAGGGATCCGTCCTCCAAAGGGGAAGTCTCTAGCCCTTGTCGTTCTTGCAGAAACCTACGCTTCTACTGTCCAGTAGCAGCATCTTTGCACCCACAGCTGGCATTTCCTGGGCATCTGCCCATCTCCGACTTGCTTGTGACTTTTGGACTTGGTCCCCTTGTTCCACAGGTACCCTCGACTGGAAATCCATTGTTGTTGCATTGCTGGTTTGTGTCTTCCCTGCAGAATTCCCCTATCACGACTTCTATGTCCTTTGGGGAACTTTAGTGCACTTTGCACTCACTTTTCAGGGTCTTGGGGTGGGCTATTTTTCTAACCCTTACTATTTTCTAAGAGTCCCAGCGACCCTCTACAAGGTCACATAGGTTTGGGGTCCATTCGTGGTTCGCATTCCACTTTTGGAGTATATGGTTTGTGTTGCCCCTATCCCTATGTGTCTCCATTGCATCCTATTGGAACTATACATTGTTTGCACTGTTTTCTAATACTATTACTGCATATTTTGGTATTGTGTACATATATCTTGTGTATATTTGCTATCCTCATACTGAGGGTACTCACTGAGATACTTTTGGCATATTGTCATAAAAATAAAGTACCTTTATTTTTAGTATATCTGTGTATTGTGTTTTCTTATGATATTGTGCATATGACACTAAGTGGTACTGTAGGAGCTTCACTCGTCTCCTAGTTCAGCCTAAGCTGCTCTGCTAAGCTACCATTATCTATCAGCCTATGCTGCTAGACACCCTATACACTAATAAGGGATAACTGGGCCTGGTGCAAGGTGCAAGTACCCCTAGGTACTCACTACAAGCCAGTCCAGCCTCCTACATTGGTTGTGCAGCGGTGGGATAAGTGCTTTGAGACTACTTACCACTCTTGTCATTGTACTTTTCATAAGAGAAAAATATACAAAACAAGTTCAGTGTATGTACACATAACTAAAAAGTTTTGCATTTCCTCTTTTCACTCTTTTCTAAAGTGCTGAAAAGTACTTCTAAACTTTCTAAAAGTTCTTAAACGTTTAAAAAGTTTTTTTTTCTGTCTTTTTAAAAGCTCTAAAAACTTTTTCTCACTTTTTCTGTCACTTAAACTCTTTCTAAAATGTCTGGCACAGGCCAAAATGTTGATCTGTCCAAACTTGCATATGACCACCTTAGCTGGAAAGGAGCACGGAGTCTCTGTATAGAAAGAGGTTTGAGTGTAGGGAAGAATCCTTCCTTGGAATTATTGCTTAACATGCTTAGAGAACAAGATAAGGCCACAAGGGCCCCATCTGTTGAAACAGCAGCTAATGTTTCCCAATCTGATCCAGGGACTCCCCTAGAAAAAGAAACAGGAAAGAAACTTCCTAGCCTGCCCATTACTAGACAGTCTAGCATAGTTGGTACTGATGTTGAGTCACACCATACAGATAGTGTTGTCTCACATCATAGCAAGAGCATTCCTTCTCACCACAGTAGAACTGATGTTTCTGTTAACCAAGCTGTTAGGGTGCCCTCTGTAAGGGACAGGTCTCCTTCTGTCCATTCTCACCATACTTCTGTTTCAAGACATGTCCCTCCCACCCACCCTGATGACAGATTGTTAGAAAGGGAGCACAATAGATTGAGAGTGGAACAAACCAGACTGAAGCTCAAGAAGCAACAGCTGGATTTGGATAGACAGTCCTTAGAAGTAGAGAAGGAGAGACAGAAACTGGGTTTAGAAACCCATGGTGGCAGCAGCAGTATTCCCAATAGTCATCCTGCAAAAGAGCATGATTCTAGGAATCTGCACAAGATAGTTCCCCCTTATAAGGAGGGGGATGACATTAACAAGTGGTTTGCTGCACTTGAGAGGGCCTGTGTTGTACAGGATGTCCCTCAAAGGCAGTGGGCTGCTATCCTATGGCTATCATTTAGTGGAAAGGGAAGGGATAGGCTCCTTACTGTGAAAGAAAGTGATGTCAATAATTTTACAGTTCTTAAGAATGCACTTCTGGATGGTTATGGCTTAACCACTGAACAATACAGGATAAAGTTCAGAGATACCAAAAAGGAGTCTTCACAAGACTGGGTTGATTTCATTGACCATTCAGTGAAGGCCTTGGAGGGGTGGTTACATGGCAGTAAAGTTACTGATTATGACAGCCTGTATAACTTGATCCTGAGAGAGCATATTCTTAATAATTGTGTGTCTGATTTGTTGCACCAGTACTTGGTGGACTCTGATCTGACCTCTCCCCAAGAATTGGGAAAGAAGGCAGACAAATGGGTCAGAACAAGGGTGAACAGAAAAGTTCATACAGGGGGTGACAAAGATGGCAACAAGAAGAAGGATGGTAAGTCTTCTGACAAGGGTGGGGACAAATCTAAAAATGAGTCTTCATCAGGCCCACAAAAACACTCTGGTGGGGGTGGTGGGCCCAAATCCTCTTCAAATCAAAACAAAGAGAAGAAACCATGGTGCTATTTATGTAAAATAAAAGGCCATTGGACAACAGATCCCAGTTGTCCAAAGAAAAGCACCAAGCCTCCTACCACTACAACCCCTACTGCTACACCTAGTGTCCCTACTAATAGCAGTGGTGGTGGGAGCAAACCTACTAATAGCCAATCCAAGGGAGTAGCTGGGCTCACTTTTGGTAATTTAGTTGGGGTTGGTCTGATTAGGGAGACCACAGAGGCTGTGTTAGCCTCTGAGGGGGGTATTGATTTAGCCACCTTGGTTGCTTGTCCCCTTAACATGGATACGTACAAGCAACTGCCCCTAATAAATGGTGTTGAGGTTCAGGCCTACAGGGACACTGGAGCCAGTGTGACTATGGTCATAGAGAAACTCGTCCACCCTGAACAACACCTACTTGGTCACCAGTACCAAGTAACCGATGCTCACAACAACACACTTAGCCACCCCATGGCTGTTGTAAATCTCAACTGGGGGGGGGGGGGGTTACTGGTCCAAAGAAAGTTGTGGTAGCTTCCGATTTACCTGTAGACTGTCTATTAGGGAATGATTTGGAGACATCAGCTTGGTCAGATGTGGAGTTGGAGGCCCATGCAGCAATGCTGGGCATCCCAGGGCATATTTTTGCTTTAACCAGGGCTCAGGCCAAAAAGCAAAAAGGACAGGGTGACTTGGATCCTGGAACAATGGACCAAGTGCTCCCTAAAGCTAGGGCTAGTAGAAGTAAAGCACTTCCTACTATCCCTCACTCTACAGTGGATTCTACTTCTGAGGAAGAAGAATTTCCACCCTGTGCAGAACCTACACCAGATGAGCTGGAAGCAGACACTGCTGAGCTTTTGGGTGAAGGGGGGCCTGCCAGGGAGGAGCTGAGTGTGGCACAGCATACCTGTCCCACACTAGAGGGTCTAAGACAGCAAGCTGTCAAACAGGCTAATGGGGAAGTCAGTGACTCTCACAGAGTTTACTGGGAGGACAACCTCTTGTACACTGAAGCAAGGGATCCTAAACCTGGAACTGCCAGGAGGTTAGTGATTCCTCAGGAGTACAGAAAGTTCCTCCTAACTCTAGCCCACGACATTCCCCTAGCTGGGCATCTAGGACAAATGAAAACTTGGGACAGGCTTGTTCCCTTGTTTCATTGGCCTAGAATGTCTGAGGACACAAAATAATTTTGTAAGTCCTGTGAAACCTGTCAAGCCAGTGGCAAGACAGGTGGCACCCCAAAGGCACCCCTTATTCCACTGCCTGTGGTTGGGGTTCCCTTTGAAAGGGTAGGGGTTGACATAGTTGGCCCCCTTGACCCTCCTACTGCTTCAGGCAATAGGTTTATGTTGGTGGTAGTGGACCATGCCACAAGATATCCTGAAGCAATTCCTTTAAGGACCACTACAGCTCCTGCAGTGGCAAAGGCCCTCCTGGGAATATTTTCCAGGGTGGGCTTCCCGAAGGAAGTAGTATCAGACAGGGGAAGGAATTTCATGTCTGCTTACTTAAAGGCCATGTGGAAGGAGCGTGGTGTGACTTACAAGTTCACTACACCCTATCATCCACAAACTAATGGACTGGTAGAGAGATTTAACAAAACTCTCAAAGGCATGATTATGGGACTCCCTGAAAAACTCCGCAGGAAATGGGATATCCTCTTACCATGCCTCCTTTTTGCCTACAGGGAGGTACCCCAGAAAGGAGTGGGCTTCAGCCCCTTTGAGCTCCTCTTTGGACACCCTGTTAGGGGTCCACTAACACTTGTCAAGGAGGGTTGGGAACAACCTTTAAAAGCTCCAAAACAAGATATTGTGGATTATGTACTTGGCCTCAGATCAAGGATGGCTGAGTATATGAAAAAGGCCAGTAAAAACCTTCAGGCCAGCCAAGAGCTCCAGAAGCAATGGCATGATCAGAAGGCTGTTTTGGTTCTGTACCAACCAGGGCAGAAAGTGTGGGTCTTGGAGCCTGTGGCCCCAAGAGCACTCCAAGATAAATGGAGTGGACCCCACATAATTGTTGAAAATAAGGGTGAAGTCACCTACTTAGTTGACTTAGGCACTGCCAGGAGTCCCCTTAGGGTGCTCCATGTCAATCGCCTGAAACCCTACTATGACAGGGCTGATCTCACCCTGCTCATGGCAACTGATGAGGGACAGGAAGAAGACAGTGATCCACTACCTGATCTCTTCTCTTCCACAGAACAAGATGCTCTAGTGGAAGGTGTAGTTTTGGCTGATTCTCTTACTGCTGAGCAGAAAGACCATTGCATAAATCTCCTGGGTCAGTTTTCTGAACTCTTCTCTACTGTGCCAGGTACCACTTCTTGGTGTGAGCACACTATAGATACTGGAGACAGCTTGCCTGTCAAAAGTAAGATCTATAGGCAGCCTGACCATGTCAGGGACTGCATAAAGCAAGAGGTGCAGAAAATGTTAGAACTGGGAGAGGTTGAGCACTCTGAAAGTTCATGGGCCTCTCCTGTGGTACTTGTACCAAAACCTCATTCCAAGGATGGAAAGAAGGAAATGCGGTTTTGTGTAGATTATAGAGGTCTCAACCAGGTAACCAAAACTGATACTCACCCTATACCCAGGGCAGATGAGCTCATAGATACACTGGCATCTGCCAAGTATCTAAGCACTTTTGATTTGACTGCAGGGTATTGGCGGATCAAATTATCAGAAGATGCTAAACCTAAAACTGCATTTTCAACCATTGGAGGCCATTACCAATTCACAGTAATGCCTTTTGGATTGAAAAATGCACCTGCCACTTTTCAAAGGTTGGTGAACACAGTCCTGCAAGGGCTGGAAGCTTTTAGTGCAGCATATTTGGACGATATAGCTGTCTTTAGCTCCAGTTGGGATGATCACCTGGTCCACCTATGGAAAGTTTTAGAGGCCCTGCAAAAGGCAGGCCTCACTATCAAGGCTTCAAAGTGCCAGATAGGGCAGGGGAAGGTGGTTTATCTGGGACACCTTGTTGGTGGGGAACAGATTGCACCACTTCAGGGGAAAATCCAAACTATTATAGATTGTGTTCCCCCTACTACTCAGACTCAGGTGAGAGCCTTCCTAGGCCTCACTGGGTATTACAGGAGGTTCATTAAGAACTATGGCCCATTGCAGCCCCTCTTAATGACCTCACATCCAAAAAGATGCCTAAAAGGGTATTGTGGACAGCTAGCTGTCAGAAAGCTTTTGAGGAGCTGAAGCAGGCCATGTGCTCTGCACCTGTCCTGAAAAGCTCTTGTTACTCTAAAATATTCTATGTCCAAACTGATGCATCTGAATTAGGAGTAGGGGCAGTCCTATCACAACTTAATTCTGAGGGCCAGGATCAACCTGTTGCTTTTATTAGTAGGAGGTTGACCCCTAGAGAAAAGCGTTGGTCTGCCATTGAGAGGGAGGCCTTTGCTGTGGTCTGGGCACTGAAGAAGTTGAGGCCATACCTGTTTGGCACTCACTTCATTGTTCAGACAGACCACAAACCTCTACAAATGAAAGGTGAAAATCCTAAATTGTTGAGGTGGTCCATATCCCTACAGGGAATGGACTATACAGTGGAACATAGACCTGGGAGTAGCCACTCCAATGCAGATGGACTCTCCAGATATTTCCACTTAGACAATGAAAACTCATCAGGTCATGGCTAGTCTTATTGTCCTTCGTTTGGGGGGGGGGGGTTGTGTAGGAAAGTACCATCTTGCCTGGCATGTTACCCCCATTTTTCACTGTATATATGTTGTTTTAGTTGTATGTGTCACTGGGACCCTGCTAGTCAGGGCCCCAGTGCTCATAAGTGTGCCTGAATGTGTTACCTGTGTTATGACTAACTGTCTCACTGAGGCTCTGCTAATCAGAACCTCAGTGGTTATGCTCTCTCATTTCTTTCAAATTGTCACTAACAGGCTAGTGACCAATTTTACCAATTTACATTGGCTTACTGGAACACCCTTATAATTCCCTAGTATATGGTACTGAGGTACCCAGGGTATTGGGATTCCAGGAGATCCCTATGGGCTGCAGCATTTCTTTTGCCACCCATAGGGAGCTCTGACAATTCTTACACAGGCCTGCCACTGCAGCCTGAGTGAAATAACGTCCACGTTATTTACAGCCATTTTACACTGCACTTAAGTAACTTATAAGTCACCTATATGTCTAACCTTTACCTGGTAAAGGTTGGGTGCTAAGTTATTTAGTGTGAGGGCACCCTGGCACTAGCCAAGGTGCCCCCACATTGTTCAGGGCCAATTCCCCGGACTTTGTGAGTGCGGGGACACCATTACACGCGTGCACTACATATAGGTCACTACCTATATGTAGCTTCACAATGGTAACTCCGAATATGGCCATGTAACATGTCTATGATCATGGAATTGCCCCCTCTATACCATCCTGGCATAGTTGGCACAATCCCCTGATCCCAGTGGTCTGTAGCACAGACCCTGGTACTGCCAAACTGCCTTTCCCGGGGTTTCACTGCAGCTGCTGCTGCTGCCAACCCCTCAGGCAGGCATCTGCCCTCCTGGGGTCCAGCCAGGCCTGGCCCAGGATGGCAGAACAAAGGACTTCCTCTGAGAGAGGGTGTTACACCCTCTCCCTTTGGAAAATGGTGTGAAGGCAGGGGAGGAGTAGCCTCCCCCAGCCTCTGGAAATGCTTTTATGGGCACATTTGGTGCCCATTTCTGCATAAGCCAGTCTACACCGGTTCAGGGACCCCTTAGCCCTGCTCTGGCACGAAACTGGACAAAGGAAAGGGGAGTGACCACTCCCCTGACCTGTACCTCCCCTGGGAGGTGCCCAGAGCTCCTCCAGTGTGCTCCAGACCTCTGCCATCTTGGAAACAGAGGTGCTGCTGGCACACTGGACTGCTGTGAGTGGCCAGTGCCATCAGGTGACGTCAGAGACTCCTCCTGATAGGCTCCTTCAGGTGTTGCTAGCCTATCCTCTCTCCTAGGTAGCCAAACTCTCTTTTCTGGCTATTTAGGGTCTCTGTCTCTTGGGATGCCTTAGATAACGAATGCAAGAGCTCATCCAAGTCCCTCTGCATCTCTCTCTTCACCTTCTGCCAAGGAATCGACTGCTGACCGCGCTGGAAGCCTGCAAAACTGCAACATAGTAGCAAAGACGACTACTGCAACTCTGTAACGCTGATCCTGCCGCCTTCTCGACGGTTTTCCTGGTGGTGCATGCTGTGGGGGTAGTCTGCCTCCTCTCTGCACTAGAAGCTCCAAAGAAATCTCCCGTGGGTCGACGGAATCGTCCCCCTGCAACCGCAGGCACCAAAGAACTGCATCACCGGTACCTTGGGTCTCCTCTCAGCACGACGAGCGAGGTCCCTTGAATCCAGCAACTCTGTCCAAGTGACTCTCACAGTCCAGTGACTCTTCAGTCCACGTTTGGTGGAGGTAAGTCCTTGCCTCCCCACGCCAGACTGCATTGCTGGGAACCGCGACTTTTGCAGCTACTCCGGCCTCCGTGCACTTCCGGCGGAAATCCTTTGTGCACAGTCCAGCCTGGGTCCACGGCACTCTAACCTGCATTGCACGACCTCCTAAGTTGTTCTCCGGCGATGTGGGACTCCTTTGTGCGACTTCGGGTGAGCACCATTTCACGCATCCTCGTAGTGCCTGTTTCTGGCACTTTTGCAGGTGCTGCCTGCTGCTGAGAGGGCTCATTGTCTTGCTCGACGTCCCCTCTGTCCCCTGACGCAATTTGCGACATCCTGGTCCCTCCTGGGCCACAGCAACACCCAAAAACCCTTACCGCATGATTTGCAGCTAGCAAGGCTTGTTGGCCGTCTTTCGGCGGGAAAACACTTCTGCACAACTCTCCACGGCGTGTGGGATCCGTCCTCCAAAGGGGAAATCTCTAGCCCTTGTCGTTCTTGCAGAAACCTACGCTTCTACTGTCCAGTAGCAGCATCTTTGCACCCACAGCTGGCATTTCCTGGGCATCTGCCCATCTCCGACTTGCTTGTGACTTTTGGACTTGGTCCCCTTGTTCCACAGGTACCCTCGACTGGAAATCCATCATTGTTGCATTGCTGGTTTGTGTCTTTCCTGCAGAATTCCCCTATCACGACTTCTATGTCCTTTGGGGAACTTTAGTGCACTTTGCACTCACTTTTCAGGGTCTTGGGGTGGGCTATTTTTCTAACCCTTACTATTTTCTAATAGTCCCAGCGACCCTCTACAAGGTCACATAGGTTTGGGGTCCATTCGTGGTTCGCATTCCACTTTTGGAGTATATGGTTTGTGTTGCCCCTATCCCTATGTGTCTCCATTGCATCCTATTGTAACTATACATTGTTTGCACTGTTTTCTAATACTATTACTGCATATTTTGGTATTGTGTACATATATCTTGTGTATATTTGCTATCCTCATACTGAGGGTACTCACTGAGATACTTTTGGCATATTGTCATAAAAATAAAGTACCTTTATTTTTAGTATATCTGTGTATTGTGTTTTCTTATGATATTGTGCATATGACACTAAGTGGTACTGTAGGAGCTTCACTCGTCTCCTAGTTCAGCCTAAGCTGCTCTGCTAAGCTACCATTATCTATCAGCCTATGCTGCTAGACACCCTATACACTAATAAGGGATAACTGGGCCTGGTGCAAGGTGCAAGTACCCCTAGGTACTCACTACAAGCTAGTCCAGCCTCCTACAGTGCCTTTCTGTCCTTTCCCTCTAAATCACACCCCACTTTTGGTATTATACTGTTCAGACACAACCCTGGGGTCTGTGCAGTTTCTGTTTCGTTAAACAAAGCCAGGCTGGAGAAACCTAAGTACGCATGTGTGTTTGGCCGGCCTCAGACGCCGGCTAAACACACTTGCGCACTTAGGTGCACTCTCTCCTCCTCCTCACTACCACCCCCGTGGCCCAGCCCCGTCCCTCCCTCCACTTCTGGCTGAGCAAGCAGCAGAAAAATAAAACTACTATGTTTTTATTAAATGCTTGCAAAATAATAGGCAGAAATACATCCAACAATACGCCTTTCATCCGTGCTATAAATTATGTCCCCCTCATTCCGGTAAAGGCTTTAATATAGTCCTACTTTTCAAAAATAGGATGCAGTTAGAAATAGGCCCAAATGTGATGGACTATCTTTTTCTTTTGTAGTGATAGAGGTGAAGCAACAGTTTGTGAGAGGCTCAGGCTGGGATTTTTACTTCTCTTTGAGGGGTACAATTCCGATCATTTGTACACTGGAGTGGGAACTAATTTTTCATGTAAGAGTGAGCTAAGTATTTCCATTTGATTGTGAATCTAATCATTGATCAATAAAAGGATGAATAGACCATCAGAACAATACTGATTTTTATCGTTTTGAACTAGCAAACATTGTTTTTGCTGAATATCTTCATCTATGTCAAAGGTACATGCTTTGAGTAGTCAGAATTTCCCTCAAAGATTTCAAATAAAATGTTTTATAACAGACATTTCTTACAAGCATTTGTTGCAAGAAACCGCTTGCACTAAAATACAACTTTTTGCAGATATGTTCTCTCCCATACCTCCTTTTTATGTAGCTTTACTCCAACAACGTTTTAGTTTTGCAATATTTGAATAATACATTTAAATAATACCCAAAAGATTTTGAAGTTGAGAAATAAAAAGCTTTTCAATTTGTACATCCTCCGCTTACCTCTCATTGGTGTCTTCTCAATGGCTGATTATTCATGGGTTGACAAACAGTTCATGGTGCTTTAAACTGCCAAGTTATTACAATAAAAAACTGGAGTTTAATTTGGTTAATTAAGTGAGAGAAATTTATGATGTATTGATGATTTGTGCTTGATTGTGGAAGTTTTATTGCAACTGAAGTTGATCATCCAATTTTGTTTATCATTTTGGTGACGGCTTTGAAAGAGTTTGGCTACAGTTTTAGTTTGTCTTGATGTACATGTGCTTTGGGCTTGACTTTTGTTGTGATATGTTGTCTCTTCAGAAGCCCTTTAGCACATTTTAAACTGGTAGTTTCACTGGGGATTATTAATTGTATATTCTAAAGAGAAGCTATTTTTCATCAAGGGCAATAGGAATGTTTCAGCAGAGTGTGCTTCTTCGTATATTTGGCTTAATCTTTTCTTTGAATGTGGTGTACTCTACATTATACCAGAGTAATAAACTTTGAGAGCTCACATTGAAAGCTAATTTAGTTATTTCGCACATACAGCAAACTTGTACTTAAAATATGGGGTGTGTGTAGTTTCACATGTTGGGCCAGATTTATGAATGGGTTGTGTCATTTTTGCCCAATGCAATGGGGTGCAAGCGCAACCCTTAAGTGGGATTTATCAAGCCATGCTAGGTCAACTTGCATGTCCCAAGGTGGCTTGAAAGATCCTGGGTAATGCAACACAGCACAAATCACTGGGTTGCATTACTCTGCCCCAGGGAGGTATTCATGGGTGGTGTCTGGGTGTTGCCACGCAACACCTACGGATTTTGACGCATTTCCAGATTTACCATAAGTGGTAGACTTGGGAATGCGCCAAAACTACTATGCCTCTCACTGTGAGAGGTAACAAGGAGAAATATGTTTATTTCTTCTTGTTTTTCCCTCTTTCTGTGTGTGCTGCAATTTGTAGCACACATAGAAAGAGGAAACCGCCTCAAGGGATTGCTTTTGTGCAGGAAGATGCCCCTTACTGCACAAAAATAATCCTATTTACAACGCAGACACCCTTGCACCGCAGTAAAAGAGTTGGCGCTAGGCAGCACATTGTGCACCAGAGCTGGGAAAAGGCAGGAATGCCCTGTATTATATTAAATGCAAAACATTCCTACCCTTTCCCTCTCACGCAGCACAGCGCAGTGCAGCAAGGTGGCTTGGTGTGCTGCGCAGCATCACATATTGATAAATGTGCCCTGTTGTGCTGTAATAATGACTAATTAAACTATAAGTGGCAGAGCTGTTAGCCTATAGGGATGAAATATGTATGCTGACACATTTCAGCTTCCATTATGACAAGGAAAGTGAATTGCCTCCAACCTGTGGAACATATCCTGGACTTATAACTGTAGACCATTAAGCCTTGATATACCATATCATTTTCAGAACAAATCACTGGTACTGTATTTAAGGAGCGAAAGACATAATTCCTCTAGTACTGAAAAGGCTATAACTTATGGACTTCTCTGCTGAAGTAATACTGTAAAAGCATCTTTAAATACCTGAATGCATTGTTTGATATGACAGCATTATGACTCATGTAACAAGACCTTTCCACTTTGAGAAATTTGCTTTCAGAACCCCGGGCAGAAATTTATGGTTATCCACTTCTGGCAGAAAGAAGAATGAGCAACATCAGGACTACAAACTGCCTCTTGTGAGTCAATATGTCACTCTACAAGGAATACTGAAAGAACGGCTCTGCCCAAAGTTGGCTGAAAATCTAAGTACGTGCAGAAGTCCTACCACTGTGATCTTGGCGCCAAAATCAAGAAGCATCCCTGTGTCACGTTCAGCGTGCCACACAAGGAGCTGGTTCACTCTGTAAGACGGTTGATCTTTTTCTTGTTGGATGACGCGTGAAGCAGACATGAGAAGGCACTTGCTGGGACGTGTACATCTTTCTGGCTGCCTTGTGAACTAGTGGATTTGATGGTGCTCTGTGAGAATATTCAGCAGTGGACTACAAATGTCCTATTACTTACAGGTAATGTTCATTACTCCTGGTCCTGTTGTCCTCATCCCATTTTTATAAGTCAAGATATACACTATCTCCAAGACAGAAAAAAGAACCAAAAGAATGCTGGAACAAATGGCTAAATTGCCAATGAGCCCGATTGTTAATTTAGCATATGTGCCAAAAAGTGTCTAATGATATTTGATGGGTTCACTTTCAAACATATTCTTTGTTCTTACAAAAAGCAGAACAGCACTGGTCAAATATCTGTCATAGGTTGTTATGATTTATCTACAAACTTATGGAGTATATTTCCGTTGAACAACAGCAAAGAGGGTGCCAGGGCACTTGTAAATAAACAGTTACATAGGGTGAGACAAAGCCCTGCTTGGCAGAAAAAAAGTACTGCATATTTCTAAAAAAAAGAAAGAAAAAAAAATACCTGTGACGCCTTGGAAGCTTGTAATTAAGAATATTCAATATAGTCAATATAACTATGATCTGTACAAGTTCGCTTTGTTGCTTTTTTCTTTTTTTGTTAAACCAAAAAAACTGTACACAAATACAATAAATGGTGAGTATATACGTTTTAGCGCACTTGACGATACTTTTGCTCTGTAGCGAATTAAACGTTGTGTACCTGCCCCAAAGGCAGTGATATTCAAAAACAAAGACAGCCAGCCGGCAAGGCTCCATGCCGCTAAAGCCACAGTCGGAGAACGCCTCGCACACTAATGTCTTTCCGAGAACGGCAGTCTCTACATATTTCCTCTCTGCGCCGCTCCGAGCCTGCATAGCGTGATTGACAGGGCCTGTCTAAGGGTAAGTAATCCCCAGCTTGAAGTATTGTGCCCCAGGACATAAACCATATCAAATGGTAGACATGTTGCCTGCTTTGATATTATCTCGAGATTCAAAGTCTTTTCGCTGTGAATGGCCAGGCGCGCAAACACATCTCAATTAATGAAGCAAAACAAGACCCATTCAGAAATCCGACAGCTTAATTTACCTGCTGTGTTACTTGATTACCAACAAGTAAAGTGGATTCCTCTTCTCCGAGAGCATTTTAAATTGTCGCCACGGCCAGTTGAGCAGCAGTAATCCACGCTTTGGAAAATTCTGCTTGTTAGGATGTTTATCTCGTCTCAAGGGTGTTCTGTTTTTGACTTGCCCTACCTCCCTCCTTTAGCCTAATCCCTGTGCAGACACTTCTCCAGCCGCACTATTGTTTTACACTATCTGCCAATCTAAACTTCGCACTGACACTTTTCCAGTTCCATTAAACTGTTTTCCTACATGTCAGTGTTGTTAGTAGCACGCTTCTATTGTGCCAGGTAAGTGATTGTTGTGTAGGGAGTGGGTGAATAATGCCTTGCCCCTTAATGCCCCAGATAGCCAGTACAATACACAGGCACTCAAGCCCCCTCCACATTACTACCACTTTGAGGATCTGATGTTTGTTGATGTTCACAGTAATTCATGCAGCAGGGAGTGACTGTTACTGGGGGCTTAAATATCCAACATTGTGTAAACTTGAGATCCTGCTTGTAAGATCAACTTAGTTTAGGTTATCTAACAGGGTTGTATAGCACAGCTTTCACCATTTCCTTTGCTTCTTGGTACTTTTAGGTTCTTGGATGGCAGTTTAAGGCCCGTCATTTGTGGGTTTACTGTAGGAAAGTACCATCTTGCCTGGCATGTCACCCCCATATTTCACTGTTTATATGTTGTTTTAGTGTATGTGTCACTGGGACCCTGCCAGACAGGGCCCCAGTGCTCATAAGTATGTGCCCTGTATGTGTTCCCTGTGTGATGCCTGTCTCACTGAGGCTCTGCTAACCAGAACCTCAGTGTTTATGCTCTGTCTGCTTTCCAAATTTGTCACTAACAGGCTAGTGATTAAATTCACCAATTCACATTGGCATACTGGTACACCCATATAATTCCCTAGTATATGGTACTGAGGTACCCAGGTTATTGGGGCTCCAGGAGATCCCTATGGGCTGCAGCATTTCTTTTGCCACCCATAGGGAGCTCTGACAATTCTTACACAGGCCTGCCAGTGCAGCCTGAGTGAAATGACGTCCATTTTATTTCACAGCCATTTACCACTGCACTTAAGTAACTTGTAAGTCACCTATATGTCTAACCTTCACCTGGTGAAGGTTGGGTGCAAAGTTACTTAGTGTGTGGGCACCCTGGCACTAGCCAAGGTGCCCCCACATCATTCAGGGCAAATTCCCCGGACTTTGTGAGTGCGGGGACACCATTACACGCGTGCACTATACATAGGTCACTACCTATGTATAGCGTCACAATGGTAACTCCGAACATGGCCATGTAACATGTCTAAGATCATGGAATTGTCCCCCCAATACCATTCTGGTATTGGGAGGACAATTCTATGATCCCCCGGGTCTCTAGCACAGAACCCGGGTACTGCCAAACTGCCTTTCCGGGGTCTCCACTGCAGCTGCTGCTGCTGCCAACCCCTCAGACAGGTTTCTGCCCTCCTGGGGTCCAGGCAGCCCTGGCCCAGGAAGGCAGAACAAAGGACTTCCTCTTCCCTTTGGAAATAGGTGTGAGGGTTGGGGAGGAGTAGCCTCCCCCAGCCTCTGGAAATGCTTTGATTGGCACAGATGGTGCCCATCTCTGCATAAGCCAGCCTACACCGGTTCAGGGATCCCCCAGCCCTGCTCTGGTGAGAAACTGGACAAAAGAAAGGGGAGTGACCACTCCCCTGACCTGCACCTCCCAGGGGAGGTGCCCAGAGCTCCTCCAGTGTGTCCCAGACCTCTGCCCTCTTGGAAACAGAGATGTTGGGGGCACACTGGACTGCTCTGAGTGGCCAGTGCCAGCAGGTGACGTCAGAGGCTCCTTCTGATAGGCTCTTACCTCTCTTGGTAGCCAATCCTCCTTCCTTGGTAGCCAAACCTCCTTTTCTGGCTATTTAGGGTCTCTGCTTTGGGGAATTCTTTAGATAATGAATGCAAGAGCTCATCAGAGTTCCTCTGCACCTCCCTCTTCACCTTCTGCCAAAGGATTGACCGCTGACTGCTCAGGACGCCTGCAAAACCGCAACAAAGTAGCAAGACGACTACTAGCAACCTCATATCACCTCATCCTGCCGGCTTTCTCAACTGTTTCCAGGTGGTGCATGCTCTGGGGGTAGCCTGCCTCCTTCCTGCACCAGGAGTTCTGAAGAAATCTCCAGTGGGTCGACGGAATCTTCCCCCTGCTAACGCAGGCACCAAAAGACTGCAACACTGGTCCTCTGGGTCCCCTCTAATCCTGCCGAGCGTGGTCCCTGGAACTCAGCAACTCTGCCCAAGTGACTTCCACAGTCCAGTGACTCTTCAGTCCAAGTTTGGTGGAGGTAAGTCCTTGCCTCTCCACGGTAGACTGCATTGCTGGGTACTGCATGATTTGCAGCTGCTCTGGCTCCTGTGCACTCTTCCAGGATTTCCTTTGTGCACAGCCAAGCCTGGGTTCCCGACACTCCTTCCTGCAGTGCACAGCCTTCTGAGTTGTCCTCTGGCATCGTGGGACTCCCTTTTGTGACTTCGCATGGACTCTGGTTCACTCTTCTTCCAAGTGCCTGTTTAGGTACTTCTGCAGGTCCTGCCTGCTTCTGTGAGGGCTCCCTGAGTTGCTGGACGCCCCCAGGTGGCGACATCCTGGTCCCTCCTGGACCACAGCAGCACCCAAAAACCTCTACCATGACCCTTGCAGCTAGCAAGGCTTGTTTGTGGTCTTTCTGCGTGGGAACACCTCTGCAAGCTTCATCGCAATGTGGGACATCCATCTTCCAAAGGAGAAGTCCCTAGCTCTCTTCTTTCTTGCAGAACTCCAAGCTTCTTCCATCCAGTGGCAGCTTCCTTGCACCCTCAGCTGGCATTTCCTGGGCTCCTGCCCACTCTCGACACTTTTTGGACTTGGTCCCCTTGTCTTACAGGTACTCAGGTCCGTAAATCCACTGTTGTTGCATTGCTGGTGTTTGTTCTTCCTGCAGAATCCCCCTATCACGACTTCTGTGCTCTCTGGGGGTAGTAGGTGCACTTTACACCTACCTTTCACGGTCTTGGGGTGGGCTATTTTTCTAACCCTCACTGTTTTCTTACAGTCCCAGCGACCTCTACAAGCTCACATAGGTTTGGGGTCCATTCGTGGTTCGCATTCCACTTTTGGAGTATATGGTTTGTGTTGCCCCTATACCTATGTGCTCCTATTGCAATCTACTGTAATTCTACACTGCTTGTATTACTTTTCTTGCTATTACTTACCTAATTTTGGTTTGTGTACATATATCTTGTGTATATAACTTATCCTCATACTGAGGGTACTCACTGAGATACTTTTGGCATATTGTTATAAAAATAAAGTACCTTTATTTTTAGTACTTCTGTGTATTGTGTTTTCTTATGATATTGTGCACATGACACCAGTGGTATAGTAGGAGCTTTACATGTCTCCTAGTTCAGCCTAAGCTGCTTTGCCATAGCTACCTTCTATCAGTCTAAGCTGCTAGAAACACATCTTCTACACTAATAAGGGATAACTGGACCTGGCACAAGGTGTAAGTACCTCTGGTACCCACTACAAGCCAGGCCAGCCTCCTACATTTACCAGACAGAGTGTATCTGTGAAGGATCAACTTGGTTTGATGGTATATCAAACCTTTTTCTGACCCTGAAGAGTGTGAAGACTCTGGACTGTAGGTAGAGGTTTTCTTTTGGTGGTTCTCCATAGGGGATGGAGTACATCTCGCAGCCTTCCGCCCTTCCGCTTTAACCTCTGTAAGTGTAAACTATCTCATAGACTTTCTCTGTGTTGTGTTGTGCAAGGAGGCTGAGGTTGTGACCAACCACCTACTCTGTATCAGCTAACACAGCAGAGTCAGTCAATAGTCGTCAATGTTTGGATGACCAATCTTGGTCCCTACTACACAATCTCTATAGTTGTGTGCCAGAGTTTCCTTCTTATCTGTTTCCTGGCCTAGACTGTGATTGTGTTGTGGTTGCACAGACATTTTTGCTTCTGCGACCAAGTCCTCATAAGTCAGTGCCCTAGTGTAGCCTCAACTAACATGCACCATTACTTAGTGTCTCTCTGCCCATGTGTTTCTTAACTGACCCTACAACTCCCTTTCCACAAGGCTCCTTCACATTCCTCCCCCATTACTCGAGGTTCCCATCTCAGATTTCAGATTAACTCCATTCCATTTGGAAAAATGGTAAGAACCCAATGTAATTGTAGTGAGGAGGTGGAATGTTTACATAACTTTGAACAATATTGAGATGAGATTTCTGGGGTGAGGTTATGACAAGGATATAAATGACAGAGATAGTAAGAGGTCAAGGAAACTAGACCACAGAAGTACACTAACTAATAAAAAATGTGATGTCAAGTATCACTCAGACGAAATTAGGCTGGTGACAGATTTCAATCCTCTTCCAATAAGATTTATAACATCTTACGTAAGCACTGAAGCTTACGATGGACAAAACTTTACAACCACGTTTGACTACACATTTTATTGTTACCTAGCGAAATGGTAGGTCCATACAGAACATTATCAGTGTGGGTTACTTAATATCTGATGTTCACGATTCATGGCTCTCTATGATAACAAATGAGTTCTTCAAATGTGGACACTGTAGTATGTGTAGGTAAGCTGGTGGAAGGAGAAAGTTGTGTTATCTTAATTCTCATGAATACTTGATCAATAATCACATTGGCTGTGGTACTCGCTATGTGGTGTGTATATAAAATGATCTGTAAATGTCAGAGAGTTTATGGGGTTAGTACTATTAGACCATTGATAGAGCGTATTACTGAACATTTCAGAGCATTGAAACAGCAAGATGTTAAATATCCCATAGCAGTACAGGCCATGGGATGTGAGGATCAAGATATGCATTCTAGTTTCAGATTGGTATTGATTACATTAAGAGCAACGTTAGAGATGAACTGAAATTGAGACAACGTGAGGTTTTGCAGATCATGTGCTTACATTCTGTTGAGAAGGGATTCAATATTGATCATGAAATGCTACATGTTAGAAATGGGGTCTCTGGTTGGCAGTCAGTGTGCACTCTGTCCAAGCAGGGACCCTCACGCTAGTCAGGGCAATGGAGATACACACTTAGATAACCACTGTTCACCCCGTGGTAGCTTGGCACAAGCAGTCGAGCTTATCTCAAAGGCAATGTGTAAAGTATTGGTACCAACACACACAGTAATACAGTGAAAACACTACAAAATTGACACCACACCAGATTAGAAAAATAGCCACTATTTACCTAAATCAAACAAGACCAAGACAGCAAAAATCCAACATACACAAGTAAAGTTATGAATTTTTAAAGTAAAAGAGTCTTACTCCATAAAAAACAATGTAAACATTGTTACACAAAGTACCTAGTTTGCATTGAAAAAATCAGCAATGCGCTGTTTTCTTACTCGCAAGTGAGGTCGTGTGTCTTTTTCCGGATGGGGCACCTCGGGTCCACGCTGGTATGCGTTGATTTTTGATGCCCAGCGATGATGCGGGAGAAATCCAGCCGCTTGCTGATGAAAAACGGCACTGCGTGGCGTTGGCATGGTTTTCAGCAGCCGCAAGCGGGTGTTACGTCGTTTCTCCAGCCGCAATGCAGGTTATGCATCGATTTCCCAGCTGTGATGCAGGTGCTGCATCGATTTCAGCAGCAAGGCAGGTGACACATTATTTTTACAGCCGTGTTGCAAGTGGTGCGTCAAATGTTCCCCACACGGCTTTCTGTGCATGGATTTCAGTCCGTGCTCTACCAGCTTCACCTTTCAAGGCCCAGGGACTTGACAGGGAATCACTTGGCAGGGCAAGATTCTCAGAAGAGAGTCCAGGTGCTGGCGGAGGAAGTCGTTGATGGCACTGAGACTTCAAAACAGGAGGCAAGCTCAGTCCAAGCCCTTGGAGATTCTTCACAAGCAGGAATATACCAACTAATCCAGTCTTTGTCCTCTTTCAGGCAGAAGCAGCAACTGCAGGCCAACCGAGCAAAGCACAGTCACAGGCAAAGGGGCAGTACACCTCCTCTAGCTCTTCTCCTTGGCAGAGGTTCCTCTTGGTTCCAGAAGTAATATGAAAATGTGGGGTGTTGGGTCCACTACTTATAAACCTTTCTGCCTTTGAAGTAGGCAAACCTCAAAGGAGAGCCTCTATTTGTTCACAAGATCCTGCCTTGTCCAGGCCTGGCTCCAGACTCACACCAGGGGGTTGGAGACTGCATTGTATGAGGGCAGACACAGCCCATTCAGGTGTAAGTGAGCACTCCTTCCTCCACTCTAGCCCAGATGGCCCATCAGGATATGCAGGCTACACCCCAGCTCCATTTAGGTCACTGTCTAGAGGAGATTCACAATCAGCCCAACTGTCAGTATGACCCAGACAGGGAATACACAAGCAGGCAGAGTCACAGGATGGTTTAAGCAAGAAAATGCACACTTTATGAAAGTGGCATTTTCAAACCGAAAATTTAAAAACCAACTTTCCCAAAAATTTTATTTTTAAATTGTGAGTTCAGAGACACCAAACTCCATATTTCTGTCCCTTCCCAAAGGGAAACTACACTTAACAGTTATTTAAGGGTAGTCCCCATGTTAACATATAAGAGAGATAGGCCTTGCAACAGTGAAAACTGAATTTGGCAGCATTGCACTGTTTGGACATGTAAAACACATCAGTGCATGTCCCTCCTTTAACATACACTGCACTCTGCCCACAGGACTTCCTAGGGCCTACCTTAGGGGTGCCATGAATGTATAAAAAGGGAAGGTTTGGGCCTGGCAAGTGGGTACACTTGCCAGGTCGAATTGGCAGTGCAAGACTGCACACACAGACACTGCAGTGGCAGGTCCAAGCCATGTTTACAGGGCTACTCAAGTGGGTGGCACAACCAGTGCTCCAGGCCCACTAGTGGCATTTAATTTATAGAAACTGGGCACCTCCAGTGCACTTTACTATCAAATATGCCAATCAGGGGTAAACCAATCACCAATACAATTTACAAAGAGAACACTGGTTAACAGTGGTAAAGTGCCCAGAGTCCTAAAGCCAACAAAATAGGCCAGAAAAAATAGGGGGAAGAAGGCAAAATGTTTGGGCATGACCCTGCAAAAAGGGTCAGGTCCAACACAATACTTTTTGGGTATATAATATTCTTCTCTGGATATATTTCAACTATGTGTCTCATCCACCTGGTATTACTTTATTACATGTGATTTGGTCTCTTTTGGAAATTATTAACCAGTGGGCACTTTCTTGTGGAGGCTTACTATAGAAGATTTTCTTGTCAGATGCAGGCTTACAAAACGTGAGGTATCAACCTATTTGTGTATAATGGTATAATTTTGACTTGTGTAAGCACAGGAACTTTAATTTAAAAACTGAGGGCCAGATGTACGAAAGTATTTAGCATTTCTTAACAGACCGAATCACAATCTCAGTCCATTAACAAATGATAAATTGCCTTTTCTGATGAACAGAGGCAAATATGGAATTGCAAAATACAATTTCTACCCAGTAGAAACTGCATTTTACAATCCCAAATAGGAAATCCCAAATAGGGATTTCCTATTTGTGACTTCCTACGTACATGTACAAAGCATTTCCTAAATGTGAAATGGACATTTAGGAAATGCTATTGTAATCGACTTCAAGTTGATGGCATTCATGTGCAAGTTTAAAAAATGCATTCAAAATGCATTTTTTAAAGTGCCATGTAGTGCACAAATGCTCCTGTGGCATTTGTGTGTTTTGCATGTGCACCACTTTTTTCTGGGGTGCATCAAGGGGGGCCGTAGGCGCTAGGCACAATCGGTTTTTCATTTCCTATTTTGCAATTTCGTATTAAGAAATCACAAATTTGGAAATGTAAACCCATTTGTACGTATGGGTATTTAGGTCCATATGAACGAATGGTGCAGCATTTCTTAAATAGGGATTTCTTAATAGTGATTCTTAGTCTGTAGGAATTGCTATTAGGAAATTTCTATTTTTGTACATTCCATTTTGCATTTCCTAAGTAGTGATTTCGTAGGATTTCTAAGGCTTTCACCTTGGGGGCTCGTTTGGAAGATATTCTTAATGCAGCCGATTGGTCCATGGAATCCACGTTCAAGACCTTCTAATTTAGACCCATCCAAACCGTGGCCTCGCTAGTGGTCAAGAAGCTTTAAACTAGCCTAATCCTCGCCTCTGGTCCTGACATGGAATGAAACATTTCCTAGCTGTTGTAACAGAAAGTTTCAATTATATTAAGGACACAGAGGCGAGGATTAGTCCACCCCTCAGATCAAGGATCCCACCCTATATACCAGGTGGGCAGTCTGAAATACCTTTTATTTCCGAAACAAATTGTTAAGGTTGGAAACTTTGTCGTTTTACATGAATGCATGTTTCTGTAGATGCTGATAAGTTTTGAAGCCTTTGTATAGTCCCATTTGAAATGTTAGGTCACACTTTTCATTAAAGATGATTGGTGTTAATCACTCTATGCTGTTTTAGGAATGAGTACCTCAAAACAAGATTAACAAAACCCATTCTACTGGAGGTCACAGGAAGAAAGAGGAACAGAAGGGGTTGGCTCGGGACCTTCAGGCTCTGGATGACTGCTGATTGGACGCTGCTGGATGATCCTTCTTCGTTGTTGTTTTTCCTGATGTTTCATGGGAAATGTAGTTATTCCCTTCGCTGCCAGGCCTTTTTCCCCCTCCTGTGCCAGGCCTTTTTTTGCCTATTTGGAATAGTTCTCACTTATGCACTCATAACTTTTTGTCCACATAAGCTACCCACGCCAAATTTGCGTCCTTTTTTTCCAAAATCCCAGGGATTCTAGAGGTACCCAGACTTTGTGGGTTCCCCTGAAGGAGGCCAAGAAATTAGCCAAAATACAGTGAAAATTTCGTTTTTTTTTAAATAATGGGAAAAAAGGGCTGCGAAAGAAGGCTTGTGGTTTTCTTCCCTGAAAATGGCATCAACAAAGGGTTTGCGGTGCTAAAATCACCAGCTTCCCAGCTTTCAGGAACAGGCAGACTTGAATCACACAACCCAATTTTTCAACAGCATTTTGGCATTTTACTGGGACACACCCCATTTTAATGATTTTTTGTGCTTTCAGCCTCCTTCCAGTCAGTGACAGAAATGGGTGTGAAACCAATGCTGGATCCAAGAAACCTAAACATTTCTGAAATGTAGACAAAATTCTAAATTCAGCAATGGGTAATTTGTGTAGATCCTACAAGGGTTTCCTGCAGAAAATAACAGCTGAAATAAAAAAATATTGAAATTGAGGTGAAAAAAACAGCCATTTTTCTCTACGTTTTACTCTGTAACTTTTTCCGGCAATGTCGGATTTTTGAAAGAACTATACTGTTACGTCCTCTGGACTCTTCTGGTTGTGGTTGTAGGTTCATCAAGAACCCTAGGTACCCAGAGCCCATAAATGAGCTGCACCTTGCAGTGGGTTTTCATTCTATACCGGGTACACAGCAATTCATTTGCTGAAATATGAAGAGTCAAAAATAGGTATCAAGAAAACCTTTGTATTTCCAAAATGGGCACAAGATAAGGTGTTGAGGAGCAGTGGTTATTTGCACGTGTCTGAATTCTGGGGTGCCCATACTAGCATGCGAATTACAGGGCATTTCTCAAATAGACGTCTTTTTTACACACTGTCTTATATTTGGAAGGAAAAAATGTAGAGAAAGGCAAGGGGCAATAATACTTGTTTTGCTATTCTATGTTCCCCCAAGTCTCCCAATAAAAATGGTACCTCACATGTGTGGGTAGGCATAGTGCCGGCGACAGGAAATGCTCCAAAACACAACGTGGACACATCACATTTTTCTACAGAAAACTGTTTTTTGCAAAGTGCCTACTTGTGGATTTTGGCCTCTAGCTCAGTCGGCACCTAGGGAAACCTACCAAACCTGTGCATTTTTGAAAAGTAGAGACCTAGGGGAATCCAACACGGGGTGACTTGTGGGGCTCTCACCAGGTTCTGTTACCCAGAATCCTTTGCAAACCTCAAAATTTGCTAAAAAAACCACTTTTTCCTCACATTTCGGTGACAGAACGTTCTGAAATCTGAGAGAAGCCACAAATTTCCTTCCACCCAGTGTTCCCCCAAGTCTCCAGATAAAAAATGGTACCTCACATGTGTGGGTAGGCATAGTGCCAGCGACAGGAAATGCTCCAAAACACAACTTGGACACATCACATTTTTCTACAGAAAACAGAGGTGTATTTTGTAAAGTGCCTACCTGTGGATTTTGGACTCTAGCTCAGCTGGCACCTCGGGAAACCTACCAATCCTGTGCATTTTTGAAAACTAGAGACCTAGGGGAATCCAAGACGGGGTGACTTGTGGGGTTCTCACCAGGTTCTGTTACCCAGAATCCTTTGCAAACCTCAAAATTTGGCTAAAAAAACACTTTTTCCACACATTTCGGTGACAGAGAGTTCTGGAATCTGAGGGGAGACACACATTTTCTTCCACCCAGCTTTCCCCCAAGTCTCCCGATAAAAATGGTACCTCACTTGTGTGGGTAGGCCTAGTGCCCGCGACAGAAAATGCCCCAAAACACAAAGTGGACACGTCACATTTTCTCAAAGAAAACAGAGGTGTTTTTTTGCAAAGTGCCTACCTGTGGATTTTGGCCTCTAGCTCAGCCGGCACCTAGAGAAACCTACCAAACATGTGCATTTTTACAAACTGGGGAAATTCAAGACAGGGTGACTTGTGGGGCTCTCACCAGGTTCTGTTACCCAGAATCCTTTGCAAACCTCAAAATCTGGCTAAAAAAACACTTTTTCCTCAAATTTCGGTGACAGAAAGTTCTGGAATCTGAGAGGAGCCACAAATTTCTTTCCACCCAGCGTTCCTCCAAGTCTCCCGATAAAAATGATACCTCACTTGTGTGGGTGGGCCAGGTGCCTGCAACAGAATAATGCCTAAAACTTGTAGAGATAGAGGGGATAGCACAGCGAGTTGATACGGACATATTCTTCTTTCATACATCTTTAGGTTGACTCTGCTTTGGGGACCCACACAAGTGAGGTGTCATTTTACTTGGGAGACTGAGGGGAACGCTGGGGAGTAGGACGTTTGTGCTGGAGCGGTGATCCTACTAAGAAAAGTCAGGAAAATATGCTTTCTTAAGCAAATTTTGAGGTTTGCAGAGGAGTCTGGGTAAGAAAATGTTGGGGGATCCACGCAAGCCACACCTCTCTGGACCCCTTGGGATGTCTAGTTTTAAAAAATGTCTGGGTTTGGTAGGTTTCCCTAGATGAAGGCAGCACCCACGACCAAAAACGTAGGTGCCCCCTCACCCCCAAACACAGGTAGTTTTGCAATATATCATGTTGATGTGTCCACGTACGTCCGTGATGTGCCAAACACAAAAATTGTGAAAAGAAATGCACTTAGGTTATGTGAAAAAGACCCCTCACCCACCAACCAAGTTGGTGGCATGCTTCATCATCGGGGTCCCACCTGAGACACCTAGGGGCATATTTATACTCTGTTTGCGCCGGATTTGCGTAGTTTTTTTTTTACGCAAATCCGACGCAAAACTAACTCCATATTTATACTTTGGCGTTAGACCCGTCTAGCGCCAAAGATCTTGGAGTTTGCGTCATTTTTTAGCGTGGACACCTTCCTTGCGTTAATGATATGCAAGGTAGGCGTTCCCTTCTAAAAAATGACTCAGAGGCATGTGCGCCGTATTTATACTCCCGGGCAAAAATGACGCCCGGGAGTGGGCGGGTCAAAAAAAATGACGTCCAGCCGCTTTTGCGTAATTTCTTAACGCCTGGTCAGGGCAGGCGTTAAGGGACCTGTGGGCTTGGAAGGAGCCCAGAGGTACCCTCCCATGCCCCCAGGGACACCCCCTGCCACCCTTGCCCACCCCAGGAGGACGCCCAAGGATGGAGGGACCCATCCCAGGGAACTTAAGGTAAGTTCAGGTAAGTATGTTTTTTTTTTTTGTGGCATAGGGGGGCCTGATTTGTGCCCCCCTACATGCCACTATGCCCAATGGCCATGCCCAGGGGACATAAGTCCCCTGGGCATGGCCATTGGGCAAGGGGGCATGACTCCTGTTTGTGCTAAGACAGGAGTCATTTCAATGGGGGTTGGGAGTAAAAAAAAATGGCGCAAATCGGGTTGAGGCCAAAATTTTGCCTCAGCCTGACTTGCCCCATTTTTTGACGCCCAAGCTCCATTTTCCCCTACGCCGGCGCTGCCTGGTGTAAGTCATTTTTTTTTACGCACACCAGTCAGCTCCGCCGGTTAACGTCATTCCATAAATAAGGCGCCAGCATGGCGCTTTGGAATGGCGTTAGCCGGCGTGAAATTTTTTGACGCACAACTGCGTTGGCGCAGTTGTGCGCCAAAAAGTATAAATACGGCCCCTAGCGTGTCACAAGTGTACTGCGACGCCTGATTACAGCGGAGCAGGTTTTGTTATTTGTACCACACATACTGGTTGGATTTGGCACGAGGGTGAGTGATGGTTCAGTAGATCAAATTTTACTAACACGAGATTTCACAAAAGTGAAATGCACTGTTAATAACTGAAAGGCCAAAAACTGAACCAATGAGTCACAGCTCGTGCGCTGTGAAGCTGTGTCAAGGCACCAACCGTTTTACAGTCCATTCACACACCTTTCATACATGACATGCACAAGACCATTCACGCTGCCAGCCACGGGCCCAGCACATTACAACACTTGCATCGACCGACAGCGCCACTCAAGGGCCCATCACTTACATACGCCCACATACCTGATACAGCAGTCACACTAGATGATGGGAGTGTGTGGACTGACGTTTGGCTGGCACCGCCAGCCAAGCGCCACCCCACGCACATCGCCAGCCAAGCACCACCCCACGCACACTGCCAGCCAAGCGCCAGCAAAGCACCACCCCATGCACACCGCCAGCCAAGCACCACCCCACGCACACCGCCAGCCAAGCACCACCCCAAGCACACTGCCAGCCAAGCGCCACCCCACGCACACTGCCAGCCAAGCGCCACCCCACGCACACTGCCAGCCAAGCACCACCCCAAGCACACCGCCAGCCAAGCGCAACCCCAAGCACACTGCCAGCCAAGCGCCACCCCCCACACACTGCCAGCCAAGCGCCACCCCACGCACACCGCCAGCCAAGCGCCACCCCACGCACACTGCCAGCCAAGTGCCACCCCAAGCACACTGCCAGCTAAGCGCCACCCCAAGCACACCGCCAGCCAAGCGCCACCCCACACACACCGCCATCACTTTTTTCCCGTTTATAAACAACAAAGAAACCACTAACTAATTATAAAATAAGTACAAAACTACAAACACAAAAGCTCTAACTAAATACATGACAGTAATGCCAACCACAAAACTGAACATACGAAAATATAAAATAGGCAGTTTACGCTCACGGTATTTCCTCCAAAATTTTCTTGGTGTGGTAATTTCTGAAACAGCTGGGCACACACAGCCCAGGCTTTGAAGGACAATGGGGGCAGTACATCTGGCACTCCCTCCGGATACCTCTTCGGGCACATACTATACATTTCTTAGTGGGTAAGTCTTTCTTGGGAGTGGGAGGGATGTGATCTGGAAAGTGGCGATCTTTCAATCTAGCCACTTCCTCCACCACTGCTACTCTAGGAACTCATGCCTGTTCCACCACAATAAGGCTCTCTATCACCGACTCCTGAAATGTAACAAATGTCATCCTTGACTCAGGTGAACAATCCTTGAACACAATAAAGGCATTAAAAGTTGCCAGATGAAATAAATGTAGGGCCAACTTTTTATACCACACGTAAGACTTACGCAGAGCAGTGTAAGGGTCCAACCTCTGATCTACTCTATCAACCCCACCCATGTGCCTATTGTAGTCCAAAATGCACGCAGGTTTGCGCGCTTCGGCAACCTGGCCCCAAACAGTTACAGGGAAAGTACTCTCATCATGAATGGTAGATAGCATGTACATATCCCTCCTGTCTGAAAATTTCAGAGCTAGCAGCTCATTATTCTTCAAGGCACTGAACTGTCCCCTCTCAAGTTTTTTACAGACAAGCTCTCTTGGATAGCCTTTCCCGTTAGAACAGATTGTGCCACAAGCAACAGTCCACTCTAAACAACTCCTTGAACAACTGCACTCCAGTGTAGAAATTATCTACGTACAAATGGTGACCTTTGTTAAACAGTCGTCTAACAAGTTCCCACACAATTGTTTCGCTAACTCCAGAAGTGGCCGGACAACCAGGAGGGTCAATACTGGAATCCCTACCAGTGCAGACCCGGAAATTATACACGTATCCTGTACTGCTTTCTGACAGCATATACAATTTAATACCATACCATGCCCTCTTACTAGGAATGTGCTGCTTAAAAACTAAACGCCCCTTGAAAAGGACCAAAGACTCGTCCACACTTATCTCTTTGCCTGGAACACAGACCTCTGAAAACCGATCTACAAAATGATCAAGGACAGGCCTAATCTTAAAAAGATGGTCACAATCAGGGTGATCTCGTGGCAAGGCTAAAGCATTGTCTACAAAATGCAGCGTACGAAGAAGAAGCAAATAGCGATTACGAGTCATAGTTGCAGGAAATATAGCCGTTGCCATCAAGGGACTAGTAGACCAATAAGAAGCCAGTGACGGCTTCCTTATCAACCCCATCAAAAAAGCCAAATATAAAAACGTTTTCATCTCTTCAAGATATAAGGGAACCCACTGAGTAGCTCTAGACTGAGGCCTAAGTCTGGCAGCGTTGTCCCTCAAATATTGCTCCACATACACATTAGTCTGTCCTCAATCTCTTCCAAAAATATATTGTCCATAAACAAGTGAAAGAAATTGACAGGCAAAAAGTTTTCCGTATTGACTCTACACCCTGGGAGACCAGTAAATGCAGGTAACTGTGGCTGCTCCATGTTTGGGGAAATCCAGGTGTCAGGTCTTCAAATGGGAAACCCTTCAGCCCCAGGCTGCTGCACTCTTGGCACATCAATGTCCTCCTCTAAAACAGGCCCTTCATCAGCACTAAGAGTGGCTTCCTCATCAGAAGAATCCTCTTGGACAGAAAACTCACTGCCAGAATCTCTCACTTCCTCCTCTGCCTCAGATGCAGAGTCAGTCTCGTAATCATGGTCTGAACACGACTCAAAAAGCAAGCCAACAGCCTGCTGAGCAGTCACTCTGCGGCAAGCCATGATCCTCACTAACAACAAATGGATTGCCAACAACCACCTGCACTAAAATAAGTAATAAACAAAGTGTAGCTTTATCACAAAGAGTTATGTACTAAAAAACGATACCACTCACTTGCCTGAAAAAGCTACTCATCAGCAACTACTCGGCACAGACACAGCAATCACCAATGATATCCCACTAAAAAGAAAAAAGAAAATTAGACATATGACAACACAAATATCATTGTGCCCAAATCTAAGGACAATTTCACACACAATACTACATTTAGTACACCACCTACAAACCTGTCATTCATGCATGTCAACAATACTACTTTGGAGTAAATTGCTTTCACTTTCCTAAAACATGCAACTATGCAAACCGCAGGACAACTAGTGCCAAAACCGCAAGGATCCACAGCAAAGGAAGCAAAAGCTTTGAACTAGAACAAAAAGAAGAAATAAACTGTTATAATCACAAATGCAAATACTTCGCCAGTTGACAAACACCCCGCCACCAAGAACTTAGAAATTGTCCCTGGTGCCTAAGTGGCTTCTGCCCCCCAAGGGGGCAGAAATGACAACAGCTCTGTACCCTGTTTGGGGGGGGGGGGTGACCCTGACCAAAGGGGGCGAATGGGGGTGCCCCCAGCACAAAAAAAATCTAAGGGGAGCAAAAAAAAAAAAATTCCTGTCATGTCTTGGTGGCTTCTGGCCTCTTCGGGGCAAATAGGCCTAAAACAATAGCCCAATCTGCCCCCAAGGGGAGCAGAAATGGCCATCAGTAATCAGTAATGTGCCCCCCTTTGGGGAGCGACGCTTGCAAAAGGGGCCGCCCCCCCACCCACACAAAACACACACACACAAGATCCCTGGTGCCTAAGTGGATTCTGCCCCCCTTGGGGGCAGATGGGCCTGGCCAATACTAATTTTCCCCCCTTTGGGGGGGAAACCCTTGCCCAAGGGGTGCCCCCAAACACACAAAACACACACACACCATACAATCCCTGGCACCTGGGTTTTGACCCCCCCAGGGGCGAGATCGGCCAAAAACATGGCCGATCTAGCCCCAGTGGGGGCTGAAACATATAAAAGATTATTGCCCCCGGGGCAGCAACCCTTGCCTAAGGGGTCACTGCCCAAAAACATAAGGTAAACATAATCCCTGGTGATCTATGGTTTTCGACCCCGCTGGAGGCAGATCAGCCAAAAAAACGGCCGAAATAGGAGTGTTTATGGCCCCCAAGGGGAGCGACCCTTGCCCAAGGGGTCGCTCCCCAAAAAATCATTTAGAAAATAAAACCCCTGGTGTCTAGTGGTTTTTGACCCCCCCTGGGGGCAGATCGGCTGAAAAAACAGCCGATCTGCCCCCAGGAGGGGCCGAAAAAGGATTCCTGGTCCTGGTGGGGATTCCTGGTCCACGATCACAGGCCCCGCCCTCGATCGTGGACCAGGAAACCACTGAAAACAGGCACGGGGGGAAGGAAAAACCCTTTCCTTTCCCCTGTGTCTGTTTCCCCCCCAAAATCCCCAAAAGGGGAAGGACTCACCTTGTTGTTGTCCTTTCCCTCGATGCGCTGGAAGCAAATGACTTCCAGCGTGTCCTCGACAACAATTGATGACGTTGGCGTGCTGTGAGCGCGCTGACGTCATCAGATTGCCAAGGGGGGGGGGTCGGGGTGGAGGGTTTCCCCTTCCATCCCCGACCGGGGGGTGTGGGTGGGAGGCCCACTGGGGGAGCGCTAGCGCTCCTCCCTTGGGCCGGGTGCAGGATGAGGTGATCGCGTCCCAGGCACATGGGAACCGTGTGCTGGGATGAGATCACCTCGTCCAAGGCACCCAGGGGGTTAATGAAGCTCTAAACACTTGATTAACGCTGCTGTTGAAATAAAGTGAAGAAAGAAAAATCTTAATCCTCGCCTCCGGTCCTGACAGAATTCTCAACTGTGGATGGACATACTCAAATTTGAATACATGACTGTCTACTTTTTGATGTAGAATGCATAGTTTGGTGCATAACAGTGGACTATAGTAATGATATATAATGCTAGTTCAAAATGGTGCTCTGCTTACACGCTGTCCCTGCATGTGGATTCTGATGGAGAACTCTCCGTTAGTTTTGTTTTGGTGAGTCAATATGCTCGCCTCGAACATGTGTACACCATGATACGGTGACATGGTTATATGTTTAACTGTTTGGTTATTACATTTCCTATTGGAGAATCACAGCACCCTAGGTTGAAGTAAATTTAGACACCTGGGCCCATATTTATACTTTTTGACGCACAACTGCGCCAACGCAGTTGTGCGTCAAAAATTTTACCGCCGGCTAACGCCATTCCAACGCGCCATGCGGGCGCCTTATTTATGGAATGACGTTAGCCGACGCTGCGGACTGGTGTGCGTAAAAAAAAATGACTCACACCAGGCAGCGCCGGCGTATGGGAAAATGGGGGTTGTGCGTCAAAAAATGGGGCAAGTCAGGTCTGAGGCAATATTCATGCCTCAAACCGTATTTGCGCCATTTATTTTGACGCCCAACGTCCATTGACATGACTCCTGTCTTAGCAAAGACAGGAGTCATGCCCCCTTGCCCAATGGCCATGCCCAGGGGACTTATGTCCCCTGGGCAGGGTCATTGGGCATAGTGGCATGTAGGGGGGCCCTAATCTGGCCCCCCTATGACACTTTAAAAAACCGGAAAAAAATACTTACCCCAACTTACCTCAACTTCCCTGGGATGGGCCCCTCCATCCTCGGGTGTCCTCCTGGGGTGGGCAAGGGTGGCCGGGGGTGGCCCTGGGGGCAGGGGAGGGCACCTCTGGGCTCCTTCCGAGCCCACAGGTCCCTTAACGCCTGCCCTGACCCAGGCGTTAAAAAACGGCGCCCATCAGGCTGTGCGCCGTTTTTTAAGGCCCACCCCCTCCTGTGCGTCAAAATGACGTCAGAGTATAAATATGGGGCACAGGCCTTAAAGTCATTTTTTGGAAGGGAACTCCTACCTTGCATATAATTAACGCAAGGCTGGTTCCCCCTTCCCAAAAATGATGCACATGGTGGAATTTTGACGCCCGAGGGGTCGGACGTCAAAGTATAAATATGGGGCAGGGTTTGCGCCGATTGTGCGTCAAAATGTTTGGCGCACATTCGGCGCAAACAGAGTATAAATATGCCCCTTGGACTGATTTTTTCTACTGTTTGAATTTTATGTTTCCTATTAGAGATGTACAGTACTCTTGACACAAGCTAATTTAGATATTTAACTTAAGATTTTCTGTTGATGTCGCTTACTGCTTTTGTGGTACTGTGATGACATGATGTTTTAGTACACGCCACCTTGTAAAGTTTGAACCAGGGATGTAAGTATGCACTAATGGCACAATATTGTTGGGTGCATTACACACATGTTTGAGTATGTGCATGCAGATTATTCTGGTCACCACATGACTAGTCGTTGTATGTGAACTGATCTTCTTTTACTGTTTAATTACAGGCTCTGAGGACTTCCACTTACATCTTATATACATTTCATTGAGCTTGGATACTTGCTCTTAACAATATGTAAGGTATTGATGGTGATACTAAACGCGTTAATATGGTGATACGGCTTTTGAATTACATGCCGCTTTTGACACTTGCACAAGGGCTGTATGGACAGCCTACTAGAGTCACTTGTTGTTGTCTTTTGATGCACAAACCTATTGATTTGCTTGGACTTCTTGAACAATTCAAACACACGTTTGTGGGAATAATAATGGTTGTTAGTTGAGACCCACCATGACTCTTTATATGTATACTATCCGGGTCATTGCATAACTAGTTGTTGTGTGTGATTTTACTTGGTCTTACATAGTGTGTATGTAGTCACTTTAAGTTCTTAGACTGCTTATTTACACAACATAAGGATTACCTTTTATATTTTACTTAATTTTGAGCTTGGACGTCTGAGCGCTTCTGACCTTATTTAGTCTTTTATAATTTATTCATAAGGGAATGCCTTAGAGGTTCAATAGATCTTTTCACTGTGCTTAGAGGGATCTCACCACAATTATTTTCAGTTCTATTCACAACCAAATCTGGTGACAACATACGCAACAATCAATTTGTCAGAAACCTTGAGTCAGTAAGCTTCACGCACCATGACCTATGTGGCCATGAATAACCACACCTTTTAGTAAAGTTTAGAAAGTTTATTTCCCTATATTAACAATGCTAACATCCCGAATATTAGTCCAAATACCAAATGCTACACATATACGAATAACACTGGCTGACCAAATCTTCTAAAGAATCTCAATTTAACTAAAGCATTTACAATTAAGCATTCAAGAGTCACATTACAAATCAATAGCAACAATAACTGTGCAATAGAAATGGCATACATCTAGATTCAATCAGGTTAACAAGATCAATTATTAGTTAATAACATTTATCAACATTGGGATTACTAACTAACCCTCCAATTAGAATAGCATGTTTGGACTTCACGCACAACAGTCCAGTCAAAACATTAATTTGGAAAACATTTAACTATGTCTCTATCGAAATAGCTGTTGGTACCTAGAAAGCTAATGAACAAAAACCTATAACAAACAATAACATTTTGTTATACCTCTCCTCAATAGATCGGCAAGCTGCGATCCTCTTCGTCAGTTGGACATCCATCTGGTCAGCTTCAGCAAAGGGACAGTGAAAGGGAATGGCTCAGGCACGGTGGGCTCTAAGCTATCTGAACTATTTGAAAAGCAATTTCTAAGGGATCAGCACCCACCATTAGCAATTTAAGCAATAAAGTCAAAATTAGAAAATAAGGTCACCAGGAAATGCTCAGCTCCCCAAACAGAACCACTATGGGGAAAATCAAAATAGAAAAGAACCCTTTCCCCTCTCTGCAGTCAGGCTAAGTTAGAATTTCCTAAAAAACCTTCCCACATCGTCATTGGTCAGGAAATCGTGTGTTTACAGTTGGCCCAATAAAAAATAAAACCCAAGCCTAAGATATAACTAAATTGCTTTTTACATGTCGATGATTGGCTCCTCTTCTCCTGTTCCCATCGCCAGGCTCGTCAGGTATCTCTTTTGTTGCAATCCATACTCCAGTCAGTGCACCCATTGTTGGTTCCTGGGAACATTTCAGTCTCATGCATCAAGTTGCCATTGTAGCTACCTTTAGTACATCATGGTTCTACAAGCAGTTCTCATGAGAAAGTTAAAGACATCTACTAATCATTTGGTCAGCACAGCATGATGAAAGTAATAATTTCTCTAGGCGTTCAATACATTTTCCAGCAATTAGTAAATATTGCAGCTTGGCAAGGAGCTTTGCAGACTAGGCCCAAACCTCGCCAACTTATGGCCTAGAGTTAACAAAACAAATACATAGAATGAAACCGTTAATATGACATACTAATACAATTTTCTCTACACGTGCACAATAACTAATAATAATATGCATTCTCTAAAAGCATTTATGTAAATATGGCTGCCTCTAAAGTGGGCACATTTTCCAAATCGCATATTATTTTCTATGTTAGCTTACTTAATTCCTTGCAAATTCTTAACCCATAATAAAGGTAAGTCATTAGTAATTCATTCAGCTTTCACAATCCCTCCTCTGATGACTAAATATGTCATCACACTTTACATCATTCTATACAAATTTTAGTTTACCTAAAATCTGGATTCATTGTAACTTATAATTCTTCCTTCCCTTTTCAAATTTTCTCTGAAGTACTTCCCCATTTTATTTTCTCCTCTGATAATTTTTCAACTTCTTCATTTAATCATGATACAATGTATAAATTCTCCAAGCTCTAATTATACAAGTCACAATAATCAATATTGGCTGTATTATTTTCAAAATTATACCTTTTCCTAGGTTGCCCAGCCAATTTCCCACAGAAGCAAAACCTTTACCAACCTCTACCCAAAATCCAGGCTCTTTTAATTCGGTTAAATCAGAGCTGCTATCACTTAAATTGTTAAGGAGCAACCTTTGACCCTGCTACTGCAGGTAGGTCGCTCCCCGCTTTGCCCTCCGCGCCACCTCCTCTCTCACCGTTTTCCACTTAGCCTTCCCGCCGCTGCGTCCCCTGCGGCCCATCCCGCCTCCCCCCTCCTTCTCTCACCGTTTTCCACTTAGCCTTCCCGCCGCTGCGTCCCAGCGGCCCCTCCCCCCACCCCCCCCCATAGGTCAAGCCCTCCCACCTCCCAGCTGCCACTCCCACCCTCCCCTACTCTTATGGCAGCCACGATGCGGCGCGCCAAAGGGAAGCCCATCTGCGCCCGTCCTCGCATGGACCGCGCCCAGCGCCACCCCCCCTGGTCTGCAAGACCCCTGCACCTCTGCTGGCGCCGCTACACGGACGACCAACTCAACGCCCTCAATCCCGGCCGCATCACAGTATGCTCCAAGCCCTCACCAAGAAACACCCACGGACCCTTCGCATGCCGCTCCTGCATATTCACCTGCAACAGAACAACGAAACCAACAAAGACCGAAACTAACCACCTCCACTGCATACTCCTCAACACCCGCTCCGCACGCAAGCACGCCATCGAGCTCTGGGACCTGCTCGACTCCACCGCCCCAGACATACCCTTCCTGAACGAAACCTGGTGGAATGACTCTTCGGCGCCCAACATCGCAATAGCCATCCCGGACGGCTACAAGATCATCCGTAGGGACCGCAACAACGGAATCGGAGGAGGCATAGCCATCGCCCACAAATCCCCCCTCAAGGTCGACACCCACACTGATGACTCCCTCAAGACCGCCGAACACCTGCACTTCCGCATCCACACCGACCCCATCACCACTCTCAGAGGAATGCTCATCTACAGACCCCCCGGACCACGAGCACCTTTCAGCGAATCCCTCGCCGACCTCTCCAGCACCCACACACTCACCTCAACGGATTACATCCTCCTCGGGGACCTAAGTTTCCACCTGGAGAACAACAATGACACCAACTCCACTACTCTGAACGACAACCTCACCAACCACGGCCTCAGACAACTCGTCAACACACCAATCCACATCGCCGGCCACACGCTTGATCCCATCTTCTCCTCAAGCGCCGACATCACCTTCAGCCATACCACCGTACTCCACTGGACTGACCACCACTGCATCCACTTCACCTACAAGAAACATACCGAACACCATCACTCCCAACAACCACCCCGCCGATGCTGGAGCAAAGTTACGGAAGACCAGCTTACCAACGCCCTCGCCCAGAACCCACCCCGACTCCACTGACCCAGACACCGACACCCACAACTTCACCCTGTGGATCAACAACTGCGCCAACACCCTTGCGCCACTCAAAAAACCCACCAACAACCAAGCTAGAAGAAAAGCCACCTGGTTCACCGACGAGCTCCTAAACTCCAAACGCGACTGTCGGAAGCTAAAAAAGGAATGGCTCCTCAAACGCACACCTGACAGCCTCACAGCCCACAAGGACGCCACCCACAAGCACCACCAACTCATCAGACAAGCCAAACGATCCCACTTCAAAGACCGCCTGGACAACAACGCACACGACAGCAAACAGCTCTTCAACATCGTGAAAGAACTCTCCAACCCTAGCGCCAACGAAATCCCTCCATCCCAAGAACTCTGCAACGCACTGTCCACCTTCTTCCACTGGAAGATCACCAACATCCACAACAGCTTCGACACAACTCCCATGCCAGACCCCACTCCCGAACACTCCACATGTGCAAACCTCCTGACCTCCTGGACCAACGTGAATGACAAAAAGACACGCAAGATCATGAACTCCATCCACTCAGGATCTCTGCCCCCACCACGTATACAACAAAGCCGACTCCGCCATCGCCCCCCAACTACGGAAGGTCATCAACATCTCCTTCGAAACAGCGACATTCCCTGAAAAATGGAAACAAGCCGAAATCCGCACCCTCCTCAAGAAGCCCAAAGCAGACCCCAACGACCTCAAGAACTTCTGACCCATCTCCCTGCTCCCTTTCCCAGCAAAGGTGATTGAAAAAATCATCAACACACAACTAACCAGCCACCTCGAAGACACCGGCATCCTAGACCCCTCCCAGTCCGGCTTCAGACGAAACCACAGCACCGAAACCGCCCTTCTCGCCGCCACAGATGACATCAGACGCCAAATGGACAACGGCGAAACATCAGCCCTCATCCTCCTCGATCTATCTGCCGCCTTCAACACAGTCTGCCACCGCACCCTGAAATCACGCCTCCACGAAACCGGAATTCAAGGAAAAGCCCTCGACTGGGTCATCTCATTCCTCTCCTGCAGAACCCAGAGAGTTCGCCTCCCCCCCTTCCGCTTCAAAGCCACCGACATCATCTGCGGCATACCCCAAGGCTCAGCCCGACACTGTTCAACATCTACATGGCCCCCCTCACACAAGTGGCCCGACAACACAACCTCAACTTTTTCACCTATGCCGACGACACCCAGCTCATCCTCTCACTTACCAAAGACCCGCGCACTGCCAAAACCAACCTCCACGAGGGAATGAAATCCATCGCCGAATGGATGAGTAACAGCCGTCTGAAACTGAACTCGGACAAGATGGAGGTCCTCGTCCTCGGACCCACCCCCTCCGCCTGGGATGACTCCTGGTGGCCCACCGCACTAGGAACCCCACCGACACCTCCGACCACGCTCGCAACCTGGGCTTCATCCTCGACTCCTCCCTCATCTTTTCTAAACAGGTCAACGCAGTCTCCTCCTCCTGCTACAACACACTCCACATGCTCCGCAAAATCTACAAGTGGATCCCGACAGAAACAAGAAGGACAGTAACACAGGCCCTCGTCAGCAGCAGGCTGGACTACGGCAACTCATTCTACACAGGCATCGCAGCAAAAGATCTATTACGCCTCCAACGCATCCAAAACACCTCCGCCCGGCTGATACTCAACGTACCCCGCCACAGCCACATCTCCTACCACCTGAGAAACCTTCACTGGCTCCCCGTGGACAAAAGGATCACTTTCAAGCTTCTTACCCACGCTCACAAAGCGCTCCACGACACCGGACCAGCCTACCTAAACAACAGACTCAGCTTCTACACCCCCACCCGTCAGCTCCGCTCCACTAACCTCGCTCTCACCGTCGTCCCCCGCATCCGAAGAAAGACCTCCGGCGGCAGATCCTTCTCAAACCTCACCGCCAAAACCTGGAACACCCTCCCCACCGCCCTACAACAGACTCAAGACCTACTCACCCTCAGAAGACTCCTCAAGACCTGGCTCTTCTCGACCAGTAACAACAACTCCCCCCCCAGCACCTTGAAACCCTCACAGGTACGTAGTGCGCTTTATAAATCCTATGATTGATTGATTGATTGAATAAGGCTTCTAATTTTCCCACTATTGCTTAGAATGAAAGTGCAACAATGTTGCGATTGTACCGATTTACAAACTCCACCCTCCTTTGATAAAAGGATGTCTAACGCAAGGCGGTTCTGAAGAGTCATCAATATTACTGCAGCCATTTCTGTATCCATTAGGATCATGGCTCCTGAAAAACTAGTCAGCATGTTATCCACAATGGTAGACAACTTTTGAATTTTCACTGAATTCAGAATAACTCACTGAGGGAATCATTGCTCCAAATATATCTCCAACTATGCCAGAATAAGATTCTCTCTTGAGTCAAACATGATGCAATCCTTTCAGGTTCTCAAGATGATAAATCCCCAAGAAACATGTGCCATACCATCCTCTTGGAAGACGGTAATGCACATTTGGTCAACAGATGTAATAAAATTCTGGAATTGCTGAGTGTTGTCCATTTAACATAAAAGTCCATTTACAAACAAACATATGTCTACATTCACTCGTTCCCACAAACAATGTATCAGTTTTAGATTTAGGCCTATATACACAAAGCTTCCCTGTGTGTTGTGCATCTATAGCTAATTTCCCTTGTGTTTTGATTTCACTAAATGCATAGTCATTTCTAAATGTCCTTTTCTCTAAGCCCTTGTCTAACTTCTCCTTCAATGCCTTTCTCCTGTCATCAGTCTGATCTAAGAAGCTATTTTCTAGTGATGTAAGTAAGCATGTCCAATTGTTCTGGTGTGCGTAAGTTGTGCCAAATGTCAATGTGGGTTCAAAGAAACCTCTCACTAATTCTATACTATTTTCTTCAGCTACTCTACTCAAATACTTAATTATAGGAACAAATGAAAACACTACATCATGATTCAAATAGAAATACTGAATATGCTTCTGGTTATAGAATCTTGTTAGTAAAATATTACAACTAATCCCATAAGTTAGTGGCAAGCTATAGTAGGTACTCCCTTCCTCTACTGATGACAAATTTGCGTGCATGCATAACACTCTCTCTTGCATTCATCGTCTCCACATACTCATCAAATGAGCGATAGAAGACATTACAAGAAAGATCTGCCTGTGCGTTATCGGCATGTAAATATATCTCATCCCTCTTAAATTTCTCTAATTCTGTAAGTGCAATAGCCATCTCTAAAGTAGTAGAATTAGTAGCCATAGTCTTCTCAATAAGACTCACACTCACAATCAGTATCAAGCATACTATCAAGCACACAATTGCTAAGCCAATACCTATGTATTTACAATACCTACTTGTAGGAAGCTGACTCTGTATAACCTGTATAAAAATGAGATATAGTGTGCATAGAGTCAAGGGGTTCCCCGGAGGCTTGACAGAGGCTGAAATAGATAATACTAATGTTCTATGTGTGGTAGTGTGGTCGAGCACTTAGGTTTACTAAAGGGTAATGTTAAGCATTTACTGAACTCACACAAGCAATAGAAGAAACACACACTCAATGACTTAACTCCAGACCAATAGGTTTTTATATATAAAAATATAATTTGTTATTTTATTTATAGAACCACAAGATTCAGTTTGCAGGTAAGTACATAAAATGTAAGCTACTTTGCATTGTTATAATCAAAACTTTGAATGGAATCAACAATGTATACAGTTTTCTTTAAAATGGCAAAAAGCTATTTTAAAAGAGGAGACAGTGCAATTTTCAACAGTTCCTGGGGTAAAAATATATTGCACAGTTTTACATGTAAGTATTTGACTTACAGTTCTTATCTCCAGGTTTTAGGTAGTCCGTCGTTGGGGGTTCAAGTTAACCCCAAACACCCCCCACCAGCAACACGGGCCGTTTGGGTGCAGAGGTCAAAGAGGCACCAAATTAACGTGGGCTCCTATGTACTCGGAATCCAGTCAGCCAGCAGGTAAGTACCTGCGACTCAGAGGGCAGACCAGGGGGGTTCAAGAGAGGACTGAAGGGGCCCCAAGTGGGCACCAAACACACACACTCAGTGGAACTAGGGCGGCATCGGGTTTCCAATGCAACTCTATGAGGGGGTTCGGGGGTCACTTAGAGGCTGCAGACGAGGTCTGGGGGGGTGTCTCTGGCACACCACTCATTGGACAGGTAAGAGGGTCGCCTGCTGGTCGATGCTACACTGGGAGTCATGTTCTCCAAGGCCTGGGGGCTATGGGTGCAGTGGGTCCTTTAGGCGTCAGACATCTTCGGCCAGAGCTTGCGGTCTGGGGTGTCCCCTGGATTCTCTCTTCAGGCATCATCGTGGAGGCTTGGAGGGGGCAACCCATGGTGGGCTCTTGCTCCTAATTGCCTGTGGACCCTTTCTTGCTGGGTGGACCTCCAGGACACAGCTGTGGGCGTCGGGTGCACAATGATCAGGACTCGCGCATCTGGAGTGATGGTGGAGTCCTTGGTTGAAAGTTTCTTCTTGGTCCTTTGGGGTGCAAGGCGGTCCGCTGGTGTTGTCAAAGGTCGCTGGGCCCGCTGGATGCGTCACTGTTCTTCTTGCAGGTTCTTTGAACCAGGAGACCTGCCAGCAGGGCTGGGGCACTGTAACCCAGAGGCTTGCTTGAGCCTTTGAGGCTAACCACCGGGTGTTACAGTTTCTGCAGGAGGAGGTATGAAGCACCTCCATTCAGGACAGGCATTGTTTCTGACCACAGAGTGCACAAAGGCACTCACCCCATGTGGTCAGAAACTCGTCTGAAAGTGGCAGGCTGGCACAGACCGATCAGTCCGACACTAGCAGCTGGGCTAATATAAAGGGGACATCTCTAAGATGCCCTCTGTGTGCATTTTTCAATACATCCCACACTGGCATCAGTGTGGGTATATTGTGCTGAGAAGTTTGATAACAAACTTCCCAGTATTCAGTGAAGCCATTATACTTAATATGGCTACTCTGCACTTACAATGTCTAAGAATGGACTTAGACACTGTAGGGGCACATTGCTTATGCAGCTATGCCCTCACCTGTGGTATAGTGCACCCTGCCTTAGGGCTGTATGGCCTGTTAGAGGGGTGACTTACCTATGCTACAGGCAGTGGATTGTGGGCATGGCATTCTGACAGGGGTGCCATGTCGACTTTGCCTTTTTTCTCCCCACCAGCACACACAAGCTGCAAGCAAGTATGCATGGGTTTAGTGAGGGGTCCCCCAGGGTGGCATAATACATGCTGCAGCCCTTAGAGACCTTCCCTGGCCACATGGCCCCTAGTACCATGGGTACCTTTTACAAGGGGCTTAATTGTGTGCCAGGGCTGTGCCAATTGTTGAAACAAAAGTACAATGATAGGGAAAGAACACTGGTGCTGGGGCCTGGTTAGCAGGGTCCCATCACATTTTCAATCAAAGTTGGCATCAACACTAGGCAAAAATTGGGGGAGTAACATGCCAACAGTGGCACTTTCCTACACTACTGTTTCTAATTTGCTTATTAGGGTTACTAATGGTCTGTAAAGAATTAGAAAGTAGAAAGAACATGAAAAAATATATATAGCTATGCAGCACAACAGAAATCTCCTTTTGCAAATATTTACAGCTTTCAGTCTCTCTTCCAGGACTTTCGTCAAAAACAGATAGCTTGTCAAAATCGGCACTTGTCACAAATTGGTATAGCAGCTTGTCAAATCAGTTTACACAAAATGTCTCTTCTGGTTACTTTTAGTTGTCTTTTTTCACTGCTTAGTTTCTCAACTTTACAAAGTTCAGTTTATTGATCTCTTCCATGTGCCAAAGTATTGACCTGGAATTTCATGATCAAAACAAAAAGACAAAAATTCACTGTGCTATTCACTTGTCGTTGCATGTGCCCATTTAGGACCTTCGTACCTTCTCCTTGCAATTTGCTTTCTTTTCAATCTTCGATCTCCATCGAACTCTCCATCACTCAAATCTTCTCTTCTTGTTGTGTCTATTTCTTCTTTGAATGTCAACACTATAATTGATTATTTTCTCTTGGCTTGTGATTTCTGCCACCTACCTCCTTTCAGTGGACCCTTGGTCAGTGCTCTTTTCAGTGTTGAACTTTCAGCTTCTTCTAGCTCTGCAGATTTTTTACTTGATGCACCAGTGACTTCTATTGGAGGAGTCAGATCATTTTGGCTTTCATCTGCCTCAACTCCTTCCACCTCGGGGTCTGTTGCTTGTTCTGTTTGTCATTCAAGACTGTCTGCTTCTGAGAGAGCCTTCCTCTGACTAGACTCTCCTGTTGTCTCATATGAGGTTGGTTCGCTGTTACCTTCCTGTATGTCCACCACTTGGTCTTTCTCAGGAGTGCCTGAACCACCTTCGGTCTGCACAGATTCAGTCTCTGATTCTCCCATTTCCTGGAGATTGTCCAGAAGTTGTTGGTAATCTCAACAACTCATCTTTACTGTCTAGCGGATAGGGTACTTTCCGAGTATGGCTGGCATGAATCCAGTTTAGGACTCCTGCACACTTCACAGCTGTAGTAGTAATCAGTACTACTTGATAAGGGCCTTCCCACCGAGGCTCCAAGCAAGTCTTCCTCACATGTTTTCTGATCACAACCGAGTCTCCCACACTTAGGTCGTGGCTTTGATCTTGAGACGGTTGCAGAGTGGCGGCTTCCACCTGATGAGAGAAAGAGCGAACCACATCAGCCAGTTCCTTGCAGTAGTCCAACACCACATCATCTGTTATATTCACAAGAGCATTCGCAGGAACCGCCGGCAACCTCATTGCTCTTACACAGATGTGTTTCTCATACTCATACGAACTAGTGGTAATGTGTCTGGCCATTTCAGATTTGTGGACGCACACATCTTTGCAAGTCTTGACTTCAGGGTATCATTTGTTTGCTCAACAAGTCCTGATGCTTCAGGGCAGCAGCTACAATGCAACTTCTGTTCAATGTTTAAAGCTGAACATAGCAATTTAATTACTCAATTGTTGAAGTGACTTCCTCTATCTGATTCCAAAGAGACAGGAAACCCAAAATGAGGTATCAGTTCCATAAGCAGTTGTTTCACTAGACTAAGACTATCAATTCTTCGTGTGGGGTAAGCCTCAATCCAGTGTCTAAAAATGAACAAAATCACCAGCAGGTATCTCAATCCTCCTCACACAGGCATCTCAATAAAATCAATCTGTATCCTGCTAAATGGACTTCCCGCTCTTCTAATGTGGCTCAAATTGACCACAGTTTTCTTTCCCACGTTCATCTGCTGACAGATGATGGAACGGTAGCAAACTGCTTCGGCAACCTGTCTAAACTTTGGATTAACCCAAAACTGTCTGAATGTGCGAATCATGGCATCTCTCACAACATGTGCTTGACCATGATAATAATATCTAGCCATTTGAGTCAACAAATTATTCGGTAAGACCACTTGTCTCTCCCCGGACACCCAAACATTGTCTTCTCGCTGAACACATTTCAATTTGACACATCTTTTCTTCTCCTTGTCAACATTATCCTGAAACGCTTTCAATTCTTCCCAAGTGTCAATCACATTTAGGGTATAATTGGTATATATTTCTTCCTCCGGTAACAATTCCCATTTGTCCTTGAAGGATATACAATTCAGGGCGCAAAACCTTACAATTTGATCAACGTATCCATTTCCCATCAACACAAAATCTTGTGATTTCAGGTGTGCACTGCATTTCACCACAACAATCTTTTCAGGCATTTGTAAAGCTTGTAACAAATCATGTATTCTTTCACCATTTCTAACCGGCAAACCAGGAGAGGACAGGAAACCCCTCTGTGACCATAGCTGGCCAAAGTCATGGACTATTCCAAATCCATACTGGCTATCAGTGTAAATGGTAACTTTAAGCTGTGCAGAAATATGGCATGCTCTAGTAAGAGCCACTAATTTAGCCACCTGTGCGGAATACACTGCTCGAAGCCAGGATGCTTCAAGTATATCAGAAATTGTGCAGACAGCACATCCTTCTCTCAATGTTTCCATGTTATCTCTTCAACGGGAACAAAATATTTTGGTCACTTTCTTGCAATCGAGTATCTTTAATGTCAGGTCTCGGTTTTGTGCACAAATCAGCTACCTTCAGGCAGTCATGTTCAACCTTGTAATTTATCGGATTCAACATTCTCTTTTGGAAGCAAGGTTGCTGGGTTAAGCACTGTACACCTTTTCAATGCAGTGCAACATTCAGAGAACCTAAAATTACAGTTTCATATCAGGTCAATTTAGCATTGGTTAGATGTTGGGTCTTGTCTCTGGTAAACAAAATTTCAATGGAGTGATGGACCATAACAGTTAAAGGATGATCCATCACAATGCTCTCACTCTGAGTGAGGATCAGGCCAACCACTGCTACGGTGCTCAAACAGCCAGGTAGTGCTGCAGCAACTGGGTACAAAGTAGATGAAAAATATGCTACTGGGCAGTTTACACCACCATGGACTTGAGTCAAAACAGACAAAGAACATGCATCACGCTCATGACAAAACAACATGAAGTGTTTTGTGTAGTCGGGTATTCCCAAAGCCGGGGCTTTGCATAGACTTTCTCTCAACTCAGTAAATGCTTTCATACAGACTTGGTCTAACACTAAGCGATCAGTAACTTCTTTGGAGTCAACTTCTGCAATGGCTTTGAAATGATTGAAAAGTTGGGACTCCACTGGCGACAGTAGCTCACCATTCCCAGAAACATTCAGACATCTCTCTGTGTGACAGGGAGCTTCATCTGCAATACAGCTGTAATCCTCTCCCTGGAAATTTTCCTAGCTCCCTTTTCAATTTGGTGTCCCAAATACTTTACTCCTTTCTGACACTACTGTAATTTAGCCGGGGGCACTTTATGTCCAAGTGATTTAACAAGGCAATAGTGTTATACTTCCATGCTTCTCTCGTTCTTGAAGCAACCAAAAAATCATCAACGTACTGTACCAAAGTTGATTAGAAAGGCAATTCCAATGATTCCAGATTCTTCTTCAATATCTGATTGAAATTTGATGGTGATTCAATAGGGGAAACATCCTTTATCACAACGTTTTTTTTACGAAAGTCGTGGTTAGCGAAAGAACCACAACTCTGTTATTTTGTGCCTTAACTACGTATGTTCTGAACAACGAACATGCGTGGTTAAGGTACAAAGAAGGGAGTTGGCGAAGGAGGACGACGCAGGTGACAAGAGGTCGACTAAGGTTAGTGGGGGGTTTTAGGTTTTGGGGAGGGGGTGGGGGTTAGGGGGTTTTAGGTTTTGGGGCGGGGTTGGGGGTGTGTGGCATTTTTGGTTTTGGGGAGGGGGTGGGGGGGTCAGGGGGTTTTCGGTTTTGCGGCGGGGTTGGGTGGGTGGGGCGTTTTTGGTTTTGGGGAGGGGGTGGGGGGTCAGGGGGTTTTAGGTTTTGGGGCGGGGTTGGGGGGGGTGGGGCGTTTTTGGTTTTGGGAAGGGGGTTGGGGGGTCAGGGGGTTTTAGGTTTTGGGGCGGGGTTGGGGGGGGTGGGGTGTTTTTTTGTTTTGGGAAGGGGGTTGGGGGGTCAGGGGGTTTTAGGTTTTGGGGCGGGGTTGGGGGGGTGGGGTGTTTTTGGTTTTGGGGAGGGGGTGGGGGGTCAGGGGGTTTTAGGTTTTGGGGTGGGGTTGGGGGGTGGGGCGTTTTTGGTTTTGGGGAGGGGGTGGGGGGTTAGGGGGTTTTAGGTTTGGGGCGGGGTTGGGGGGGTGGGGCGTTTTTGGTTTTGGGGAGGGGGTGGGGATTAGGGGGTTTTAGGTTTTGGGGCGGGGTTGGGGTGGTGGGGCATTTTTGGTTTTGGGAAGGGGGTGGGGGTTAGGGGGTTTTAGGTTTTGGGGTTGGGGGGTGGGGCGTTTTTGGTTTTGGGGAGGGGGTGGGGATTAGGCGGTTTTAGGTTTTGGGGCGGGGTTGGGGGGGTGGGGCATTTTTGGTTTTGGGGAGGGGGTGGGGGTCAGGGGTTTTAGGTTTTGGGGCAGGGTTGGGGGGGTGGGGCGTTTTTGGTTTTGGGGAGGGGGTGGGGGGTCAGGGGGTTTTAAGTTTTGGGGTGGGGTTGGGGGGTGGGGCGTTTTTGGTTTTGGGGGGGTGGGGGTTAGGGGGTTTTAGGTTTTGGGGCAGGGTTGGGGTGGTGGGGCATTTTTGGTTTTGGGAAGGGGGTGGGGGTTAGGGGGTTTTAGGTTTTGGGGTTGGGGGGGTGGGGCGTTTTTAGTTTTGGGGAGGGGGTGGGGGTTAGGGGGTTTTAGGTTTTGGGGCGGGGTTGGGGGGGTGGGGCATTTTTGGTTTTGGGGAGGGGGTGGGGGTCAGGGGGTTTTAGGTTTTGGGGCGGGGTTGGGGGGGTGGGGCGTTTTTGGTTTTGGGGAGGGGGTGGGGGGTCAGGGGATTTTAGGTTTTGGGGTGGGGTTGGGGGGTGGGGTGAGGGATGTAGGGTGAATGGTGCCTATTAGTAATGCTTTTATCAGGAATGCCTTTACGTTCTTACTACTAATGGTAAAATCATTAGTAGTAAGAACAAGGTCGGTGTTCCGACCTCGTTGTTAAGGCACTAGTTGTTTTGAAAGTCGGTGTTCCGTCGTACAACCATTCAATAGACTCTGTCCATCAATCCCATTATTGGTGAATTATATGGGCTGCTCCGAACTTCTTTTAGAACACCTCGCTTTACAAATTCTGCAATTATGGGTGCAATCCTTTCAGTTGTTTCCTGTGTCATGTCGCATTGGGGAACCTGGGGAAAACCGTATTTGGCTTGGCTGGGACTTTAACTGGCTCAACTCCTTTGATTAGATCAATGTATTTTCCTGTAAAATCTCACACTTTCAATTTAACTGTTGCCTGTAAATCAGAGGGTAGGTCTTGTATTTTAAAAACCTGAAAGAAACTGATCAAAGGGTACTCCTCATTCACTGTGTCACAATCAATTCCTGTAGGCAAGTCATCTTCATAATCACTGTTTGTCTGGATGACAATGCCTTCGTTCAAACAAGTAATAAAACATCTTGTTTTACGTAGCAAGTCTCTTCCTAGTAAGGATACCGGACTTGAGTCACAAACTATGAATTTGTGTAATCCTTAAAGTTTCCAATTTTAACCTGAACTGGTTTATTGATCGGGTTTGTCAAATACTGATTTGCAACTCTTACAATCTGTATTGTTTTCCCTGAAAGTGGTAAATTTGGAACTTCTGCAGTTCTCACTGAGGAGAGTCTAGCTCCTGTGTCAACTACAAATTAGACTTTGTGACCCATCACTTTTCCCTTCACGTATGGACCCTTCTGGTATACTTCTAATGAAGTTGCTAACATGCATTCCTGCTCATCTGCGCTCTCACTCATCCAGTCATCATTCACTTCATCAACACTGTGTAGTGGGTATTGGTGTATAGTGATATTACTCTGGCTAAGCCTTTGACCTGTGACCTCATGAGGAAGCATCACCTGCTGCTGTTCCACTGGGGCTTAAGGTATCTGAATTTGCTGCCTAGGTACCACTTGGAGTTGGGGTTGCATTTGCTGCAACTGTGGCATCTGCAAATATGGCATTTGCATTTGCTGCATAGGGTGAAAACATTGCATCTGGTTCACATTACTTTGGAAATTTGAATTTTGACCTCTCATCCTTAGTCCTCACATATTTGGAAAAGAATTGATTTTGTTCATCTGCTGAAGAACACCTTCCTGATGTAACATCGGACACTACCGTTTCCAATGTCCGAGACCTCCACAAGCGTGACAAGGTAACATCTTTTTCACCCCTTACACGTCATTCTGAACAACCACAGTATTCAAATCTGGACCACGATTCACATTTCTAATTCCACCATGACCCCTACCTTTCACTTGGTTCTGCAACCACACGTTTCCCTGCTGCTGCTATGGAAATCTTCCTTGCATTCCTGATTGTGCCGCTTTAATCTGCATCACCAATGCCTTTTGTTTCAACTTTCTCTGTTTCAACTCAATCTTATTACTACAGTATTTTGCATACTGCAGAACTTCATCAGTCAGCTTTGCTTGCCAACAAATAAAATTACTCTTAATCATCTGGCCAATTTCACCTCTGAACCCTTCAACAAACGTGAACACAAAATGAATCATGTCTTTCCCCTCAATTGTTTCTGTGCCATTATGATGTGTGAATGCTTGCAACAATCTCTTATAGTATGCATGCATCGATTCTTTCCCTTCCTGAGCTGTCCTGTCTATTCTCTGCCATTCAATATTCTTGGGTGAAGTTCTTGTTTTCAAAATTTCAGTCACCATATATTAATATTTCATTACATCAGGAAATGGTGCACCTGTAGCTGGATCTCTCTGAGGTTCTCTTGTCGGCCAATCTACACTCCTCTTGCATTCGACCCATAAGTCTGCTGGAAATACTATTTCTAACAGGGGGTTCAAATCCTCCCACAGGCATTTTGAGAGTTTTACAAACCTATGTGTTTGCTGGCACCATTCCACTGGTTTCTCTCACAACCTGGGATAATCATTGGTAAATGACAATATGTCACTCCTGCTCCAAGAAACATGAACAAAATTCCCTCCCGGAATTTCTCTCATTGGTAATATTATCACTTGGTCCTCAACCTGCTACACATTCTCAGTAAGATTCCCAGAGACCCTTTTCTTCTTGTCTTTTTTCTTCACCCATCTGCCTTCCCACTTATCTAATGCTCCCCATGTTTGAATGTTCTGAACTAATTCCTTAATGTGAATTGTCATTCCCGGTATTCTCATGTTCTCGAAGTCCTTTGAGTCAAACTCTAATCCATAACTCCTCTTTAAATGCTTTGTTTTCTTAACTTCTACATCATATTTTTCTGCCAGATCTGCTCATTTCTAATGTACTATTCCTGCTTTGCTGGTAATCAGTTTGCACAAATAATGCAACTCCTCTTAACGGTATGAGTCAATTCTGTCTAACCTTATAGTTCCTTCAATTAAGTCTTCTACTTCTAGTCCAAGCCTGATCAAATTCAGCGCACTTACTCCACTGGAATCTCCTTGTGTGCTACTCAACTTCCCTAACCATTCAGTTAACTGCTGAGCTGTCAAACCTTGCACTGAAATGTACTTATTGCTTACACTGGGCACTTGCTTTAACACTAGGCACGGGGTCTCTGGTGTTACCATCCTTGGACTGGAACCTATATCGAATCTCCCCTGATTATTTGGAGGAGTCCTAAAAGAATTCAAATCAATCAACCGATCTGTTCCATCAAATGTCAATCTCATGGGACTCATCATTCCTGTGTTTTCATTGAACCTCTATCTCTCTACTCTTGGATTCAGGATTTTCTGTTCACTGCTCTTATTATTTCCCTGGGCAAACAATGGTATAACTGGACATATGGTAACTGGTACTGACACAGCATCTGGACCTGGTCAGATATTTGGATCTCTATGGTACATTTCTCCTGTATTCTGACTTGTCAACGCAGACATCTATGTCTGTGACCCTGCTAAACCTGTCTCATGTGGGCTGCCTGTCCTGTCGGCACTACTAGGTTTGTTGCAGTATCTATAATAGGTACATATGGATACATTCTGGGTATGTCAATCTGTGGCATAGGCATATGAATTTCTGGAAGTGGTAGGGACATTATGGCTAACCTGTACCTGTCTCTGTGCAGATTCAATAGACATCGGAGCTGTAGGGTCTGCACTAGTCCTTGAACCTGACTCATGTACTGCATATGGTGGGGAACGATTCCTCAATAATTACAAAATAAACTTGTCATCATCTAAGTCCTCACCAGAAGTCAAAGTTTTCCTAGACTCAGTCGGTGTCTGCTCTTTGTCATCAGAACAACGGAAATCCCTCTTCTTAGTACTTTTTCTAGCCTCCCTCTCATTCTCTTGTGTCATTGCAGGAAACAACTTAATTCCCTGTAAAGTCTCAGTTCTCCAAAACTTCTGCTCACTACCCCATCTCACATCAGCTAAAGTTTTCTCAGCCTTTCTCATTCACCTTTTAAATTTCTGTTGCTGTCTGTTCACTAATTCCCAAATAGCTACTGCTTCAAATTTTGGAGGTCTCGGAGGAGGTTTTGAATCATAGAGTACTCTCCTTAAATTCTCCAAAATTCTCACATTACTTGTTCCCTGGGTAGGGAATGCTATGCTCCCGTCTCTCTCTGCCTCTTTGCACCATTGCTTCAACCAAAGACAGAGTGCAGCACAGGCGGGTGTACCTTCTGGCAGTGTAATTTCTCCTATTCTAGTTGAAAGCATCTCCCTTTAGGTCACTCTTTAAAGCTTTGAAAAATTTATTTTTCTGTAATTTACGTTTACTTCAATCGAATCAAGAAGTATATTTAAATCCCAAAATCCTTTTTGTCTACCTTCTCAACCAATGACGCTTCACGGTTGTTCACCAATCTGTTTGCGACCTTTCTCACTAACTGACCTATCCCAGCACATCTCTAGTGATGTCACACTCACGCGTACAGCGGCTGACAAAGCCTTACACCTTGTCCTCCCAAGTTCAGATCTACACAAAACCAAATGCAAATAATGTAAGTACTAAATACAAATCAACACACAACTTGTCTGTTTACTACAGGTAGGTAACACAATCGCCTCAGAAACCATACTGAATTTTTAACTGCAGCATTTAGCTCTAACATATACTCCTTCTATCTGTTTCCCTGACTCACAAGCAAAATTCGACCAGCAAATTTTACTTCCAACTGATCATTGGATCCTCCTGGTGCACATAGGACTCACCAAATCTCTGTTGAAAACCTATCACTCACTTTAACACCCATTCAGAGTTTGTTAACCACGCCCGATTGACATATTAAACAGACAAATTACAACATAATCCAAGTGCCTCATACACTTATACAATACTCCGGAGTCTTAGACCATGCAGGGCCCATATAACAACAACCACATGGCAATTTGTGAGCACAAAGCACCACACACATGGGAAGTTCAATGACTTTCCTACTCACACACTTTGGAATACTCAAACTCCTTAAACAACTTCATTTGGAGTACGCAGAGTCCCTATCCAATCACAAACATCACAATTCACCTGCAATTTGCTTAAGCTGTGCAAGCACAAAACCTATTTCATTCACACTTTCACCAGAACGCCGAGAACATACTCAAACAAGCATTGGCAAATGCCACGGTTTCAGGAAAATCATGGTAGGCTCTTAGGGAGAAATACTCTTTTTGTATCTTTTACCACAGAGACAAACCATCCAACTCTTTCATCAAAAACTGGGAATTGCTGGTGTCCTCTTAGGGAGACAAACCATTCAACAGTCCAAAAAACTGGGAAAATGACAAACTGAAAAATGATGGTGTCCTCTCAAGGAGACTAACCATCCGACTTTGCTACCAAAAACTGTGAATGCAACTGCCCTTATTTGGTCTTTTATAATTTATTCATAAGGGGACACATTAGAGGTTCAATAGATCCTTTGACTGCGCTTAGAGGAATTTCACTATAATTATTCTCAGTTCTATTCACAACCAAATCTGGTGACAACAACATATGCAACAATCAATTTGTCAGAAACCTTGAGTCAATAAACTTCACCCACCATGACCTGTGTGGCCATGAATAACCACACCTTTTGAATAAGTTTAGAAAGTTTATTTCCCTATATTAACAATGCTAACATCCTGTGTATTAGTCTCAATACCAAATGATAAACATGTGTACAGTTGGCCCAATAAAAGCTAAAACCCAAATCTAAGCTATAACTGAACTGTCTTTCACACGTTGATGATTGGCTCCTCTTCTCCTGTTCACATTGTCAAGCTTGTCAGGTAACTCTTTTGTTACAATCCATACTCTAGTCAGTGCATCCATTGTTGGTTCCTGGAACATCTCAGTCTCACGCATCAAGTTAACATTGTAGCGACCTTTAGTACAGCATGGTTCTACAAGCAGTTCTCATGAGAAAGATAAAGATATCTACAAATCGTTTGGTCAGCAGAGCGCGAACAATTAAAGTATTAATTTCTCCAGGCTTACAATACATTTTCCATCATTTATTAAACACTGCAGCTTGACATGCAGTTTTGCAGACTAGGTCCAAACCTCGCCAACGTATGGCCTAAAGTTAATAAAACAATACATAGCATGAAACCATTAATATGACATACTAACACATTTTTCTCTTAACATGCACAATAATTAATAATAATATGCATTCTCTAAAAGCATTTACATAAAGTGACGGCCACTCAAGTGGGCACATTTTCCAAATCGCACGTTATTTTCTATGTTAGCTTAATTCCATGCAAATTCATAACCCACAAAAAATGCAAGTCATTAGTCATTAATTCAGCTTTCACAGACGTTTGCCTTCAACAAATAGATAAGGTATTAGTATTTTTGTTAGCAAATTAATCTTTCCCTCCTTTGGACAACTAAGCTGAGTTATGTTACTTTTGAATTCCTTTTCTTTCACTATGATCAGCATTTGAACTGTCATTACTTAATTTTGGCTTAAAGAGCATGTGAAATCATGACTGTACGACCCGTTTGGAACTACTTTAAAGATTGAAATAAATAACCACAGACTACTCTGGACTCTATTACTATATTTCATATCATTTTTGGAGGCTGGGGGACCCTTGTACAAAAGGGCAGAAGTCCAGAGGTGGGTGGCAGTAATAAAAGGTGAGGGTGGCTAGATAGCACAGGCTTTTGCAGCACATCTAGAAGACCTCTACCGAGCCAAGAGGGGGACATAGCTGAGTGATCTAGCAAAGTTTATACATGTCATACCGGCGCCCAGGCTACAGGGGGACATGAGTGGCTTTCTTGATGCGGAGTTGTCTGAGGGAGAAGTGGCCAAGGCAATAAGCTGATGGAAAGCAGGTAGTCCCCAGGGCCCAATGCCCCCCCGAGATATTTAAGTGCACAAAGTCACAATTCATGGCCTTGCTCCTGTTGATGCTCAACGGAGCCTGCTGGGAGGGCCGTTTACTCTATAACCTCCATAGGGCAACGATAGTGGTGATACATAACCTGCAAAAGGCCAGAGATGAGTGTGTTTCCTATCGCCCCATCTTGCTGCTCAACCTGGAAACAAAGATCTTGGCGAAGGTCCTAGCCAATTGACTTATGAACTTGATCAACAATCTGGTAGCCCCGGACCAACCGGACTTTACTCCCTATGGAGCGACCAGACATAATCTGCGCCTGCTGGCCAGTTGTCTGATGGTTGCGTGGTGTGTTGCAAATGGCTTGCAGAGACAGTGCTCCCTCTTTTTTTGGATGCCAAAAAGATGTTTGACTCCCTTGAGTGACTCTATCTCATGGATATATTGAAGAGGATGGGGCTTGGTGGAAGGTTTATGTCCTGTGTGGACCTGTTGTACACAGACCCAGTGGCTCAGGTCAAAGTGAACTGGGGCTTCTCTAGAGAATTCCTCCTCGGGTGGGGGCACCAGACAGGGGTGCCTTCTCTCCCCACTGCTGTTCGCAAAGGCGATTGAACCGTTAGCATGATGGTTGTGATTAGATGCCCTGTTGCATTGACTGAGATGGGTCCCTTTATGCAGATATCATCCTGATTTACCTGGCAAATCCAGATCTGGACAACTCAGTGCCCAGCGGTGTTTGGCTCATTTTCTAGGCTGAGAATTAATTGACACAAATCTGTTGAGTTCCGGCTCTCTGGGGGGGCTGCAAGGCAAAATCTGTATGCACATCGGCATGGCAACCCAAGGGTTTTAGGTATTGGTGTTTATAAGTTTATATATAATGGGAATCCTTTCAAATAAAAATATACTAAGTGTACCTATAGTAGCCTCAGTAGAACAAAATATAAATAACCCATTCCATGACTCTGAAGCACCTTGTCCCAATCAGACCTACATGAATTATATGTTTTCTGTCAACCCAGATTTCTCATTATTTTTCTGGACCTTATTTTTGCTGGACGTAGAAATATTTGCACTGTAACCCCTGCAAAACAGGAGTAGAGTGCCAGTGCTCCCCTTTTAAATATAGTTACGTTCGTTTATCCATGACTGACACATTTCACTAGCCTTTAGGTTCCTAGTGTATGGTACAGCAAATGCTCCCAGGGTGGTAAATTAAAAGTCGCCTGTGGGTTGAAGCATCTCTTGTGCCATCTACAGAGCGGGCTTACAAAACATGACTTCAGGCCTACAAATGCAGCCTGATTGCAGCAGCCTAAATACCTGCTGTCAAACTTGTTAAAAAATAAAAAATAACCCTTTTTGACTTTTAAATATTAATAAGTCACCCCAAAGTAAATTTTGTTGACCTCAAGGAAGGGTATTTGATATTTAGGTGGAACATCTACAGCTGTGGTTCCCAACCTTTTGATTTCTGTGGACACCCACTGTAACATTAATGGAACCCAGGGACCCCCACTGAATCATCATTGGAATACAGGGACCCCCGCCTGAGTCATTACTGGAAGCTGGGGACCTAATTTTTCAATATTTGTTAATGTGTTTTAATTTTCTAGGCTCTCGCGGACCCCCTGAGAAGGCTTTGAGGACCCCCAGGGGTCCCCGGACCACAGGTTGGGAACCACTGATCTACAGAATTAAAATTGCCTTATTGTTTTACTGACCAGGCCTCTGAAGATATTTTCACTGGCAGGGCTGTATCTGAATCCCAGAAAATGTCAAAGTACAGATTATAAATTTTATGTCATTTGTGTCTGCAAATGGGTTAACATGATCATCCATGGAGTATTTTCATATTTAAAAAAGTCCAATTTATTGGTGAAGTTGGATGTTTAATAAATATGTAGGAAAAGTCATTTTTAGAAAGTTACCTATCACCACCTGAAGCTCCTGAAGGCTAATTTGAATTAGCTCTCTAGGAGCTCTCCAGTCAGTGCTTAGCCTTAATGTGATATGAAAATTGCTCCTAGAGCAGGAACAATGGCCCTGGTGAGGGAATATGTTTTTCTTCCCCTTGCAGGAAGACCATGTTAGGGTGGACACAGGATCTTCATTAACTTGTAAATGTGTCTGCGCTTTTACAAATGAATATAAGTTGAGACCTGGAGAAGGCAACCCTTTGTTTCCTCAGCCCTGCTGGCACCAACCCCAGTGGGAGCGAAGTTACCCCAGAAACTGCTTTGGAGTGGACACAGTGGACCAGCACTCGCCCTCACTCTTGTCACCCCTGTGGCCCTGCCCCTTTACAAGGAAATTATAATAAACACTGTTTATTATTGTTTCCTTGTACAGGTAATGGAGCTGCTGCTACTGGTGGGTGGGGGCAATGCTCCTATGCCCTCATGGAGGAGCTGCCCCTGGTGAAAAGGATCATTTCTTGATCTCAAATTGTACACGTCCTGGAATACACACTCATAAAGAAACAACCCGAGATCTATGAACCAGTAAAATCTAACATTATTTACAGTTTTCGTTTAAACTAAGAGCCTTTCTAAAGTGTGAAAGAAAATCATCTCAAAAAGACAAACACACAATATTCAAAACCATGTAATGATACATTAAATAAGCAAAGCTGATGTAAGACATGCAAAGCATGCAACATTAAACAATACATTTGACTTAGATTTGCTTCATTCCACCGCTCTGGTACAAAACCTTATGAATATTAGCTATTTCACCTGCATAGCCCTGATCACGTTTTTAGGCTGCGCCTGGATGGAAGAAGGCAAGGACTTAAAGAAACATGACAAGGGTTTTTAAATAAAGCTGAATGTTATTCCTAAGGCAGCGCCATACTATTTCAGGCAGAAGAGTTTCAGAAGGGGATGGTCTCTGGTTCTGGGGATGATGCAGGGGGTGGAGGTAATTGGTTTACCTTGCTAGTAGCTGGAAGTGGAGTCCTCAGGGTCCTCAGGGTGCTGAGCATTAGGCCACCGTCTCCACCAGCCTTTGCATGGCGGTGGAGCTACCATGCAAAAGCTTTCAGACATGGGACTCGTGATCCCCATGGCAGCGCTGCTTGCAGCGCTGCCCTGGTGCATTAAGAACACCGTCCCACCAGGCCGTTGGCCAGTGAAAAAGTGGCAGTTGCGGCAGTCAGACCGTGGCGCTTTCACCAAGGTCATAATGTGGCTGTCAGACCTCTGCATTCACAGCAGTCTGACCACCACTGCGAGTCTGGCAGTCCTAGGACCGCCAGACTCGTAATCAGAGCCTAAGTGTTTTGCAAGGTTGGAAGACTGCTTGGATTAGAACTTGTTGTAGGCAATGTTTGTTTTAATATCAAGAAAATTAACAGCAAAAAAACGGCCCAGTAGACCATAAACAAGCTCACAAACAGCCAAAAAGCCATCCCAGACACTGACCTGTCAGACTAGCCCATCAGGCACTGCCTGATTGCCCAATAGGCCTAAGCCACATGTAGGCTTCCTTGGCAGCACAGCCTTCATCTGGAATCGCACATTCCTTTAACAAGAATTAGTGCAAAGAAAGGGGTGTTAGGTAATTTCAATTTGAGTTGTAAATCCGTCTTTTGTGAATTATATGGAACAGGATATTCTTGTAAACTGCACTAACCTCTACTAACACACACAGCAAATACAAATATGTTATATATATTCTAACTAGTCCATCTTTAAGATATGCTAACAGGTAAGATTTCTCCAACTCAGGTCCGGATTTTGATGGTGAGCCAGAGTTCCAGATTTTGTGCGTTTGAAAGTTGTGCAATTTAACAAGTGCATTAAATTGTTGTGACTCACTGATGTCATACAAGCTCTAGATTTGCCCAACAATTTATGTCCTATGTTACACGACAAGCCGTATATACAACACACTGTCATTCGATACCCGATCAACAACTGCACATTACTTAGGTGCTGGAGTTACCTCAAAGTCCAGAGCAACACTTAACTATAAGTACAGAACCTTCATGTAACGATGAAAATGGAAGTACACTGCCAGAGACTGTCTATTATGCTGCCAGTCCTGCGTGATGGCATCAGAATATGCAGTTCCATTACAACCAAATTCCAGATTCAGAGATGCAGCTTTCCCCCTTCTTCTTCACTGAAGCAGCAACAATTCACCAGAATCAGAGCCTGATTTCTGTTCACAATTAAACGCAACCAGGCACTTGCAATGCCAAATTGGTTTGCCATTTATCTTTTACCGCATGCAAACTGGCAAGTACAAGTATGCACAGTGTTTGTGTGGTGTCTCTACATAACCTGCCTATTTCTGAGCCTACTGTGACTGTGGCCTATGTTTTACTGCCCAGGTTTGTGGAACACCATGTTTAAAGGGTTATTTTGGGGGCAGTTTGCTTAAAAAGGTGTTCAAATACGGAAATGTAGATTGAAAACACTTAGGGGGTCCTTACAAGCTTAGCGGGCGGCTACCGCCGCCCGCCAAGCTGTAACCACCGTGCGGCCGCCAATGCGTCCGCACTCCCGCGGTCCCCATTACAACATCCCCGCTGGGCCGGCGGGCGCAAACCTAGTTTACGCCCGCCGGCCCAGCGGGGATGCGGCCGCAGCATAGGAGCCGGCTCCTAATGGAGCCGGCGGTGTTGCGGCCGTGCGACGGGTGCAGTAGCACCCGTTGCGCTTTTCACTGTCTGCTATGCAGACAGTGAAAAGCTGCACGGTGCCCTGTTAGGGGTCCCCTGCACTGCCCATGCCAGTGGCATGGGCAGTGCAGGGGCCCCCAGGGGCCCCAGGGGCCCCAGGACTCCCCTTACCGCCATCCTCTTCCTGGCGGTGCAAACCGCCAGAAACAGGCTGGCGGTAGGGGAGTCATAATCCCCAGGGCAGCGCTGCTTGCAGCGCTGCCCTGGCGGATCATCACTGCCTGGGCTAAAACGGCGGGAAACCGCCAGCCCCGGCGGTGCGACTGCGGCGCTACCGCCGCGGTCGAAATATGGGTCTCCGTACCGCCAGCCTGTTGGCGGTACGGACGCCACTTCAGCCCTGGCGGTCTCCGACCGCCAGGGTTGAAATGACCCCCTAAGTGAAATAATTTACTATACTATTTGGTTGCCTGTAATAAAAAAAAGAACAAAGTATTAATTTTAGAGCTGCAGGGGAATCTTTGGGCACTCCACCAACAGACTCCAACATCTCAAAGATTGTGGAGATGGCAGTTGGCCTTTTGGTGTGAGTAGTTTGTTGCACGAGCATGTGATTGGTTAGTGCGGCACCTGAAGCGCTCCGTTCCAATCAATCAATCAATCTGTTTTTGTAAAGTGTGGCTACTCATCCTTGAGGGTCTCAAGGCGCTGGGGAGGAGATGAGGGGCCTCATCCGAAGAGCCACGCCTTGAGGTTCTTCCTGAAAACGGTGAGCGACGGGCTTTGTCTGAGGTGCAGAGGGAGGTTGTTCCAGCTCTTTGCTGCAATGTAGGTAAAGGATCGTCCTCGGGCTCTGGTTTTGCGGATGCAAGGGATGGTGGCCAGGGTGATCTGATTTGAGTGGAGGGATCTGGCGAGGTGTGGGAAGAGATGCTGTGGTTCAGGGAGGCTGGTCCAGCGTTTGTGTATGGCCTTGTACGTGTGGGTGCGTAGCTTGAAGGTAATTCGCTTCTTGACCAGTACCCAGTGGAGGGTCCTCAGGTGTTGGGAGATGTGTTCTCAGCCTGCAAGGTACAGAATGAGTCTAGCGGCGGCGTTCTGGATGAGTTGCAGTTTTTTATGTTTCTAGTTGAGGTGCCGGCGTAGAAGCCGTTGCCGTAGTCAAGTTTGCTTGTGACTAAGGCATGGGTGACTGTCCTGAGACAGTCTGCTGGGATCCATCTGAAGATCTTCCAAAGTTTGTGGAGTGTGTGCCAGCAGGAGGAAGGGACTGAGTTTACCTGGTGGGCCATGGGTAGGGAGGAGTCGAGGATGATGCCTTGGTTTCTGTAGTGCTCAGTCGGTGAAGAGGGGTTGCTGAGGGATCTCGGCCACCAGGAGTCATCTCAAGCTGAGGTGGTGTTTCTGAAGAAGATGAGCTCAGTCTTGTCGGAGATGAGCTTGAGGCAGCTTTCTCTCATCTAGGTGGCGACGTCCTCCATTCCTGAGTGGAAATTCCTTTTGACAGTATCTGGGTCTTCAGTGAGGGAAATGATGAGTTGTGTGTCATCGGCATATGGCACGATGTTCATACTGTGGCTTCTGACGAAGGCTGCGAGAGGGGCCATGTGTACGTTGAACAGTGTGGGGTTCAGTGAGGATCCTTGGGGACTCTGCAGTTGATTCCTGTAGGTCTGGATGTGTAGGGCGGGAGACTGACCCTCTGCGTCCTCCCAGAGAGGAAGGATTGGATCCTTTTAAGGGCTCTTTCACAGATTCCTATATTGTGGAGTCTGGTGTGCAGGGTGCTGTGGGAGACCGTGTCAAAAGCTGCTGAGAGGTCGAGGAGTATGAGCACTGCGGTGTGACCGTGGTCTAGGAGTAATCGGATGTCGTCGGGCTGTCTTCGTGCTGTGGTTGCTGCAGAAGCCAGACTGGGATTTCTCCAGGGAGTTGTTGGCCTTGATGCAATTCCATAGTTGTACGTTGATTACTTTCTCCAGTACTTTGGCGGGGTTTTATAGCAGCAATATGGGACAGAAATTATTTAGTTCTGATGGATCGGCCGAAGGTTTCTTCAGGGAGGGTGTATTTCAGCATGTCTCCAGTCCTCGGGAAGGGTGCCAGTGTTGATGGAGCAGTTGATTGTGTTCCGGAGCTCGAGGGTGATGGATGCACAGGCTCTGATGTATATGAGGTACGGGCAGGGGTCTGTGGGGCTCCTGAGTGGGGGCTGTTCATGATGCTGACTGTTTCCTCTGTGGAGTGCGTGGACCAGCTGTGGATGTTCGTAAAACATCTTTAATCGAAATATGAAACCTGATGGTCACCTGGACAGTTGTGGTGTCAACAAGAGGCTGTTGCTGGGAGGCACAGACATGCTCCTGGCTGTGGTACTTGGTGGCAGTTGATCGTGGCAACATAGAGTGAGTGAAGCCCTGAAGAGGGGCATAGGTGGTTGGAGCAGCTGAGGTAGTGGAATGTTGCCGGGATTCCACAGCGCACATCTGCAACATGAAAAGCCTATTAACTCCAAAAAAAGTGGCAGGCCCCCCTTATCCCCAAAACAAGAACTGGGGAAGCTGGACCCAGATTTACTGTGCAGCATAGTGACTCTGACTGCCACAGGAACAGTGAAATAAGAACACAAATGCATGAGGGGTGGAGCTTGCATGGATGATACGATACCAGGGAGACATACAAGGTAGGTCAGAGGTCTGTGATCATCCATGTTGGGTGGCACGTGGGGCTGGAGACTGACTGAGACCCCCAACAAGCAATAAAGGCCTAGACTCTGCTAATGCAAAGACAAAGATTGCTTACTGAAACCCTGCAAAAGTGCCATATTCAATGGGGACTCGTGCTACTCATGCTACCCGCTGCTATGAAAGGCAAGCATGCAGGGTTTTGCTGATAATTGCTGGGGAAGGCAGACATCAGTTGAACAGCTGGGACACATAAAAGGGCCTTATAGGCTGGCTCATAACGAATGTGAGTTGCTTCTTGGAAATCATAACTCAGCAATCTTAAAAAAGGTGTGTCAAACCTCGGTTGGACTCTTGTGAGGCAGCTAGACTCAGATGAGTTGGATCATGGGATCACTGCCGGAGTCACAAGTTCATAGTCCAGCATCATAGAAAGATGGAAGCTGCTAATGGGTAGAACTAAAGCACAGATAGTGCCAGTGAACCCCATATGACCAAAGGCAAGAAGCAACAGCCTCCCAAAAAAGGAAAGTTAGACAAATTCAGTAATATAATGCCACAAACCCAGAACATGTGCATGTGCAGGGGGAGAAAAGGGGAGAGAGGAATATCACTCCCAAATGCTGGCAACTGGGAAGATCTTATCCGCAAACCAGCATCTAAAGATAGAGTTAAGCATAAGATTGGAGAAGTGAGGTTGGAAGTGATGCTCTTCGAGCAAAGAAATGTGATAGAGAGAGTGTTGGCATGGAGGAGCGCATATTCAAGCTAGAACATATATTTGAGAATTTCAGACTAGAGTGACTCAGCTGGTGCAGACATCCAGAGAACTGACAATCCCAATGGATGATGCAGAGGGTTGCTCCAGGGAAAATAACATTTGCTTCATCGGATTTCCAGAGAGTGTACATGGTAGTTATATAGCAGAGTTCCTGAAAAACTGGCTGACCTCTATTGTAGATGTAAAGAACCTTTCTTCATGCTTCCTTATAGCATGTGCTCATAGAACTGTAGTGGTACAACTGCCTTTCGTGGCCCCCCAAGGCAGATAATTGCCCATTTTCTCAATCATCAAGATGGGATATGATCCTTCAAGTGCCTGGACTGAAAGGATAGAGGAATAGAGGAAAATAATGATACTTACTGATTATACAAAAGCAGTGGAGAATCCACGGAAAACCTATGTCCAAGTGAAACAGAAGATGAGGTCTATTGGACTTAAGTATATGTTAATTTTCCAAGCTAAGTTAAAAAGTAATTTATCAAACAAAAACCTACTTTGATTCGGACCACACAAGAACCATTGGCATTGGTTGAGGAGAGACCAGGGCTGTGTTATATCTCTGACTCAAGGTAGAGATCAAACAGTGCTGGTACTGCTATTGGTGAGGTTGAAGGGCTAAAGGATATCTCACAAGCACAAGACACAATCAGTGAACAGACAGGTAAGGCTAAGATCATTCCAGGTGAGACAAAGAAAGGGGCATGGCGCAGTGGAAACATCGGACATGAATGGAGATGCCCAGACGAGAAATGATCCTTTATCGCAGGAGGCCCCAGAAGAGCTGATGGCATGGGAGGGGGTTAGAAGGGATGTAGATCCAGAAGAAACACAGACAAATTGTTTCACATTTATATTTCACTGAATGCAGGTGGGATGCATACATAACATGTGGACCATTACACCAGTAAATGGTCCACAATATAATGTAGCACAATATAGCAGACTTAGACAGGAGTAATAGTATACCACCACACCTCTGTGCAGTGATATTAGCTGTTGATAGTCTTGGAGTAAAATACTCTGAGGGTGTGGTGGACCCACAGTGTGTGTGAGGTGAAAAGTTAATGGGAGTTGCTGAGGGTGGGTGACAGTTCTTTACCAGTTGGAGTTTCCGTAGTGTATAAAGTCAGGAAGACATAGGAAAAGTATAGCGGGGTGAAAAGAGATGTTGGAGAGGCTATTGTTTTGAGTTAATGTAATTATGTTTCAATGGACTGGTACTAACAGACAAAATTGTAGGGCAATGGTGATGGCTAGCTCAAAGAGAATAGATCATTGGTATATGGAATCATAGAACACAACACAGAGCTTAAAATATCCTGAATGTGAATCAGCTAAGCAGCAAAATCAAATGGGAGATGGAAGTCCAATATGTATGACGCCATACCCTAGACATCTTGTTGCTACACACTTGATGGGCACAGGCTGTAGCTTCCTGGGGAGGGGTCATTATGTCTCACTGGCACAAGTCTGCTTCTGTCAGGAAGCTAGAGCAGTAGGGATATTGACAAGAAAAACAAAGCCCTTTCAGATAACCAAATGTTGGCTTGACCCTCAGGGTTGCTGTTTTGGAGTGCAGGGGCCCTAGTGGAGGTAGGAATTAACTGTAAGATATGTGTATGTACCTCCCAGACTACAACAGTGAGACTTCGACAAGGACGGATCCATATTGATGGAAGCAGACTCGCAAATACGTATACTGGGTGCAGTCTTTAATGTTGGCATGGTGCTGGAAGAAGATAGGATGACTTTAAGAATGATGCAGACTCCAAAATCAACATAACTTTTTCAGTTTTCTAGTGTCATGGGTCTTGTGTATGTATGTTGACTTAGACATCCACACAGTCTGCAATATTACTAATACTCTGGGGCACATAAAACCTTCCCTAAGATAGAAATGGGGCCTAATTTAGAGTTTGACTTCAGCTGAGTCCCAAAAATAAAACACAAAAAAAGAAAAGGGATTAGATGGACAAAAAGGTATTTTTGGAAAAACCTGCAGCAGATTTTTGCCAAGATTTAAAAAACGAAATGTGGTGTTCCGCCCTTTTTTTATTAATATTGCCCCTCGGTGGGACAGGTCTGGGGGCATCCTCTTATTGATTAATAAGGGGATACCTTCCTGCACAAAAACAATCACAAGAGGTGTTTTCCTATTTCTATATGTGCTGCAGAATGCAGCACACAAAGAAAGAGAAAAAAACAGGGAAACAAAAATATATTTTTCCCCGTTGGGTCACTCTTACGCCACCTTTGAGGTGGCGTAGGAGTCTGACGCATTCCCAGACTTGTAAATCCTGGAATGCATCAGATTACTTCAGGATCCATGGGTTTTGTGTGAGAACACCCCAAGCAACACCCATGGAATGCCCCTTTCAAACAGCGTTATGCGTGAAAGTGTCCTTATTTACAAGCCATGAAAAGTCATGCAAGGAGGCTTTACGTGGCCTTGTAAATATGGGCTGGCATTCTATTCCACCGGAGTGTAAAAAAAAAACGACGCTATGGTGGCGGAGTGGGCACGTAGGGCCTCGTAAATGAGACCCTCATTTCGTACATTAACGATTTGGGAGCACTCCTAAAAATGTTGGCAAATACTAGTTAGAATGAGGAGTACTTATCGGCTACTATCGATGTAGTTTTGTTGTATATGTCAATAACACATGAAGTAGGATTGACAGTTTGTAAATATTTTTTGAGACTACGTAACATTGGAGAATTGGAGCACACAAAAATGCTATGGTCAATGTTAGACCTCTGCCTGAAAAATAACATCTGCTTCTTCAATCATGAGATTTAACTTCAGTTATGTGTAACAGCGATGGGCATTTCTCTGTCATTATGCAATTCTAGTAATGGGTTGGTGGGAGAAAGAAGTAGCATTGAGCCAGGACAATGATACTTACCTTAACAAAATTGTGTTATGGGTAAGATACAGAGACAATCTTTTTGTGATTTAGCATGGCATCAAAGAGGAGCAAAGAGGAGTTAATGGCATATACCTCCATTCTGAACTCTAATTAATTAAAACGAAAACTTACATGTGACACAAGTCATGAATAAATATATTTCCTTGATCTCACAATCTACGTGCAAAATGATCAAATCGAGACAACCTTCTACTGCAAGGAAACAGCTACAGACAGTGTAATACATGGCCATAGTTTTCACCCAAGAGCATTACTGATAAGTATACTATACAGAGAGCTTATACGTATGCGTAGAAATTGCTCCAAAGATGAAGATCCACAAGTGAAATATAGCAAAATGATACAAAGATTTAAAGCCAAAGGCTATAAACAGAGTATTTTGAACAAAAGTATGGAGAGAATTGAAACCAAGACTCAAAATGAAGTTTTAATCCTAAAGACCAAGAATAGAAAAAAAAATAGAAGATGAGAACTCCTTGAGGATGATTACAATTTACACTAAAGAAATTAGGACACTATGGAAAATCTTACAGAAGCATTGAAATTTGATAGTCAAGGATCCCAATATTGTTCCCCGGGTAGGTGACATTTACTTACCTATCGGAAAATGCCACCTCTAATGGATAAATTGGTCAGAAGCCACTTCTCTCAAAAGCCACCAATTAACTGGTTGAGTCAACAACAATGGGGCTTTGTTGAATAATAATTGCAAGGCATGTAAAATTGGATGAACAACAAATGTGTTCACTAATAGAGAAAATGTGGAAATCCAGATTAAATATATGATTACATGTGAGACGAAATTCACAATTTGCATTATGGAATGCCACGTGGTTTAATGTACAAAGGGAGTACACATGCACACTAAGGAAATTAATTTTGGAACACATCAGGGTGATCAAACATGATGATCAGACCTATGCAGTGGCTAAGCATTTGCGGGTATATCAAGCCAGTGACTGGAAAATGTTAAGATACTATGGCATTGACCATGTACCACAGCATGAGAAGGGTGTTGATTGAACAAAATGACTCTGGCAGCTTGAATTGAGATATATATTTCAACTGTGAACTAAGGCTCCTTTAGGTTTGAACTACGATGAAGAGATTTATGTTCATCTGCTGTATGTTTATTTTGGGCTTTTTTGCAAAATTGAGATGAAAGTCATCATATAAGGGAAACAGTTATGAATTCTTTTAACATTTTGACAATAATAATATCTTTAAATATTCATTGTTTTTTTTCAAGCAAATACATAGAATAATAATCATTTGGATGTATCTGCTACTGTGCAAAATCAATGGGCTTGGGACTAATAATTACTGGACTAAATGAATGAGGTACGATACCTTAACTCTGCTAAATATGTAGAATGTTAAGCATTTGGATATGTCTGCCACTATGCAAAAATCATTGTGCTTGGTATTAATTGCTATGATAATGCACTGAACCAAATGCATAATTGCACAATACATTGATTCAAGGGATTTGGTAATAATCTTGAAGGATAGTATTGACATGATTTATAAGAATCCAACAAAGTTGTCCTGTTGAATCTTACTCTTGTTTTTGTTCAGTGTAGTTGTGATTTTGAAGTAATTACTCCACGTTTCATGATGCCTCATAATGGGTAGGAACGAATGTTAGTATATAAGTTAACAGAGTGGAAGGACTCGCCAACTGTGAGAAAGACCGCCAGGTTGAAACACGTTGGTGCAGTTGCAATGTGTGTGATAAGGGAAAGGATTAAAGGAGTTCACGGAGTGTGGTGCAAATTACTGTTTGGAAATATATGTTTATATTATTATATATTTACATACATGTATATATCAGGCAATGCAAAGTACCAGTAATCTGGGGCCACTGGTGCAGTGGTCCGTGTTGGGCTCCTGTAGCCGATACATTCCAAAGGCAATCTCTCAAGTTCAAAGAGATAATACAGACTCCAAGATGCAGGGTGCAACATAAGTGTTTTAATATGCTGGCTTCACGGTTAGTAGTCATAGCAATTACAACCATATTTAAAGTGGGTAAGCGTGGAAATCAAAAACAGACATGTGATTACTTCAGGTACCTCATACAGACATAGCAAATACTTGCCATCTTGGAGTGTTGCCAAATGCAATAGAAGCTATATTGAAGAAAGACAATGTTGTTGAATGAAACTCTGTAAATGTATCACATGATCATGAGCATAGACCATAATGTAATGTCTCATATCACAAAATGAGGCCACTGTGATATCTGCATGAATGCCATGTTGTCAAGTATCCAGATATTAAATATGTATACCATTATAAAACCAAATACAGAGGTCCCTCACGTGTCCAAAAATAATGTCATGTTGTTAATACATTGTTAACACACACAAATTTCACTTTATATATCAAATGAAATACCAGCAGTGTGCTTTCAAAGGGGAAAAAGTTGTTGGAGTCCCAAAGAAAAAGGCAACTATCAATGAGATGTATATAACCAAACCTAAAATAGTGTTACAGTATATCATAATATCAATTTAACAGAACCTGCATTACATAACATAATATTGCCCATGTAGGCAAATAATATATTAAGATTAGATATTACATGGGGTCCTTATAGTTATTAGAATGATGTCAACACCGATAATGTGGCAGTCATATATAGAAAAACTGAAATCCCAGGTGCGCCATACCCAACTGATGCTCCACTATCTCATTGTCGAAGTGCAACTATACTTCCTGGCGATTCTTGAAGGGATGATACCTGAGTAAAAATAAAAACATAAGGTAAAATTTTAAACTTCAACCTCTAACAAAACTAAATTCACTAAATCAATTAAAGCACACAGGAAACTGCAAAAGGACATTAGCAAAGTGGCAAGGTCCTTCTCTAAGATTGACCTAAATGAACTGATAATTCTACAAAGGAATTAAGACCTCTGGGGATAAGAACATCAAAGTCACTAATATCTCTGGATTTAAGAATACAAAGTTTGTGTTCTCTGTCCCGACCTCTGATGTCAAGCCATATGGCATCAATCACTGAAAATCTCAAAACCTTAACATTACACTCATGATTTTCCACAAAATCTCTGGCTACGGGGTACTGGTAATTCTTGTTTTAGATCACTCTCATATGTTCAAGGATTTTCATTTTGGCCTTGTGTATGGTGCTCCCTACATATAGTTTGGCATTTTCCACAAAAACTTCAGCATCTAAAAATTCAATTTTATACCTGTTGATATGTCCTGTAAGCTGTCAAGTTAGTTTATATATATATATATATATATATATATATATATATATATATATATATATATATATATATATATATATGAGAAATTGGATTTCTGGTTGGCAGAGGTATGCACCCTGTCCAAGCAGGTACCACAATCCTAGTCAAGTTAAGTCAGATGCACACTAGAAGTTAACCTGTGCTCACCCTCTGGTAGCTTAGCATAGAGCAGTCAGGCTTAACTTAAGAGGTAACGTGTAAAGTATTTGTGCAACACTTTAAGCAGTAAAACAGTGAAAACACCATGCAAAAATAATCCACACCAGGTTATAAAAACAGAGTTTATTTTAATGAACAAAACAAGTACAAAATTATAAAAATCCAATAAGCAGAAGTTGAGATATAAATTTTTAAAGAATAAATGATCTGTAGTGCTTAGAAGCAGAGAGCGCCAACAGGGGCTATCAATTATGCTAGACCAGGCCAAAGTCAAAAGTTCAGGTTAACTGTGAAGGAGTGCAGACCGGCTACAAGACCCATGCCGGGCCCACTGAGCAAGGGTACATTGGTCCTTGAGATGTGTCTGTTCCGATCGGTGCAGCGATGTCAATGCGTCGGTTCTGGGCACACGCTAAAGAAAGCAGTGAGGCAATGTGTTGGATTCGATTGGAGGATGATGGCAATATATAAATTCTGGGCCACACTGAGGGGGCAATGCATTGCACAGTTGGCAATACAGTCTGTCAATCCTCTCAGCATCAATGCAGGGCCGACAACGATGCAGTATCCTCAATCCTCACAGCAGCAGTGATGCGGTGGTGAAGCATCTACGGAGAAGGTGTGAAGGTGATGTGTCTGTTCCGATCGACGCAACAAGGTCGATGGGTAGTTTCTTTGCAGGAGCAGCCAGAGAAACCCACTTCCAGGGACCCGGACTGGGTGGACACCACTGGCAGGACAGGGGTCACAGTTGGCAGAGTCCACAGGCTGTAGCAGGATTGTTGGAAGTCTTTTGTGTCCCTGAGACTTCAGAAAACAGGAGGCAAGCCAGCAAGTCCTTGGAGTCACTCTGGGTTCAAGTGATGCAGGTCCAGTCCTTCTCACCCAGGCAGGGAAACCGCAGGCAGCAGGACAGCTCAGCACAGCAGTGGTCCAGCAAGGCAGGGATCCACAGAGTAGAAGTACTTTAAGCAGCACAGTAGTCATTCTTCCTGGCAGAGTCTTCACAGGTCCAGAAGTGTACTGAAGTTCTGGAGTCTTGGTTCCAGTACTTATAACCATTTGTGCTTTTGAAGTGGGGAGACGTCAAAAAAGCGTCTTTGAAGTGCACAGAGGTCCCTTCTTCCCAACCATGCCTCCAGACTATCAGTAGGGAGTAATCAGCCTTCAGTGTGGGGACAGTCAATGCATAACCTGATGTGTCAACTCTCCCTTCCCTTCCTGCTCAGGAAGAGCCATCAGAATGGAAATGAGTACTCATACACACCTAACCTTCCTGTGTTTGTGGGTGTCTGTGGGAATACACAAAGTTTAGCTGTCACCCACACGATACATGTGTTGGAGACAGGCTACAGGCACACCGAGCTGTAAGAGCAGAGAAATATCCACTTTCTAAAAGTGGCATTTCTAAAATAGTTATGTTAAATCTGACTTTACCAGTAAAGAGGGTTTAACATTAACATTTCTAAGATATGAAACATGATACAGCTACTTCTTTCTATTTTTCACTACCAGGACATACAAAACTTAAAAGTACATGCCCTACCTTTTACTTACACAGAACCCTGTCCTATGGGCCACCTACGGTGTACCATAGGGGTGTCTTATATGTAATAAAAGGGGTGTTTAAGACTTGGCAAGAGGATTTAAATGCCAAGTTGAGGTGGCAGTAAAACTGCACAACAGGCTCTGCAACTGCAGGTCTGAGCCATGTTTAGGGGCTACCAGAGAGTGAGCCACAATGAGTGCTGCAGGCCCACTAGTAGCATTTAATTTACAGACCCTGGGCGCATGTAGTACACTTTTACTAGGGACTTATAAGTAAATGAAATATGCTAATTGGGGTTAGGCCAATGTTACTATGATCTAGGAGAGAGAGCACAAGCACTTTAGCACTGAATAGCAGTGGTAAAGAGCACAGAGTCCTAAAACCAGCAGAAGCAAGGTCAGAAAACGGAGGGAGGCTGGCAAAATGTTGGGGGGAAGACGACCCTAAGGCTGGCATCTCTAAATATATACACTTGATTCCCCTACATTGTGTGACATTCTACTTAATTCTATATAACTCAATTCTATAGAAGTCTACCACACTTAATGGCACTCTACAACATTCTACTCTTCTATCCCTGTATACTCCACTGTCCAACTCTATTCTCCACTCTATGCCAGTACATTCAAACGTACAGAACTCTATTCCACTATACAACACTTTTCTACATGACACAGCACTCCACTCTACTGTACGTGATCCCACTCCAATTTATAACAGTTTACTACCTATGCTACGCCAGTATTTTTCACTCCATGCCACTCTACTCTATGACACACCAATGCACTCTCTTGTACTTTACTCCATGCTTTGTTACACCACTCCACTTGACTTTACTCCACTGTACGAGGCATTAACTCACTCTACGCTACTACTATGCAACAATCCAGTCCACTCAGCTCCACTGTTTCACACACTACTGTACTCTATGCAACTCTCTCTACAACACTCTAATACACTGTATGCCACACACAGACCCCTTACTCCTGTCCATACTCCTCACTCCACTGTACAAGAGTGTACTGTTGTACTATATGCCACTGTACAACACTCTACTCCACTCCACTCTATGATACTCCATTCCACAGTACCTCACTGTACAGAGCCCTTTTATGCCTCTGCACCCCACTTTACTCTACTCTATTGTGACACAGTACTCTACTCTACTCCACTAATCCACTGTACACCACCTCACTCTATGATGCTCCGTGCCATTGCTCTCTATTACACTGTATGCCAGTCCACTGTACTACACTCTACAATACTGCACTGTACTGTAAACCACTCCACTCTATAAAAATCAACTAAACTGTATGCCGTTCTACTCTACTGTAGATTACATCACTTTCCAATACAGTACAACACCCCACTACACTCTACTGCACAACACAGTACTCCAATTTATGACAGTACTCGGCTGAATGCTACATCACTCCACTCTATTGTACTCCATGTCACTATAGTCTATGGCATGCCACTCCACCCTATGATACTTTACTCCCCTCTACACTACCCCAATCCAGTGTACTTCTCTGCACTACACTCCATCCTACTACAATGTATCCCTCTCTATGCCATTGTACTATATACTGCTCTACGCTGCTCCACTGTCCGAAACCATGCTTCATTGTTTGCAATTCCACTATACAACACTGTACTACGCTCTATGCCACTCTACTTCACTCTATACCTATCCACTTTATGCCACTGTACTGCACTGTATGACATTCAGTGACATGGCACTCAACTTCTCTCTATGATACACCACTCCAGGACACTCTACTTGATGATGCTCTACTCTTTGACTCTCCACTTCACCCTAATCCACTTTAAAATACTCTAAAACACTCTATGACATGCTATGCTACTGTTTGACATGCCATTCCGCTGTACAACTCACTGCTCCAGTCTACAATACATGACTGGAATATATGAGACGCTATGCTACCGCATTATATAACACTTTACTACACTGTAAGACACACTACTACACTCTACTCCACTTAATTCCAGTCCACAATGCTCTAGATTATGACAATAAAAAACACTCTACTCCATTGTACTGTACGACACTCCACATAGCAACTCTCCACTTGCGACACTGGACTCTACACTTTGAAATACCAATTTATTGAAATGTTTTTGTTTTTAAAAACATTGAAATTCAATTAAAAGAATCAAAGGTTAAAGCTTAGTTATAGTTAGGAAAACGTATGTTCCCAAGACAAACCAGGTTTAAACTACTCAAACATTAAACCTGCTAAAGTTATAGTTACAACTTTAATTTATAATTTATCCACTATCTTCAAATTATTATCGGTAGCGGACATCTTTACACACTCTTTTCAGCTTGCTAACTCTAATTCACCATTCTACCATACACTGTATTCTCACAAATAATGATGCTTCACTGCACAACACTGCACTGTACAATGCTCTCCACCACTCTACTGCACGATACTACACTCGAAAACACTAAACTAGACATCACTCTACTCCACTGAAATCCACTCTGTGCCGCTACACTCTATCAACACTCTACTACTTTCTATGCCACTCTATGACAGTGTACTAGAGTTCTAGTGTTTGGCATGCCACTGCACTATACAACATGCTGCTCCACTCTATGATACACCATTCCATTAAACGACACACACCACCACTTTATAAGCCTTTTCTCCACTCTATGCTATGTCACTCCACCCTCCTCAACTCCACTCTACTACACTAGACTCTCCAACACTCTCCTTCTCTGTACTGTACTGCACTCTGCTTTACAACACTGCAATCAATGACACTACACACTACAATTTGAAACACATTTTTATTAAAAAAAATAAAAACCATTAATATACAATACAAAAACAAAGGTTAAGGATCATTTATAGCTAGAAATATGTTATGTATTGTTTCTATACAAATCCAACTTAAAATACACAAACATTAGCAATTAAAAAAAGTTATAAATATTACTTCAATTTATAATTTATGGACCCCCTTCAGATTACTATAAATCGTGCACTGCCGAACACAGACTTGTCACTTCACTCACCACACTATATTAACTATAACTCCTGCATTTTTGTGCACTCTTAATACTACACTGTTTACACCCTTGCATAGTACATAATTTTTAGCATGTGAAATCATAGCATCGATAACAACAAATAACTTCTCATATGACATTATTTGTCACAACACAGTCCATGGTAGAGTGGCCAGTTATAGTTAGTGTTCTCTGGCTAGCGAGCTGAAATAATAAAAATAATTTGAAGATGGTGGATAAATTGTAATTGAAAGCTATAATTCTAACTTTAAACTTTATAATTTGTAAAGTTTGTGAAGTTTATAGATTGTTTTTATAGGGAAAATATTTCATTTCAAACAGTGAACCAGTGAAACACCACACAAAAATTCCACAAAAGCTAGAAAAATAGAGCAAAATGTAATAAATGAAACAAGACCAAAATTACAAAAATCTAATAAGCAGAATCTCAGTTGTGAATGTTTAAAGTAAAAACAGCAATATAGTGCCTACTAGTATAAAGCGCCAGCTGTGGCTATATGGCAGTGCTGGACCAGATAAAAGCCAAACATCCCAGCCGAACGCAATGGAGTGCAGGTCAGATACTGTGCTAGATTAAACCGGCTGACGGTTTACCTTCTCAAGTTTTGTGGTAAGAGTCCCGTCTTGGGGGTGAAGTTCACCAGGCGCACAGAAGGTGTCACTGGCAAGAGTTGGTGGAGCGCAAAGAGCAAGGCAGGTGTCATGGATGGGTGGGCAGGAGCTCCATGGTGGCAATCCATGCTGGTGGAGGATGCTTGCTATGTAAAGAAACAAGCTTGCACCAGCTCACGCTGATTCTCTGTGCAAGTGACATGGTTCAGGTGGAAACAGCCTCCGTACGTGGTTGGGTAGAGCCCAAAAACTCAAATTAAAGAGCTCTAGAGCCTCACCAAGGACCTGAGATGCACCTCTTGGGGGTCAGAAACTCCTTGAAGATGGGTCCAGGAAATATGGGGAGCCTGTTATATCCCAAGGCTCAGATCAGGAGGAGAGCAGACTAGCCCTTTGAGTCACTCTAGGGGCTCCAGGAAACAGGACAGCAAGCTGCAGGTCAGCACAGCAGATCAGCAGTTCCTTGTAAAGCAGCAGTCCAGCAGAGTGGCAGTCCTTGTAGCAGCATAGCAGTCCATCCTCCTGGCCAAGGATTCATATGTCTAGAAGTATACTGAAGTGGCGGTGTCAGAGGTCCAATACTTATACCCAGTTGTGCCTCTGAAGTAGGGGAAACTTCAAAAACATGCCTTTGAAGTGCACAGAGTCCCTGCCCTCCCTGCCAGCCTTCAGAGTCACTATAGTGGGTTATGCAGCCCCTTGCGTGTGGACAGGATACATCCTATTCAGGTGTAAGTGTGGCTGTGCCCAGCTCCTCCCTCCCATTCTCCTAGGATGGCCCATCAAGTCACACATAAGCTCCCATTGTGTGTGGCTGTCTAGGGGAAAACACAAAGTCCAGCTGTCACCCACCCCTGGCAAGTGACCAGAAACAGGCAGCAGGCACCAAATGGTAAGTAAATGCAAACTTTCTAAAAGTGGTATTTATTAGAATTGCAAATTAAAACCTGTCTTCCCCATGAGTTGTGATTTTAAATTGCGATTCCAGAGACACCAACCTCAAAACATTATCTCTTCCAGACTGTGAGTTGCACTTGGAAGATGTAGTAAGGTAATTCCACTGTTGGGAGAGAAATGCATTGCCTAAGTGAAAGATGAATTTAAGAGTTTTTCACTACCAGGACAGATAAAACTAAAAGGTACATGTTCAACATTTTAAAACTACACTGCCCCTGCCCTTAGGGCTGCCTAGGACCTACCCTAAGGGTGACTTATATGTATTAAAAAGGAAGATTTAGGCTTAGCAAAGGGGTTACTTTGACAGGTTGAAATAGCATCTTAAAACTGCACACACAGGCAGGCCTGAGACATGTTTAGAGGGCTGCTGAAGTAGGTGGCACAATCAGTGCTGCAGCCCCTTAGTAGCATTTAATTTACAGGCTCTGGTCACATGTAGTGCACTTTTCTAGGGACCTATAGATAAATTTGATATGCCTAATGGGGATAAGCCAGTTATCCTCATGTTTAGGGAAAGAGCACAAGCAATTTAGCACTGGTTAGCAGGGGTAAAGTGCACAGAATCCTAAGGGCAGCAAAAACAAAGTCAGCAGCAAACAGGAGTTCTAAAGGCAAAAAAGTCAGGGGAAACCATGTCAAGGAAGTGAGGTCTAATATTTAAAAAAATAAATAATATATATATATATATATATATATATATATATATATATATATATATATATATATATCGAGTTTTAGGTAGAGAACAGTTCCATTATATGGAGCACTCGCCAACACTTTTCTAGCTGCAAACGGTTAACAAGTGTCAATCACAATAAGCTGAAAAATGACAAAAGCCTTTGACCACTTCACACCCGGTAATACAGCATTAGATTGGTAAAATACCACCCAAAAGAAACTATAATGAAAAGAGCACGTCAGAGAGGCACAGTTTTGTCCAGGTACAAGGGAAGAAGCAGTATAAGTCAAAACAATGCCTTTTAAAGTGCTGCATAAGATATGCAGAAAAGATCAGAGAACCCTGGATAGTTACCACGTTTAAGGAGTAGAGCAGATCCACTATATTCAGTACCCTGGGTCACTCCAAGGCACTCACATTTTCTGAATTTTCTGAATTTATACACAATTTTGCAGAAAGCTAAATCTTGATCCAGAAAGCGTGCCTCTTTTGATTTAGTGTAAATCTGTTCAGATGTTTTTGAGAAATTAGGCTTCAAAATGTATAGCTATCTAGCTGCACAGTACTAACAAAGTAATACTGAGGGAGTACAAAGGTACAGCAAGCCGAAAACTAATGATCTGATTGGCTTGCGTGATAGTACCCAGGTACAGCAAGCTCAAAAATAGCATTCAAATTGGCTAGCCGCAACATAGAGCAAAATGTTGCAGCTTCTATTTTAGGAGCAGTGTCATAAAAAACAAAAACAAATAAGAAATAAGGTGGCATGGCAGGAGTGCCCTGACTCCTGGCCCTTGTGGGAGTGAAATTTAAAATATATATTTTTTTATGACGCCAACATTACTCTTTCAGAGCTCAGTGTGGTCCTGCATGAATATTCATGGGAGTACTACAAAGGTTTCACAAGATTACTGTGGGGTAAAATAAAATGTTAGGTGGATATCCATGGGGTCATGCACAACTGAGAGTGTTTGGCCATCAATGGGGTCACCTGTGGGCTTGGGTGTAGGCCCTACTCCCAGGCAATGGGGGTTATTGGGTGCCCCTGGTGTGTTTGGCACCCAAGGGAGTTGGGTGCAGGGCCTGACCGTAGGCCAGGTACTGTGTCCAATACAATGTTATGCTTTGCCAAAGGTTAAAGTGATGTTATAATCAGGTAGGGGAAAAATATCTTACTTAACTTTTTTTTTTAAACTCAGAAATTCACTGAAAAAAAGCTTAAAGTGATATTATAGTTGGGTGAAAATATCAGTGTGAAAATGTGAGCTCCTTTGAGCGAGGCACACAGCTATAAGTGACCCAGGGTACCCCAGCCCCTGGGGCCCATCCATAGAGTAAATGGGGAAGGGGGCACACAGCCCCCTCCCCGGGCTGATTTTCTGGGGCCCGGCCATAAAAAATGAGGATTATATGACTCCCCTCCACAGGCCAACCTGGTCTGATGCCTGGCCATAAAAAAGAGAGGGAGGGGGAAATGTGGCCCTCCTCCCCAGGCCATCTCGGCCCAGGGGAATACAACTCCTGAGGCTCTTTACATTTTTTATTTGGGAGGGGGCATGCAGCCCCTCTCTCTGGGTCAATATCGGCCCTGGGCACCCCACCACCCAGGGGCTGGCCAATTGAAAATGGAGGGGCACGCATCCCCTGTTGTCCAGCCAATTAGTGAAAGAGGAGCGTGGCCACAAAACCCCCTCCTGGGCCGATTTTGCCCCCAGTGACTCATCCAGTGGGGCCTGACTAATTACTGCAAGGGGAGGGAGACCGTGAGCCCCCCCCCCCCTCCTTGGACCGATTTTGGCTCTGGGGACCAAATCTCCATGGGCCCGGACAGTCAATGGTGGGTGCCCTGACCTCACCCAAGGCATCCAGCGTCATTTTGCTGGGGCCGCTCCCTGCATGCATGAAGGAACAACTGCACTCCAGGGTCGCTGCTAAATTTTCCTTTATTTTCAAACAAACATGTCTGGCAGAACCAAAGCTTAACATGTTTCGGTCTTCTGGGCCTTGTTCACAAGCATAAATCATTAGTCCTTCATCAGTGTTTATATACCTATTTGCACAAATCATTCTTCAACCCCAAAACATTTTTTCACCTGTGATTACAAAATGTTGTTAAAAGCTTGTTACAGTACTGTTGTCTCACACATTCTTTAGACACGATTGTTAGGTTTTCACTCTTTCTCACTGTGTTTGCCAGTTTGATACCTCTATACAATCTGTATCTCATCACAGGGCTATGTCCCTAATGCATTGTGGTCTCTTTTTGGAAACCTTTATTTTATTAATTACATCGTTCCACTGCTGAAAATTAATGATTATATCATTAGTCAACCATCACACTTGCTAAGCTATCCTGCCTTAGTGTCTTTATGATCGCTTGTAGTCTCACATAAATAATCACATACAATAAAAAGTGACGGGACTGGTTTCATAACGATTATGATGTTCGGAGTATAGGGCTCATCTCTGGTGCGTGTGCAGACCGATTACATGGCTCTCTCAACCGTTCGTAATTGTCAATACTAAGACTCTTTCTACTGCTAATGGTGTTTGGTCTTACTTTGAGTCTATCAGCACCTTACATGGTTCCTACTAATTGAGACTATCCTTACGGTTATTCCCACATTGTTTGCTGCGGTATTGCATAGCCACCAGCTATTCTACCTGACTATATTACTTTCCACCAATGCCAACCTTAATTAATTCTTATGCATATTGATGTTCTATTCAATATTTTGTTAATCTGATCTTAATGTGTAAACCCGTAAGTGTTCTTCCCAAACAGAAAGACAATAAATTCTATGCAGGGTGTCCCTACATGTCTTGGTCCCAAAACGTCCTACCACTCCATTGTTAATAATCAAAAAGCTTTTTCGCTGGTTTATAAAACCACTAATGAGCACATGGCTATGCACTTATGTAACAATTCCCTGAATGTAGACAAACTACTGTAGCATTTCATAAAAAAACATACACCTAAAAGATCAAAAGGTAGGTCAAACAAAACAAATTCTGTCCAAATGATCTCCAGTCTTTAGAGAGAAGAGGGAAAATATGTTTTTATCTATAATAAGTATCTTTATCTTCTGCAGTTTGTTATATACAAAGTGTCTCTTATCTGTACCAATTCAGTTCTAGACTAAAGGTCATAATTAGTCAAAATCATAAATTTACATGTAACTCTTCATCAGAGTAAAGACCAAAAGGGCTCACCATTTACATTTCCATAATGTGTCTGAACTCCCTCTGGTGGAGTACTTTCTCACAATTTCTTCCTCTTACAGTTTTTGGGACATGGTCAATCGCATAGTACTTTAAATCTTTCCATTGGCTTTGATGCTCCACCTAGATGTGTTTAGCCACAGCATATGTGCTCCAGAATCCTTCTCCTGTTTCGCATATTGTGCTCCCTACATATTTCAGCCCACAAGGGCATTCTATGACAGAGGCAGTGTAACGGTTCCTGCATGTGATATGATGTTTGATTTTCTTCATTTGGCCATTCCCTGTGATGTACTCCTTGTATTTATTCCAATTGAACATTCTTTACAGTTTACACATTCCCAGAATCTTTGTTGCAATAGACATTGTTTCGTTGAGTCATCAAAGTGGCTTTTTACCAGTTTATCCTTCAAGCTTGATGCCATTCTGAATGTTATTTGTGGAAAATCACCCGCTATTTCACCTACTGTAGGGTCCATCTTTAAATACTGCCCAATGTTTGCTAAGTGTCCATTGAACATCTTTGGCTTCAGCAGAGTATGTTGTTATGAATCTTATTGTTTCTTTTGAATCAGTTTTCAATTCTTTGTTGTGGTGTATCAAGACTGATCTTATTGTTTGTTGCAAATTTTCCTTTGATTTTTGGATACACTTCACAGGATAATTTCTCATTTTAAACCTTTTCACTGTAGCTTCCAAGCATCTCTCATATTCAGTTTGTTCTGAATAGATTCTTTTCATCCTCAAAAATTCCCCATAATGGATGCTCCACTTAGTACTTTGTAGATGAAAGCTGTTAGCATGCAATACTGAGTTAGTTGCAGCTATTTTTCTTTGTAGTGTTTTCTGGACCTGGTTGTTACTTACATATTTATGTGTCCAGGAACGGCTCTTTTGTTCTACGTATGTCATTAGTAAAGGTCAAGTGTGTTGAGTGCTTATTCAGTTTCTCAAAATATTGCTCATATTCCCTTTCTGTACCATCCCAAATGATGAAATGATCATCAACCAAGGCCAGGTTACTATTTTCCGCACAAATGCATCATTTGTTACTGACCAGACCACTTGTTGTTCAAACCACCCATTGTTAGATTTGTAAAATTAGGAGAAAAAGAAAAACCCATTGCTGTGCCTTTAACTTGAAGATATAACTGTTTGTTAAACAAAAAGAAATTGTTCGACAAACACATTCTTATCATGTGCAATAGCATGTTATTATTTTGGGAAATTATATATTTTGCTCTAATAGGAAATGCTTACATGCTTTGATGCCTATGTCGTGTTCAATGTTTGTATAGAGGGCCACATATATATGAGAGCAACTGACATGAGCATCAAATTGTTTTGGAAAATTTCATGAAGATTCGTCAATGGGTGGCAAAGATATAGGCAAGTCAAAAAATCTTTTTCTATAGAAACTAAGGTGGTCATTATGACTTCAGCGGTCTTTTTGCGGGTGCCAAAAGACCACCAGTGCTGGTGGTCTGAAGACTGCCATATTACGACACTGTGCCGATTTCTGCTAGGTTTCGGGTGGAAATCCAACACGGTTGGCTTGGCCGACGTCACAATAGAGAAGGTTTCCACTGCCAGCACCGCCTCGCCAACAGGACGATCCGTAATACGGAATGGCGGTTTCCTACAAGGCGGTGCTGTGCCGGCGGTGGAAAGCGCAAGGACCCATCCCCACCCAGACGGCCACCTCGCCAAAGCAGGTAAGTTGAACATCCGGAGGGGGGAGGTGTTGTATGAATGTGAGTGGTGTCTGCTTGTGTGAGTGCGTGTATCACCACTGTCACCACCTAAGTCCAAACTATAACATATATATATATATATATATACATATATATATATATATATAGGTATATATATATATATATATATATGTACTCAGAAACACACACATATATGTAGTGAGTTATCTATTTTTCTGCAGACTCTGTTTATGTGTGCTTGCTCTGCAATTCAAATAATGTCCAAAATGATAATGGAACATGACCACAATAAAGACAAAAAGATCAAAATGTGGAAATGAAAACAAGAATACGTCCAAAACCAGATGTGATTAAATCTGAGAAAAAAAGTCACAAAATTAATTGTAACACGGCGAAGTAGGATTGCATTAAGAAGTGAATGTAAAATATTAATATAAGACAATCACTTAGAGGAAAAGTTAGCCATTAACAAAACACAAGCTCATCAGTAGAGAAACTGTAGTTGAGGAGGCCAGATAACAGAATTTTGTAATGTTGTCCAGAGGAAGTGGATTCAATGTAGGGTCGGGTGTAACTTGCATAATTTGCTGTACTGTAATTATGCAAAACTACAGCAAAATTATGCAAGATTATGCAGAATTATGTGAGCAGTATAACCCAGCATTTAGCGTTATTTTCTTAGCATAAAATGCACCTTCCCAACCAAAACGGACCCGAGGATGCCTTTTGTACCGAGAAAATCATGCTAAACGCAAAACATGAAAAGCAGCCTGCTAAATTTGTTGTACCTGTACTCCTATAGTAGGATTTGTGTCAAATTACTCAGAATTATGCGGAATGGCATAGTCACTTAATTTTCAGTAATTTTGTGTCAAAAGAGTAATGTGAAATTGCAGACATTACTTAAATTACTCTTGCGCAATTAAAATTTCTCCCAGCCTAGTTTCATGAAATCGAAAACTTCTTTAAACTGGGCATTCACCCAGAAAGATAAGAAACACAAATGTAATCTGCCTCAAAGTGTATCAAACTATGAAATATACAATAGGGTACAGGTTCAACAAAAGGCATGATCTCTCACATTTCCATAACAAGGCTGCTGAATGCCAAACATCTCTTAATACGATTCATTGATTTTCCTCACTTCTGCTTTTAACTGAGCTGCCACCATCCATCTTGCAAAACACCAGGGCCTAATCAGTTTACTCTGAAAAAAGATGGGGAAAATACTCTAATAAGGAGAAGCAAATGCACATGCAAAATTTAACTATGGGCATTATTTAGTTTGGCAGATGAGATATTCTAGTGAATACATGACTGAGGTCCCATCCACCGTATTACAAGTGCCATAGGCTATAATGCACTTATAATCCATTGAAGACTGCAAATCCTGCAGAAAAGCCTTTCTAACTTCCTTAGTACAGGCAACTTGTGATGTCTCTAGTTACCTGTAATAAATATATGACATAGCTTGTCAACTGTTATATGCTCTAATTACCAGAGCCAGAGCTGCTAAGGCCTACAGCCAAGAGGAAAGGCAGGACACTGAGCAAAATTAAAGTTGCAGTATAAACAACAAAAATAAAATGTGTCTTTTCCTTCTTCTAATGTTTTTCTACTTGAATGGTGACCAGCAGAAAGGATATACTTATGGCACAATGTTTATGTTTTTTGCACGCTTTGGATAACTATAGGAAAGAGAGGGATGTATGCATGCTTCTACACATCCTGAGCTAGGGTGTTGTTTTCTTAAATCTGATTTACATTAAATTGAGTGTAATATGTTTTTGGAACAAACATCTAACTGCTTTTTTGTGCATTTTGTTTTATACTACAGATTCTTCATGTCTGAAGACATTCTATCACTTTCATATGAAAGAGCCAAGCACAAGAATTTGAATAGTTTGTAGGAAGACTTATGGTGTGACCATCTATTATAAGGTATAAAGTACCCTGCTGTATATTAGAAGAATACTACAAGTCATCAAGGAGTTTCTTGATCATATAGAGGAACAGGGACGATGGCCTACTTACTTAATAAGGTAATGGAACCCCATAGGAGATACAAAGGAGCATGCTATTCCTGTATAAGAGCCTGTCTCTAATTTCCTTAGTACAGGTGATTGTGACGTCTCTATTCATAAGGGTATCTCTCATAATAAGGAAATCACCTAGCTGCTCAACTGTAATAACTTATCACAGTTGGGTTCTGAATGCATAATGCCTGCTGCCAGAGCCCGCAGCCAAGCTGAAAGTCAGGACACAGTGCATAACTAAAGCTTCAGTATAAAACCAAAAACAAAACCTTCTAGGTGAACAGTGATAAGTAGAAAGGAGATAGTCATAAAGATAGAGAGGCTTATTTATCAAACGTTAATGCAATGCGGGTCAGCAAGCAACGTTGCTGCACTGTGTTACATCAACTGGATAGAGCCGAGTATTGCCTTATCTACTAACACATGGAGCTCTTCAGCTCTCTTCCTGTGCTGGTGCACTTGTAGCTGCCTAGCGCCAATGCAGGCACCTATGCACCGTGCTGCAAGGATGCCCGTGTTCCGGACAGGGTTGTTGTGTGCAGAAAGGGATACCCTTCTGCACAAAAACAATCTTGTAAGGCAATTTCTTCTTTCTGTGTCTGATGCACAATGCTTCATGCATACAAAGAGTAAGTAACAAGGAGAAAGAAACATATTTCTCCTTGTTATGCTGTAGTAGAGAAGGTGTAGCATGTTGATGCATTCCTAGGTTTACTAGCTTTAGTAAATCTGGGAAGGCACCAAAACCCATGGGAGCAAAGACCAATAGTGAAACTCAAGGAACAAAAACAAGGAAAAGAAACAAGGATTAAGTTTCACATGAGATTGTGCAATTTAAAATGAAGCACTGGGTTTGGTAAATAGATTGTAGGTGCATAATTCAGATAATCCCAATAAGGAACGTCTCCACATCCAAAAATATAAACACCCATTGAAACAAAGCAGTTTAAATACTTACTATTCTATTTAATATTCTTAACTTCTCATGTAGTTACCTTGAACATCTATAAATCACCACAGTATGTATATACGAGTTAGGTATAGAAAATGTATAGAAACTTACCTTTCAATATTTTTCCCTCCATGTTGTTGTTACAATATTCTGTCCTGGTGATATTCGGGCTTCGATATTCCCAGCCTACGCCACTTGGACAGGATGTGCAAGGAAATAGATATATTCACTCATACAGTAACGTCTGTAGGACACAATGGTTGGAGGAAAACAATGATACCTTATAAAGTGACCTTGAACCTCTTAGTGAGTTCTACACTTACTGCATAGCCGAGCCACTAGTAGGCTTCAAATCAGGTGTAACCTCGAGACAAACATAGGATCGGAGTCTGAACAGCTCGGGTTGTCTCCGTAGCAGAAACGAGGTTGGCCTGGATTTGGTAGAAAGAGGTGAAATTGATGTCTTATAGGCAAGGATGTTTTGCAGGGCGAAGTACTAAAATATGGCACACGCCCCTGAGCCATGCGTGTCTTGTAGCCAATGTTTTTGTGAGAAAAATTTTATTGTTAGAATTTATGTCCCTAGTAGAAAAAAGTGCTTTGCCGGGAATGCTCTGGCCGTGGTGTTCTGGGACAGGAAGCAGTGTTTTTAATTTCTAGATCATCACGAGATTGGCAGTGTTTACCTGCATACCTGTCATCAATGAAAACTTCCCAGTATCTGACAATTGCACGAACCTTACACTTGATAGTCCCTATGTTTTCTGGCAGACATAATAACGACTCAGCTGTGAATAGGCAAGTTGGTTCCACTTTGAGGAAGAAGTCACAGGAGCCATCTATTAGCAATTTTTGTATGAAAAGCGCTTTTATTTTGTAGAGGAGATGATTGGAGAATAGAACTGCACAGCCAGTCTAGAAAGACACCGGATCTGCTTTGAATCCTGGAAGCACTTCTAAATTAAATCATATACGTTAAAACCCTATCTAAGTTAGAATTCCGTCACGGGGAGAGCCTTCCGTGCTCTTTTTTTGTGGATCTGGGATTGTGCTGCCCACACCAACCCACTTTTTATCTTCCGGGGCTGAACCTGACTGAATGTGCTCTTCCCATGAGTTACACCCAAAAAATGTTTTCCTTTTGACTGTTGAGCATGATGGATTCTGGCTGACCTTTGACAGACAGAAAAAACACAGCTCAAAAGGTGTGTGAGTTCCGATTTCAGCATGAAAACCAACCCTCAGAAAACTTTGTGAACTACCATTAATAATCGTAGTTTGCGTGAACATTATTGGAGGGTTGTGTGCGTAAAGCTTTGCCAGGAATAAAGAGTAATAGGACAATAGAATCACTTTTAGGGTACCAAACATAAGCAGTAGTGCCAAGTCACGTTTCTGCGGAAAGAGGCTCTTCACTGCGTCGGTGTCAGCATCATGGGTAGCTGAAGGATGCTGCATCATTTAAGAGTGTCTTTCAAGGAAGGTAAAAAAATGATCTTAATATGTAATATATTGCCCCTCTGGCTCTTGCGTGACCCAGCACATGCCAAGGAAGCGATTCTGGCCTCTGGGATTTAGCACGGGTGACGGCACTGTGTACATAGCAAGGCGCATTTAGGGTAACCCCAATGTATTAGCTCTGCTACCAATTAATAGCACATGGCCCTTCTTTGTTCTTAGGTCTGGGCCGGAAATTATTGCCTGAGGTATTTATGTTTTAAGCTTGAGATTTCAACAATGAGACCACATTTTACAAAAGATTAGAGTAAGATTAAAGCAATCCAGCTAAAAGTTGTAATTTTAGCAAAAGGTTAAATCGGACCTGCAAAGTACATTCCATTAAAAAAAGCAACATTGAGAGCCTCAAACTCTGACACTGAAGGACCAAATCATAAAGCTATCTGCGTGTGTAAACTTGAGTTACACACCCATACAGGTTTTTGATTAGAGCAAAATCACCTTTGCTGTTCTAAAAGATGGTTTTGTGCTCCCTGAAGATTTACAGGGTATTCGCAAACTCGTCTCCGACCATTTCCCATCCTTAAAACATCATAGAACTTGAACATGCCCAGTAATTTTGTATGCTTGCAAAAATAGCGCTTCGAAATAGAGATGAGTCACAGATTCAAGTTTGCTGGACAGATAGCAATCTATTCTGTACTTTTTGGGTCGTGATAGAGCGTTCCGTCCTAATAAATTACCTGTATCTGGACGCTCTTGGGTCGATGAATCTTTTGACCAAGTGGGGCTCTCTTCACCCGAGAGTAATCAATTTAATCAAATCAATAATCAATAACGAACATAAGCAATGCCCTGATCAACATAACACTTCACAATTAATCCAGAAAACATTTCGGCGAACCATGACCTTTCGGCCATGAATAACCACACCAGTTCATTCAAAGTTAATGAATTTATTTCCCTATATTAACAAAGCTAGCACGATATAAATGTGTCTCAACACCAAATGATATATGTAAATGAACATTAATAGCTGTCCATAACGGCGAAAAAGATGCAATCTATGCAGCATTTGAATAACAATGCATTCGATAATAGCAACGCAAACCACTAAAACTATAATCTGTAATGGGCTAATTGCATACATTAGTCAGCATAACAAGGTCTCAAATTGCATCGTGCAACAAATGAATCCTCATCTAACCTCAAATTAGCATCTGCATGTGGGGTTTCATGCAAAAACAATTTAGCAACATTGATTTGGAAAACTCCTAACTAGGGCTCTTATCAAAAATCAGCAGTTGGTTACCTAAAAAGAAACACAATGCAATTGTACATTTTCCTTTCATATTTACCAAATTCAATCAGCATTCAAGGAAGTTATCGTCTCACAGGTACCGGTTTCGATCAGCATGGGACGGGGGCAAAGGGGCAGGGTGGACGGGGCAATTGCCTCACAGCGGCAAGATAAAAGGACAAAACTACTACTTTATGCAAAGGGGCAAATCAAAGTTAAAGTCTCTAGAGCGAGAATTACTTAAAGTCTCTTTCTCTCGATTAGAGAAAGCATCAAAGTCTCATTCAAAATGGCGTCGAACATCAATTGGCATCGTAGAAGATGGCAAAATGACGAGGTCGGCAAGATGGGCCATAATGGCTTCAATGTCCTGCAAATGGCGGGTAATGGCTAATGGCAATAATGTCCGGGTAATGGCAATAATGTCCGGGTAATGGCTGCTTTCTTCTTGTGCACCAGGTTTAAATAAACAACAGTTCAAATCCAGTAGGGTCTTCCATTGGAGGGTTCATAGGTTGGCTTCAAATTGTCCAATCAAAAACAACAATTCACAAGCTTCTACCTAGGCATACATTATCCTTGGAGTCGGGAACGTAAGTTGCAACATATTTTACCAATTAACTCACTTTCAGAGCTTCCATTGTCTGCACCTGCAGATTGACCTTGGAGCAAAGAAGAAGATGCCAGGCTGGCACGAAACCTTAAAGATAAGCATGTGAACCGATCTCACTGGAAAAGTACAGCTTCAAGCAAGAATACACGTTTTATTAGCACATTAGAAAAACACGAGCATCTAAACCGTGAGACAAGGCAACTAGGCCGAAGCCTCCACTAAAGTTATGCTAAGTTAAAACATTTCAAACAAGCAAATCATGGCACACGTTTACGGTTATGTCAGATTAGTACAATTCTAATACATCACGTTATATAAAGCACGCTTATAAATGTTGGCGAACTACTCTGAGGGCACATTTGTCCCCGTACAATCTTTATTAGTTCTGTTAAAGTCACACTTGATTATTGCGGCACTACGTTTATGCGCTAATAAATGTAAAACCTTCGTTTCTGCGTCATCAATCCCTCCTCTGATGACTATTTGTCATCACACAAAACTATTCCCACAAATTTTATTCCATTAAAATTCTGTCAATTCTCTTTGCCTTTTAGTTCCCCTTGTTCTTGCCTTGTATTCTTCTGCCATTCTTTTCATCATTTTCTCTTCCTTCCTCCTCTTAATTCTTGCCATGATCATTAGTATTCCCCTCTTTATTCCCCAAATCCCAAAGATGCAAATTAGTACTATTAGTATTCCCTGTATTATTTTTAGTAATATTCCATTCCAAATGCCACCAAGCCAATTTCCCACTGAAGCAACTCCCTTTCCAACCTTCTCCCAAACTCCTGGTTCTTTCAATTCCTTCAAGTCTGCACTCTCTTTTGTTAGATTTGCAAGCATTGTTTTAATCTTCACACTGTTGTCTGGTATATACGTGCAACAGTGACGCGCACCAAGCATTTTCCAAACGCCGCCATCCTTTGCTAAAAGAATGTCTAGGGCAAGCCTGTTTTGAAGAGTCATAGCTCTTTCTGCTGCAAGTTCAGCATCCATCAGTATTATAGCACCTGAAAACTTTGTCAACATGTTATCCACTATAGTAGACAACTTTCTTATTTTGATGGAATTCAACACAACTCCCAATGAAGGAATCATGGCTCCAAATATATCTCCTACCACAGCAGCTGCGGTCTCTCTTTTCTGGATATGATGAGATCCAGAAGTCTTTGGAATCACTGATAGGTCATCCAGTTGATAAACCTTTGGGAACACTATACCCAAATAACATCTCCCCCACCATCCCTTTGGAAGACGATAATAGGCATTATACCCACAAATGTAATATACACCAGGTATGACAGGGTCAAGTCCGTTCAGCATGAATGTCCATTTGGCCTTAAAGATAAACGTATGTTTACATTCACTCGCTCCCACGAAAATGTTATCATAATAAGATTCACCACGATATATACAAAATTTCCCTACATGCCAAGCGTCTAAAGCTATTCTTCCTTGTGTTTTTATTGCGGCAAAAGCATAATTATCTACTGAAGTCCTCTTACTTAGCTCTTTTTCTAATTTCGCATTCATTTGTGCCCTTCTATCATCTGTGCGATCTAAAAAGCTTATTTCTACTGCAGAGAGCGAGCAGGTAAGATTTTCCCTATGAGCGTGAGCTGTTTCAAAAGGTTGCATTGGCTCGAAAAATTCCCTCATTATTTTAGCATCCCAATCTTTAGCAATCTGGCTTAGTTGCGTTATTATAGGAACATATGCAAAGGTAACATTATAATTTGAATAAAAATACTGTATGTTAGTTTGACCATAAAATCTAGAAGTTACTAAACTACATGTAATCCCATATGTAAGAGGCATGTGGTGATAAGTCACCCCTTCCGTTACCTATGTCGGTATCTGTGTACACACATAACAATCTTTCGCATCCATAGTTTCAACATATTCTGTTAGTAAGCGATAGAAAACATTATATGAAAGTTCCTTCTTATCATGCAAGTGTCTCTCATCTAATTCTAGTCTTTTCAATGCAGTTAGTTCAGTGACAGTAACAGGAGCAGAAGTAGAAGCATCAATTTTCTCATTCTCACCCTTATCACGCGTTGCAAGCACTATTGCCATTATTATTAGTACACATGCAGTTATCAAGCCTATACACGCATATTTACAATATTTCACTCTACTGTTTTGTGTAGCGTACTTAGTCATGATCTGTATAGAATCAGAGAGCTAGAAGCACTTATAAAGAAACGATTTAGCAATTAGTTACAAAGCTGAACGAGCGCAATGTTCACACAGTTTTCTTCAGGAGCCCAGTCACTTATCGGTTAGCAGCATTTGTCTCAATTCGGCAATAACTCAGTCTTTTATCAGTTAGCAACGTTGTCTCAAATCGGGTTTAAGAGTCAATCAGGTTATCAAAGTCTTATCAAGTTAGCAAATGTCTCATCCGGTTTAGCAATGTCTCAGCTGGTTGTATCACGTTAGATTATAGCAAGCAATGTAATTTATCAGTTTTTCAGTCAATAGTGTCCATAAAACTTTTCTTTTCTATTAGTATCTCTTCTTCTTCGTTCTCGAGGCTAAGAGATACAAATTCGTCGGTCCAATCGTCATTGACTACATATGCCCATTCTGGACCGGAATATCTCCTGTTTGGTATCCTTTTCCTTTTCAATTTTGCATCTCTCTTTGATTCTGCCTCACTGGTACTTTCCTCTTTGGCCAAGTCTTTTTCTTCACTTGATGTTGGTACCACGACAGACACTTCCTTTCTTTTCTCTTTCACTCTTGGCCCTTCACTGTCGTTCAACGTTTCTCTAGTTCTTAGTTTTACTGGTGATATACTTGGTCTTCTCTTTGCACTGTGTCCACTTGATGGACCTGCGATCTCTTCTGAAGAAGTTTGAACAGTTTCGTTCTGTTCTGCCTTGTCCCCTCCTTCTGGGGAGTCAATCAGGTTTTCCTTTTCTTTTTCTGTACCGTCTGCTTCTGGGAAAGCCCTCCTCTGATCAGGCTCTCCTGCTTCTTCACCTCTTTCGAGCCCTTTGTCACCGTTACTTTCTTCAGGCTCTTTGTCACTTTCAGCTGCTTCAGGCTCTTTGTTACCTTCAGCTGCTTCGTCGCTGTCTGAGGTTTCTCCTTGGTCTTCCCCAAGTGAATCGGTTGTTTCGTCCTCAGAGAATATTTCTCTCTCCTCTATTTCTGCCTGTTCGCTTCTAGTTCTGTTTTGCTCTGTCTCAGCGCTCGGCACTTTGTTATCAGGTACTGGCAGTTTCAGCGCTTCAACTTCCTCATCTGTGGGACACAACACTTTCTTTGTATGACTGGTGTGAATCCAGTTGGGAACTCCCGCACACTTCACAGCGGTAGTGGTCGTCAGGATCACTTGGAAAGGGCCTTTCCAACGGGGTTCCAGACATGACTTCCTCACGTGCTTCTTTATCACGACCCAGTCACCTGCTTTCAGTGTGTGTCCTGGACCTTGGATCGGTGGCAAGGTGGTTGCTTCCACCTGGTGAGAGAAAGAGCGAACCACGTCAGCCAGACCTTTGCAGTAGTCTAACACCATATCATCTGTAATATTCAAAAGCGCGTTTGCAGGGACTGCAGGAAGTCTCATGGCCCTGCCCATGAGAATTTCGTGCGGGGACAATCCAGTCTTTCTGTCAGGGGTGTTTCTCATTGACATTAACACCAAAGGCAATGCGTCAGGCCATTTCAAATTTGTCGATGCACATATTTTCGCCATTCTTGATTTCAGTGTACCATTCATTTGTTCCACCAGTCCTGAGGCTTCAGGGCGATAGCTACAATGCAGTTTTTGCTCAATGTTCAGCGCTGCGCAAAGTAACTTTATCACCTCGTTATTGAAGTGACTTCCTCTATCTGATTCTAAAGAGATCGGGAATCCGAAACGTGGTATCAACTCCCTCAACAATAGTTTTGCAACTGTAAGGCTGTCATTTCTACGTGTGGGGTATGCTTCAATCCAGTGACTAAAAATGCACACAATCACCAACACATACTTCAGACCTCCATGCACAGGCATCTCAATAAAGTCCATCTGCATTCTGCTGAACGGGCAGCTCGCCCTGCCAATGTGGCTCATGTTCACAACCGTTCCCTTTCCTGGGTTCATCTGCTGACAAATGACACAACGATGGCAAACTGCTTCTGCCACTTGACGGAATCTGGGGTTAAACCAATCAGTTTTGAACAATCTTATCATGGCATCTCTCCCTAGGTGAGCCTGCCCATGATAGAACCGCGCTAGCTGCGATAAGAGACTATTTGGTAAAACAAATTTTCCCTCATTTGAAACCCATAACTCATCTGGTCTCCTTGTACATTGTGACTTAATCCAGGAAGCTCTTTCATCCTCCCTGACGCTATTCTGTAATGCTTTTAGTTCATCCATTGTATCCACGACCTTCAAGGCAAATGCTTCAGCTGGTTCGAGCTCTGGCTCACTTATCAAATTCCATTCATCCCTGAGCAATATACAGTTCAAGGCACAAAATCTTGCGACTTGATCCGCATATGCATTTCCCAGGGAAACATAGTCCTGTCCTTTTGTATGAGCACTACACTTTACCACTGCAATTTCGGCTGGCATCTGAATGGCGTGTAACAATTCCCTTATTCTCTCCCCGTTTTTCACTGGGGACCCTGAAGAGGTCAGGAAACCTCTCTGTGACCATAATTGCCCAAAGTCGTGCACAATTCCAAACCCGTACTGACTGTCAGTGTAAATGGTAACCTTCATCAATGTAGACAGTTGGCATGCTCTTGTAAGGGCTACAAGCTCTGCTACTTGTGCGGAATAGACTCCTTGAAGCCAGGACGCTTCCAAGACACCTGTTACAGTACATACAGCATATCCTGCTTTCAAAATTCCCAATGCATCTCTTAAACATGACCCATCAACAAAAACAATTTGGTCATTTTCATCAAGCTTAGTATCCTTAATGTCAGGTCGGGGTTTTGTGCAAAATTCAGTCACCTGAAGGCAGTCGTGCTCGACGTCTTCAGCGTTCTCAATTTCAGCATTTTCACCGGGAAGCAAGGTTGCTGGATTCAACGTAGTGCACCTTTTCAGCTGCACATTCGGTGAGCCCAGAATTATTGTTTCATACCTTGTGAGTCTTGCTCCAGTCATGTGTTGTGTTCGGGAGCGGGTCAAAAGTATCTCAACTGAGTGAGGGACCATGACTGTTAATGGGTGTCCCATCACTATTCCTTCACTCTGAGTGAGGCTGATACCAACTGCTGCTATGGCGCGCAAACACCCTGGCAGTGCTGCTGCGACCGCATCCAAAGTAGCTGAAAAATACGCTACTGGTCTGTTTATGCCACCATGGGCTTGGGTCAAGACAGACAAAGAACATGCATCACGTTCATGACAAAACAATGTGAAAGGCTTTGTGTAATCAGGCATACCTAAAGCTGGAGCCCTGCACATGCATTCTTTCAATTCAATAAAAGCATCCATCTCATCTCCTTTCAGCTCGATTTCATCCAAGGCATCCTTCTGGGTCAGTTTCAGTAAAGGCTTTGCTAGAGTTGAGAAGTTGGGAATCCACTGGCGACAGTAGCTCACCATCCCCAAAAACTTCCTCACCTCCCTCCTTGTCTTTGGTGGACTCATTTGAAGTACACTTGTTATTCTTTCCTTCATTATTCTCCGTGACCCTTTCTCTATTTGATGACCCAAGTATTTCACTTTCTTTTGACAGAACTGCAACTTTGAAGGAGACACCTTGTGTCCATTCCTTCCCAAATGGTTCAGTAGAGCAATGGTGTCGGCTGTGCAGCCACTTTCTGTCTTAGATGCAATCAGTAAGTCATCAATGTACTGTACTAGGGTTGACTCGAATGGCAATTCTAACGCTTCCAAGTCTTTCTTTAGAATCTGATTGAAAATTGACGGTGACTCAGAAAACCCTTGAGGAATTCGACACCAACTGTAAACTCTGTCTAAGAATTTGAAACAAAAGAGAAATTGGCTGTCCTCATGAAGAGGCACCGAAAAGAATGCTTGTGACAAGTCGATGACTGAGAACCACTCGGCATCGCAAGGGACTTGAAACATTATCACAGCTGGATTCGGTACTACAGGGCAGCATTTAATTACGATGTCATTTATTTTCCTCAAGTCCTGCACGATTCGGACCTTTCCACTCGGCTTTATTAGTCCCATGATTGGTGAATTACATGGACTGCTTAACACTTCTTTCAGTACTCCCTGTTTTACAAACTCGTCAATGAGTTGGGCGACTTTCATGAGGGTGTCTTGTGCCATGTGGTATTGTGGGGTCTGGGGAAAGGTTACATTGGGTTTTACGGTCACTTTCACTGGTTCCACTCCTTTCACCAATCCCACCTCTTTTCCTGTCATATCCCACACTTCCTTTCCGACTGTTTCCCGTAATTCAGCTGGAATATCTTCTTCAGTTATCATCGGAAAAAGGTTAATCAGAGGATATGCTTCATCGACAGTTTCCATCTCATCCCCTTCTACACTGTCCTCTTCTTCCCCATCACTGCTCGTCTGAATTCTAATTCCATCGTTCGAACACATAATCGAACATCCCAATTTGCACAATAGGTCTCTCCCTAACAGTGCTATCGGGCTTGAGTCACATACCACAAATTTATGTGACCCTTGATAGTTACCAATTCTGACCTGTACTGGATCTGTGATTGGGTTCGTCAGGTACCTGTTTGCTACTCCCACTACTTGAACTGTTCTCCCTGAGAGTGGCAAATTTGGTACTTCAATGCTCCTAACAGTTGAACGTGTGGCTCCTGTGTCAACCAAGAATGAAACACGATGACCCATAACTCTTCCCTCCACATATGGACCCTTTTGATCAACTTCCAAGGATGCTGCAAGCACACAATTTCCCTCCTCATCTGAACTTTCACTCTCCCATACATTGTTTATTCCATTCTCACTGTGTAATGGGAACTGTTGTACTGTGCCATTTGTATTCATCACCTGACCCGAGACCTGTGGAGGAACCATCACTTGCTGCTGACTCATTGGTGCCAAAGGTATTTGCATTTGCTGATTAGGTACCATGGGAAACTGCTGTTGCATTGGCTGCATTTGCGTCATCTGCATACGGGGCATCTGCATCTGCTGCGGCTGCATGGGCTGTAATCCCTGCAGCTGATTTATGGTCTGAAAATTTGGGTTTGGACCTCTCATTTTCAGTCCCCTCATTGTCTGGAATGCATTGACATAATTGTTTTGCTGACCAACACCTGCACCTTCCTGCACCACCATCGGGCACTCGCGTTTCCAATGCCCGACGATTCCGCACACGTGACACGGCATCACCCTTTTCATTGCCTGCACACCATTCGGAATCGCAACAGTGTTCAAATCCGGACCATTACTCCCAAAGCCTCCTCTGCCTCTGCCTCTCACCTGTGGCTGAAACACCATGTTTCCCTGCGGCTGCGGCTGCGGCATCTGCTGTTGGAACCCTTGCAACCCTTGCAAACCTGTCTGAGCTGCTTTAAGTTGCATCATCATCACTTTCTCTTTTAACCTTTTCTGTTTCACTTCAATTTCGTCGCTACAGTATTTCGCATAATTCAACACCTCATCAATCGGTTTCGACTGCCAACAAATCAAATGCGTCTTTATCATCTGACTTATCTCTGGTCTCAGCCCTTCCACAAATCTAAACACAAAATGAAGCATGTCCTTCGCCTCTATTGTTTCCGTGCCACTGTAGTTCTTGAACGCCTTCAACAACCTCTCATAGTAACCATGAATCGACTCTTTAGCCTCTTGGGCAGTTCGATCAATCTTCTGCCAATCCACATTTTTCGCGGCAACCTTCGTCTTCAAATGCTCAATCACCTTATAGTACAAGCTCATTACCATAGGTGATGGTGCACCCGTATCCCTGTCTCTCTCTGGTTCACTTGTCGGCCAACCTACAGCCCTTTTGCAGTCTTCCCACAAATCTGCCGGAACCACAATCTCAAAGAGGGTGTTCAGGTCTTCCCAAAGACATTTTGCGAGCTTCACAAACCTATCAGTCTGTTGATACCATTCAATCGGTTTCTCTCTCAGTTTGGGAAAATCATCCGTAAAAGACTGAATGTCGCTTCTGTGCCACGGTACATGTATTAATTTTCCCCCTGCTGTCTCCCTCATTGGTAACATAGTTATTTCATCACTACTCTGTGGTCTTTTCTCCTTGTGCTCTGGGACACTGTCTTTCTTCTTTTCCTTTTTCTTTGCCCATTTGCTTTCCCATTTGTCTAAGCACCTCCACACTTGTGCACTCTGCAGCAATTCTCTAAGGTGCGCTTTCATGCCTGCTGACCTCATGTGTTCAAAGTCTGTGGTCCCGAAATCCAATCTATAGCTCCTGCTCAAGTGTTTTGTCTTGTCTATCTCAACCCCGTTTTTGTCAGCTATTTCTTGCAACCTTCTATGTACCTTGTTCACTTCTCTCGTAATCCTGGGACATAGATACCTCAGCTCTTCTTCCGAGTAGGACTCTAACCTATTCAAACCCATAGTCCCTTCCACCAATTCTTCTGCTTCCATGTTCAACCTTACCCTATTCAGATAGTCTTCTCCCTTCCCACTGGCTGAGCTTTGTGTAGAATTCAGACTGTTGAACCACTGTGTCAGCTGTTGCGCATTCAACCCCATCAGTGTAGCATTCACATCGACTGCCATTGATGGTTGCGGCAACTTTTCAGTGTTCGATGATAGCGGTATCATCAGTGGGGGACTCGACCTCACCACTGTTGACTGAGCACATATGGGACTAAACTCCATCAAGGACCCAGATCCAGTTGGCTGAGCCGCTATCGGAGTTGTCTCTGGAGTGTTCTCTATGCACCTCCTTTCCGTCCCACTCTGCACCATTGATCCTTGACCGCTCATACCTGAGTTAGGCTGAATGTACAAAGGTACCGGTGGACCTACAGTAATGGGTAGGGATATCGCATCTGGGTTCTGTCCATTCCCCAGGTTCTGAGGCATGTTCATTCCCACACTATGGGTCATCATTGCCGGCATGCCCGTCTGACTCCCCGTCATCTGAGCATGTGCGGTTCCCCCCTGCATCTGCTTCTGAGGCATCAAAAGCTGGGTTGACTCAGCTTGTGCCAATGTTGGGTTGCGACCATTCTGTACTCCCATTACGGTTGGATCTAGAATCATTCCCGTACTGTTGTCACTGCTGTAGTACCTTGGGACCTGCGGCTGATAATTTTCTGCTGTTTTCAATATAGGCACATCTGGATATATTCTCCTAACCTGCGGTATCTGCGGGGTGAACAGTAAACTCGGGTCCTTAGATCCCGATGGCGTTTCTGAATTCGGAGTTTCATTATTCTGTACCGGTGCCGGAGGGGCAGAACTGGTACTTGGACCTTGTTCACTCTCTGCATAAGGTGGTGGACGGTCGTTCAGCAATTGCATGATGAACTCCTCATCCTCTGACTCGTCTTCTCTATCTTTGGAACACCTCCTGTTTGTCTTACAGGTAGCTTTCTTGCCTGTCGCCTCTTCTTCCTTAGCGATTGCGGGAAACAATTTTATCCCCTGCAATATATCTGACCTCCACACCTTCTGTGCATTATCCCACCTAGCGTCCGCTAGTGTCTTTTCTACCTTTCTTATCCTGGCCTCGAACTTCTTTTGCTGTTGCTGTCTAGCCATTAGTTCCCAAACCGCTAGAGCCTCAAACTGTGCTGGCCTTGGAGGTACCTTCATGTCGTACATCGCGAATCTCAAATTCTCTAGGATCCTTATATTGAATGTCCCATGGATCGGGAACGCTTCGCTCCCATGTCTCTCTGTCAGCTTGTGCCATTGCTTTAGCCAAAGGCACGGAGCTACCCCCCTTTCCTCCATTACAATGTAAGCTGGTGTACCTTCGGGTGGCGTCTCCTCTCCTACGCTCGCTTTAATGTAAGACTCCCCCTTCATCGCACTCTTTAATGCTTTAAAAAATTTCATTTTCTCGTCTTTTATTTCACAAAGTTTGTAATCAATAAGTGACTTTAATTCCCGGAATACTCTTCGCTTGCCTTTCCCCTTCCAATCGAGCCCCACGGACTGCGTCCAATCCGTGCGCGACCCTTCTCTGCAACCAACCTATCCCAGCGCGGCTCCTAGTGACGTCACACTCACACACACTGCGGCTGACAAAGCCTCGCGGCTTGTCCTCCTTCACTCAGCTCCTCTCGTAACAACTTCTGGCATGTATCGCGAGCAACCAAATAATAATAAAACAGATCTGTCGGTTTACTACAGGAAGGGTAACACAATCGCTTCAGGACCTTAGGGATTTTTCACTAGCCTCGGCAGTTATTCCATCTTTCTCGGTCCCCACTTTCGCAAGCAAATTCTGACCCGCAGACTCTGCTCTCAACTTGTCAATGATCTATTCTAGTGCACTTAGAATTTGTCAAAGCCCGAAGTCGAAGTTTTCTTTCACTCCCTTAACACACGTACCGACTCGTTGACCACGCCCGGTCAACCTATTAAACCGACCAGACCACAACATAAAACAAGTGTCTCATACACTTTTCAACATACTCCAGAGTCTCTTGACCTCGCAGGGCCCGTCTCAACAACAACAACCACGTGGACCTTTTTCTGCACAAAGCGCCACATGCACATGAAGTTCGACGACTTCCGTACTCTCACACTCGGAGTCGCACCTCCGCTATTCTCTAAAATCCTCGCAACCTTTTCAAACAATCTGCGGCAATAAGCTGTGCAAGCGCAAAACCCTGATTTCACTCATACCGTCACTAGTACCGCCAACGCCGATTTCACACCTCCATTCTCTCCATTCGCAAGCTCCGAGATCCCGGGAAAGTCGCGGGGGACTTAGGGCATCATCATTCTCTCAATCTGTTTTACCCAAGAAAAATCTAATTCAACACCATATACTTCTCGAGTGGGGTCTCAAAGGGCGAAACCATTACCTCTCGAGTGGGGTCCCAAAGGGCGAAACCGTTACCTCTCGAGTGGGGTCCCAAACGGCGAAACCGTTACCTCTCGAGTGGGGTCCCAAAGGGCGAAACCGTCCTCTGCTACCATCTACTGATAGAGCGTTCCGTCCTAATAAATTACCTGTATCTGGACGCTCTTGGGTCGATGAATCTTTTGACCAAGTGGGGCTCTCTTCACCCGAGAGTAATCAATTTAATCAAATCAATAATCAATAACGAACATAAGCAATGCCCTGATCAACATAACACTTCACAATTAATCCAGAAAACATTTCGGCGAACCATGACCTTTCGGCCATGCATAACCACACCAGTTCATTCAAAGTTAATGAATTTATTTCCCTATATTTACAAAGCTAGCACGATATAAATGTGTCTCAACACCAAATGATATATGTAAATGAACATTAATAGCTGTCCATAACGGCGAAAAAGATGCAATCTATGCAGCATTTGAATAACAATGCATTCGAAAATAGCAACGCAAACCACTAAAACTATAATCTGTAATGGGCTAATTGCATACATTAGTCAGCATAACAAGGTCTCAAATTGCATCGTGCAACAAATGAATCCTCATCTAACCTCAAATTAGCATCTGCATGTGGGGTTTCATGCAAAAACAATTTAGCAACATTGATTTGGAAAACTCCTAACTAGGGCTCTTATCAAAAATCAGCAGTTGGTTACCTAAAAAGAAACACAATGCAATTGTACATTTTCCTTTCATATTTACCAAATTCAATCAGCATTCAAGGAAGTTATCGTCTCACAGGTACCGGTTTCGATCAGCATGGGACGGGGGCAAAGGGGCAGGGTGGACGGGGCAATTGCCTCACAGCGGCAAGATAAAAGGACAAAACTACTACTTTATGCAAAGGGGCAAATCAAAGTTAAAGTCTCTAGAGCGAGAATTACTTAAAGTCTCTTTCTCTCGATTAGAGAAAGCATCAAAGTCTCATTCAAAATGGCGTCGAACATCAATTGGCATCGTAGAAGATGGCAAAATGACGAGGTCGGCAAGATGGGCCATAATGGCTGCAATGTCCTGCAAATGGCGGGTAATGGCTAATGGCAATAATGTCCAGGTAATGGCAATAATGTCCGGGTAATGGCTGCTTTCTTCTTGTGCACCAGGTTTAAATAAACAACAGTTCAAATCCAGTAGGGTCTTCCATTGGAGGGTTCATAGGTTGGCTTCAAATTGTCCAATCAAAAACAACAATTCACAAGCTTCTACCTAGGCATACATTATCCTTGGAGTCGGGAACGTAAGTTGCAACATATTTTACCAATTAACTCACTTTCAGAGCTTCCATTGTCTGCACCTGCAGATTGACCTTGGAGCAAAGAAGAAGATGCCAGGCTGGCACGAAACCTTAAAGATAAGCATGTGAACCGATCTCACTGGAAAAGTACAGCTTCAAGCAAGAATACACGTTTTATTAGCACATTAGAAAAACACGAGCATCTAAACCGTGAGACAAGCCAACTAGGCCGAAGCCTCCACTAAAGTTATGCTAAGTTAAAACATTTCAAACAAGCACATCATGGCACACGTTTACGGTTATGTCAGATTAGTACAATTCTAATACATCACGTTATATAAAGCACGCTTATAAATGTTGGCGAACTACTCTGAGGGCACATTTGTCCCCGTACAATCTTTATTAGTTCTGTTAAAGTCACACTTGATTATTGCGGCACTACGTTTATGCGCTAATAAATGTAAAACCTTCGTTTCTGCGTCATCAGTCGCGAGGAAGAGCTCACCGGGAAGAATGTGTCTTTGAGACTTTTCCCCAGTATGACCAAAAATATAGCACAATTCTGCCTCGAAACTGTGACTATCTGGGCTTTACAAGTATTAACAGGAACACTTTTGAGGATTTCAAATAAGCCAGATTTTACACACATGGAGGCGCAAATCTGTGCTTGCAGATTTCAGACTCTCTTTGAGAATCCCTATGCCAGGCCCTGAGCCCTACCTGCCAGGGATCACTGCTACACAAAGCCTTTAGTTTTGCACATTGATGATTGGCCTCAGGAAGACCTTCTTCAGGCCCTGTTTTTTCAATTTTTGTAAAGGCTTGAGGAGTTCCTTAAGTGGCTTGGGGAGGAGGGCCACGCACTTGAATGCACCATGGCTGCCATGAGGCCATTGGGAAAACAAAATAAACAATGAGAAGTAACTGGTAGTCATGCAGAGTGCTCCAATAATGCCCATAAAACCTGAAAGCGCCATGTCCGTCATGAGTGCGAATTAAAAATAAAAGAAACAATGTGAAGTAACTTGTAGTCATGCAAAGCGCTCAAATACTGCCCATTGCGCTGTGTAAAACTTGAATGTGCTATAGCTGCCATAAGCACTACTGAAAAACAAAAGAAACAATGCCAAGCAACTAGTAGGTATGCAAATCACTCCAATACAGCAGATCAAGTTCCTGTTGGGCAGTATTGGAGTGATTCGCATAACTTCAAGTAACTTGTCATTGTTTCCTTTGTTTTTTAGTCACGCTCATGGCGTTTTTGTTTTTTATACAGCGGAAACACCATCAGCAGTATTGGAGCGCTTTTTGCAATTCATTCCAATGCTGCAGATTGAGTTCCGCCTGTATAAAAATTGAAAGCGCCATTAGTGCAACTCAAAAACAAAAGAAACAATAACAAGTAACTGGCAGTTATGCATATCGCTCCAATACTGCTGATCAAGTTCCCGCTACAGGAACCTGATAAGCCGTATTGGAGCGATTTGCATGACTTCAAGTTACTTGTCATTGTTTCTTTTGTTTTTCAGTAGTACTCAAGGTGGCTATGGCACATTCAAGTTTTACACAGTGCAATGGGCAGTGTTGGAGTGCTTTGCATGATTAAAGGTTACTTCAGATTGTTTCTTTTGTTTCTCATTCACACTCATGGAACTTGATCAGCAGTATTGGATCGCTTCATGCATATCGCTCTAATACTGCCAATCGAGTTCCCGCTGTATAAAAATTGAAAGCAACATGAGCGTGACTAAAAACAAAAGATACAATGACAAGTAACTTGTAGTTATGCAAATCTCTCCAATTTAAAGTGCTCTTATACTGCTGATCAACTTCCCCCTGTATAAACCATGAGTGCGGATGAAAAAAGTAACAATAACAAGTGACTGGTAGTTATGCAAATCGCTCCAATACTGTTAATCATGAGAAGGTCAAGCTAAAAGTAAAAAGTAGTTCCGAAATCATCCATAAGCATGGACACTGCCTATGTTAACAGTAGTTGTCCGGTGCTCTCGAGGAGGGCTAAACGCCAGAAAAGGCATGACGTATGCATGCATTGAATAAATTAAATCAAGGGAATTATGAAAGGCAAGCCTACAAACGAATGAAAGGGATGGGTATGAGATGGGCGTGGTTAAAGCCCAGAGAACTGTTCACAAGATGTTGGAAAAAAAGCAGCACTTGTGTGCTGCTATATACTCAACCTAAAACACAGTGAATGTGAAATGAGCAGAGTAGCTGCTCATTTCACATTCACTGCTGCAGTTGGTGTTTTTTATTTTTTTATGATGCTGGTGGTGCCCCTAGAAGGGACAGGGAAACCACCATGTTTTTTAAATGTTGTGGAGGGCTGCAGGGAGTGCAGTAACCTCCCAGTAACATTGAAAAAAGCAACACAGTAAGTCTCCTGAGTCATTGAATACATTACAGAGGAGAGCTTGCCATTTTTGTTAAAGCATTCTTCAGTTGTATTGCAGGGAACCCTTGCAGTTCATTCTATGGCTGCATTTTGTGGCTTGAAAAATGTTTTTAAAAAGGACTTAAAGACATGTTCATGTTTTTTCAAAAAAGGCTTGAAATATTTTATGGCAATCCCTTTTTTATAAAAATACTGCAGTACGTGAATTTATCAAATCTACATTTAATTAGTTATTGGTGACTTTATGATAAAGACAACATATCTGCCTTATATATTTGATGTGCTGCCCCTTGTTAAAGAAAATAGACCCACTTTTAATATTTTGGTCTTCTGACCCATTGACAAATTGAGTGGGTCTCTCTTACTGAAACTGACACCCTTTATAGTGTTACATCACATAGTAAGTCATGCGCTGCAACAAACTCCATGCCACTCATGTACTGTGAGAAAACGATGTGCATGGCATAAGGTTATGGTTAATAGGGAATTGATCACCCACAGGGGTGAGGCGCAAGGCCTGGTATCAGGTGCTGAAACCCATGCTGCACAAAGCAATGGACATCTTACTTTACTTTTTTTTTAAACATAGAAATTTACTGAAAGAAACAAAGATTAAATGAACATTATACTTAGGTGAAAATGTCAGTTAAAACATATCATTTTACAGTAACAAAACCACTGAAATGCACCAGCTATAGTCATCTCAAGTAACTATATCACTTGTGCCGTAAAGCAATTTTAACTCACCCCTTTGCAATACACTGCTAACTACTTCACATATTACATAATTCATGACTTGTTCTATGACATTATTCATAATATCACTACTGCATTTCAGATGCAGCAGTGATGTTATGAATTATGTCGTAGAACATGTCATTAATGACAACAGTATGCCTCCAGGGCACCCACAGCTCAACTTTTGTTTTAGGTCTTTGGGGGAATCCTAAGCCCCATGGACTGGGGTGACAAGGCAAGCAAATTAAAGATGGATTAAACCCAGATCTGTGACTGGTGGTGAGTATTTGAAAAGTTTCAACACTCCGTCCATCATTTTATTTTGTGTTATTGCCTTGTGCGCCCTAAGTTGCTGGGGTATGCCCAGATGTGGGCCCCTTGCTTGCTGTACCACTGGATTCAAGCCAGCCTGGCTGATGAAAAGTGATACCCTGAAACCAGTCCCAGGATGCTCAAATCCTGTCCAGGGAGGAACTGGGTTGGCAGTTCGGCTGGACTGCTTCCGTAGGGAGCAGGGTCAAGACTGATTTGGATACAGCTGGGTCTGAACTGGGGTGACTTGGCAAGCAAAATAATGATGGATTAAACCCAGATCTGTGACTGGGGTGAGTGTTTGAAAAGTTTCATTGCCTGAATCCTGAGCAAGGAGGACCTGGCTTGGCAGTTCGGGCTGGACTGTTGCCATAGGGAGCAGGGTCAAGATTGATTTGCATATAGCTGGGTCTGAACTGGGGTGACGTGGCAAGCAAAATAACAATTAAACCCAGATCTGTGACTGGTGGTGAGTGTTTGAAAAGTTTCAACACTCCGTCCATCATTTTTTTTTTTTTACAGACCACTGCTGGCTCACCAGGTGGGAGCTGGTCTTTTTGTAAAATTTCCTGGGGGTGCACAGGTGCCCACCCATGGCACCCACACTGCAGCTACAGTTGGGAGCTGTGGTGGGACAATAAGGCACCTGCAGCCCCAGCTGGCTCCCCAGCCAGCATAATAGTGGGTGCTGGTGGGAGCTATCTCCTTTCCTTACTCCCACTCTGGCAGAAACAGCATTTTTTACTGCTTCCTCTGGGCGGGAGCATAATTCTGTTCCCAGGGAACCACAATGTCCAATGGGTGGGCTCCCTGGAACAATGCTAAGTTTCAGGCCCCTGGGGGTGCAGTTCCCTGGGGCTGGTACTGGATCAGAGAGGGGGCTTTATGCCTCCTGCCTCTTGAAAATTACTTGCACCAGCCCCCTCATTTTGGAAATGCCCAGGAGCCAAGGCTTTCATTTTGTTTTTTAAAGTGCAGTTGATTCAGGATCCAATGCCAATTCACAGCAAAATTTAAAAGTATATATCCATTTTTCACCCAAGGAAAGTCCTTGAGACCCCCCTCCACTAGGCCTAAGATGGCTGCCCCCATATCCTTGTTGATGTGGTGGCAGCCAATCAGATCTCCTAGGGAGATCTGTCAGCTCTGCTGATCCACCCTGCCATGAAATAGGCACTTTTTGTAGGTTTAATTACTCAATAAATACTGAATGGATTCCCACCAAATCACAACAAGCAGGGTTACTGGCCAAGATCTGACTTTTTGCCAAATTTGATATAATTACGCTCTGCCATTTGGGCTGTAGCTGTGTCTAATTTTCCTATGAATGAGGAAAACATGTTTTAGGGACCCCCCTTTTTCTCGGTCCCCACTTAACAAATCACTCTGAAACTTCTCAGGAAGAAGGTGAGGTTGAAGAACATTTTTGTTGGAAAGTTTTGTGAAGGTTCATCAAATAGCACCAAAATTATAAGCAAACCGAAAACTGCTTCTCCCATGAAAACATGGTTGAATTTTAATGGTGTTTAGTTTAAAAATCATAGTTCATAATGTCTCTTCAAGCAAAGTTTTGAAAGGGAATTTCTGTCTTTTTATCATTGTATTTTTGAGTGCTTTAGAAAAACTCCTTTCACAAAGTGTTTTCATTGAAACCTGCATCTCACGCAAATGAACTGCACTTTGTCTACAGCCTTGCACATCAGGATTTGAGCATATATCCTTCCCCACACTCAACTGGAGGTCTAGGCACAGGGCCAAGCCTATGGCCAGGTTCAGTGTCTAGGCCCTGTGCCTAGAACCTGTCCCACCCTACTGCTGCTAACAGCATTGGTCAATAGAATCATCCATTAGATGCAGGGCGAAGGCTATTTGCAAAGCTAATGAGGGGCAATTATTTTGGTACCGGTATATTAAGATTGGCTAGTAAAACCATAAACTAATCTGTTATGTCAACTATGAAATGTCACTCCACAATACCGCAATATCTCCCTATGCAGAGGCTCTGCTTATGATCTCATACATGACTTGCGAGTTAATAAATGTCCTTGCAGTTGTAACATTTAGGCTGGAATGCTAGTCCAGAGATGTGTCAAAGATGCCTTCACAGTAATGGTATGCATTGGAAGGTCATTGCAGTTATCAAAATCTACTAAATGAAATCACCAGTACACACAGGCAAGTCACAAATATTTGGTGCAAACCGGGCACAAACATTTTTGTGACCTGCTTGCAAGTTTGCAATGCAACCTGTGTGCTAATAGATCACACCAAAAAATGCCCATTTGCAGCAGGTCACAAAATGACTTGTAGATGAATATTACTTATGCAGGTGACTATTTATTGGCTACAAACTGACAAATAGTGGCCTGTAATGGACAGCAGACCTCCATCACTGTGTTTGCATTCCCAAATGAGAAATGTTTTTGGCATGTTTGAGGTTAAACAAATAGACACACTTGTTTAATAAATAAATAGTAATCCACTAACCAATGATCAGTGGATGGAAAACCAGTTAAGATGTATCCAAATACATAGAATAAAAATCATACAAAAATGATATGCAAATACTAGCTATATAATGGATTTGTAGTATAGGTTCGGATGTGCCAGAACGATGCCAGATTTTAAGTATGGACCTGATTCTCTTTTTTGAATTACTGTCTGCAAACTCATTTTAATATCCTCTAAATCTGACAAGTCTTGCCTCCTCGGTCCATTTTGGACACTCCCGCTATACACTGTTTTCAAAGGGGATATATGAGGAAAAATGCCATAGTAAAGTCAGCAATGACTACCTCGAAATTTAGAAACCAAAAGCATGTTTATTTTCATTTTCACTTGCATTAAACATGTTGAAACTATAATAAAGATTGTTATAATATTCAACTGTAGAATGTTCAAACATGGTTATTGTTGACACCATGTTATCGACACCACCCTAACCATTTCTCTAACTCTAACCTTAAGCATAACCCTCAACACTATCCATCCCCTTTCAATTAACCAAATACTAGCCCTTATTCAAGCCCTAACCCTTTACTCCACATCCCCAATGTTAAACTTTACCTTAATCCGAATTTTTACTCTCCCCTTGTCCCATCTTTGATGCTAATCCTCGCGCTTTTAACCAGTACTCCTCCCTAAACTGAACCATAACCATTTGCTATGCTATATATTTAAAACATTTTGAAAATGTGCCGTAAAGTAGATTTTTTAAATTATTCTCTTTCTCCTTTATGGCAGTTCTTCATTTTAGATTCATCGTTATTAAATTTATTTTTCATGGTTTCTTCATATTTACATAAGGCCTCCAATGAAGGCAAGTGTACAAAATACCAAAAAGATCCTGAGCTATTTTCAGATTGAAGTCATACCAGCGTAGATCAGGCTTGACTGTACCCTGGCGCGACATTAGAGAGATTGCAACTCATTTTACCATCCACCCTAAGTCTTCACGCAACATAGTTAAGTCGGAAGGCAGGCTAATTCCAGTATCTCTTTCACCCTCCTCAGAATCTCTACAGACCTGAGAGAAGCAGACCAACTGCAAGAGCCATTGCACCAGCCCTTTCCTCCAGCCACCTCATCTCCATGGTCTCTAAAGTCTTGGAGCACCAGAGAAAAGCCTTGTCTTGGGGTACCACACTCCCCTGCACTGCACCCCACTGCTTACCCAGGGTCCAAACAAGCCAGGAGGAGAAAAGGGAATGACACAGCACTATTGCTGAGCTTGTGACAGATATTTGAGGAGCTATACTGTAGTCAGACAATGCTGCTGTCGAAACCCTGAGTTGTAATGCCAGTATTCAAAGGTAATGATCCTATACCAGTACAATTACACAGACCTATAGAACTCAGCGCAGTACAAAATACAGTTGCCACTATCAAGGGTGCTTTGCTTCCAATTTTCAAAGTTGAAAGAGTGATCTCCCTTTCACGTGTGCAGATTTATCTCTGTCGCTGCCTTCCACCTTTTCCAATGCTCTTGCTTTGACCAAAGTGCTGGCCATGAAGAATTTCTGGTTGATATGGGTAAAACCCTGAGAAGGGATATAAACGGCCCACTGTCATCTCTCAACATTTTCCATATTAAGGGTTGAATCAAGGTGTGTTTGCCAAATTTGATGCCTTTGTTTCTAGACTCCAGCAAATTGTTGATTCATGTAGTAATTTGAAGAGTGAGCATTGCTGAGGTTAAAGAAACAGTCAGCGGCCACCTATAGCTGTGAAGGTGAAAAAGAGATGCCAATGTTACGCGAGCATCGGAAGGAGATGGTAAGCAAGAGCTGCTACAATCTCTATGTCCTCTCTGAGAGGCTGGGAGTACAATATAGTGACACATATATACAATTTCCACTGCCAAAATTGCTAGTTATAAGTCTGAGTATAGCTTAAATAAATACTCAAAGAGATCATTAACTTGTTCTGCAGCTATCAAGCTGTTTATAGAGCACACCCAGTTAATGGAAGTTGTAGGTAGTGACAAGTAAAGGTGTAGCTGATTTGTTTGGGTCAATGAGCCAAAACATTTATATATCAAGAACCATTTAAGCAAATGTTGAGAACAACATAACTTGCAGGCACTCCGAAATACTAGGTATGACACGAATCACCGACGTTTGCTGCAGTTGGCCACATTTCTGTCCCTGGATCTTAATGTTTCCACATTTTCCGAATTGCCAAAATTGCACCAAACAGTTAAAGTCCTGACACCATTAGGACCTAGAAGTCTAATAATTATGTGCAATTTTAATTTAATTAAACATAAAAGTAATTAAGGGATAGGGTTAGTGTTATGTTTAGGTCACGGATAATTATTTAAATGAATTCAGTTTAATTTAATGCATGTTAAATCATTTTAAGTGAAATTGTTTATTTAAATTAAATAAATTACAAGCTAGGTTGAAGGTTGATATTAGGTTTCATTAGAGAATAACTAATTAATTACATTCAAATTATTTGAGGGACTAGGCGGAGTATCAGGATTAGGTTAAAGATTAATATTGAGTGCAATATAACTAAGGTAAGATCAGGATTTGGATAATGAAATAACAATTCTAAAATAATTAAAATAATTAAAATAATTGTATTTCAATTTGTTTTAGACGGCTGTAGGACAGTAGTTCTGGGTGTCAATGTAGTGGCTTTTGATATTGTCACTCATATGATGGAGTGTAATTAATAAAGTAATGTGGAAACCAGTAATTTTGTATTTACTACTGCAGATTCCATCATCTTGATAGAGCGTATTCTTTCATTTCCCACTTTTCTGTCCCTTTTTTCACCAGGGTATGGTGCGAATCTGAGTTCATTGGCCCATATTTATACTTTTTTTGCGCCACATTTGCATCACTTTTTGAGGCAAAAGTGGCGCAAACTTACAAAATGCAATTATATTTTGTAAGTTTACACCTCTTTTGCATCAAAAAATGACACCAACATGGCACGAAAAAAGTATAAATATGGGCAATAGTGTTTCTAGATCTGATGAGCATTCAGGGTAACTACGTTTTCTGCTCCTTTCGTTCATGTTGCAGGGCCCACGTTCTATTCTTGCCATGATAATATTCTGCTCTACCTAGGTGTCAGCATACTCCAGTCCGGGGTATACAAATCACTGTGGACTGTTTAGGGAAGAGAGGACTTAAAATAAATGGTTTAAATCTAGAAATCATTCCACTACCCAAGCAACTACTTAATTCCTCTCTCACCTTCCATATATTTGAACTCAAATTTGGTAAACAAAATGAGATATTTCGTCTTAACAGGACATCAGCAAAAACTTGGGTGAGCACTGTTCCAAGTGGGCATCATCCTTCACCAGATCCGGAAAAAAACTCCCCCTCACCTCCTAATCTAAAGTCCATTGAGGTGCAAGCACTGGTGATCTCCTTATAGGACTAGATTAATGTCCCTTACGTTGACCAACAGCAATTTTGGGTTGGCCATTTTAGGGGCTGTAAAGATTGTGGGTCTTCTTGCTCTTGGCCTCAAAAAGTGGTCCATTTGCTTCTGACCTGGTGGACCTCCAGTGGCTTCTTGTTAAATCCAGAATTAAAAGTCACCTACTTTGCCTCTCATGTGAGTGCTGGTTAAGTAAGACCACTGATTATTATCAGAAGAATATCATGCAACACTGCATTCTTTGATACCTTGAAATTGACAATCGCAAAAGTTGCCCAGATTTCTAAACTGTGATAACTGCTGGATTGCTGTAGAGACTCTTACGCTGTGGAAGTAATTTGCTGTGCCTCCTTTCATTAACCAAAGCTATTGCAGCGTACTCTTTTTACTAATCTTCACTCTTGGCAGTCCGCCTTACATCTAACACACCTATCAGTGGTTTGCCCTCGAATATGCTACCATCTTATCTGCATAGAAAATAATCAATTCCTTGCTAATTGATCATTCAGCAACAGCAAAGAAGTGAATGATATCTAATTATCAGGGCAATCTGACAAATGTAAAGGTTGAGAACTACAACAAAGTTGTGAACCCTGATATTATGTACGTGGATCAAACCTAAGAATCAATAGCACAATACAACAACCTTCAACCGCATAGAAGCCAGAACTATTGACTTTGGTATTATTTGTTTTATAGTTCATTGCATAATTTCGTGTATCTCGCTCTGCTTGCATTCTCTTCTCTAGTCAGAGGCCAAGGCAAGTGTTCTGCCAAGAGTTGTCTAGTACACCTTGACTGACATTTGACCGACAAAACGTTCTGTTCAAGTTGACAAGATTTCTGCATCTGTCCGGGGTTTTGAATGGTACTGATGTGAATGACAAGATGAAGTAATTTATTTTTTACATGTCCTCACATACGCGAATATCGCTCGAACTGACGTATCGAGGGTCAGTCATTAGTTTAACGGCTTTTACAGAGTTTGAATCTGAGTCAATAAAGTGCTTCCTGTGCAATCACGTAAGGCAGTAAAGGCCATAATTGTAGTTTGCCGCTGTATAAGCACATTTAATAGGGATGAGCCGGTATAGGTGTCAGTGGTTGCTACAAATAGCTGGAGTGATCACTTAATTACAAACTGTGCAGAGCATTTACCACCCAGGTGCTTTCACGGGGTGAGTAATTACACACTCATTTAAACATTCTGCTGCACCTGGGACGACAAGCGTCGTCATTTGGGAATTTAAAAGCAAAGCTGCTCCCATGATGCAAGTCGAAATGTGTAAATAATTATTAGATGGATCTCAAATCTCTCGTGGATATTCGGTGAAGGATCTCGAAATGTTATTTCAAGTTACCAGATTGAATATGCGACACATTTCCTACTAATAGTGCGCTCTGAGAATTGCTAACGTTCTCAACCACCACTTTTAATTGTACTTAATTATATGTTTATTGAATAATAGAAATAAAATTGGAAAAAATGCCTGTGAGCCTTAAATACATATCCATTATGGAAGCTAAAAATATAAAAAAACACAATAGCGTGATTTTGAATACATACAAAACATCAGACCCATCCATCAGTCTTAAAATAAAAGGTCCAATTCAAACAGTTCCAATAACCACCAGTGTTTATAAAACTTTGGCATGTTTCAGTATTTTTGGGGAAATTAGATTCAGTTATTTAATAAACTTTCGTATGACATTTTCCATCATTGACACAAACTATCAATGCATAGACATGCTACTGCTCTTTCTGAGAGCTAACAGCTGAACCTGTTTGACTCTGAAAGACTGGTGAACTTTAGGGTAATTTCCAAATGTGCAACTATACCAAAATAGAGCAAAACACCAGTGCCACAAAACTTATCAACCACACCCCGGCTTCTGCCATGACTCATTTATAACAAGCATTTGCAATGCAACGGGTCTCGCGTTTGCTCATGTTAGAGCTGATAGCGTTGTAAACTCCTAACCCGACTTTTCACCTATCGGCAAAAGTGCATTTATGTACGTAACCCGAAAAAGTGCAATTAACTATGTAAAGCGCTCGACTTCTGCCAAGCGAAATCGCGCTAGTAAATTAGAGAAAAAGTAGTCCACGAGCCGGACAGAAAACAGCAAGCCTCGCATGTTTTCTGTACTTGGTCGATGCACTCGAGGAGGGCTAGCCACCGGAAAAGGCATGACGTATGCATGCCTTCGACTAATGAAAGCAAGCAGATTTTATTAGGCAAGCCCACGAACCGATGAAAAACACTGACGTGACGTTGAGAGGGCTCTGAGCCCTTCTCTAAACACTAAAGCGTCTCGCTGCGATACGCATGCGCGAGCGCATGCAACGCAGGCTCGACCCTAAAAAAGCTTTAAGACTGGATTCACAAGTTTTACTTACACCCCAAGTCACCACCCAATCAAGTAGACAGCACTTTCAAAGGGGAATAATGGAAATCCTGATTCTCGGAAGCAGGAAATCTACTTGGATAACTTCATTAAAAAACATCAAAATGGGCACCTACTGTGGCAGATTTTTCTGTGGGGTGAGAGTTAGTACAGGAAAGTTGACGAACTGAGATGTTTCACAGGACATGTGGTTGAATTCACCTTAGGCCTCTTTAATCCATTACCAGACACTGCTGCCACTTCATCTCACTCTTGTCTGTCCGTGCTTTCTATTTTTTAATTATTGCTTAAGGAAATTCTGTATTTTTAAACCCGCACAGAAAACTTCTGACATAAATGCATTTTTGGGAATTTGGACTAAATTCTTGCATTTATTTGGATAAAAAAATGTATGAAATTGATGCTAATAAAATCATTGCCTAATTGAGTCAACCAACTTAATACAACATCAATATATTTTAGTGGGATTTTTGTGTGGCGGACAAAGAGAACGTTGAAGCAGGAGATCTCTGTGCTTAAATGTACAGAGAGTCTTACAGATCCAGGTCCAGCAGTTTTTTTTTTGAGAAAGCACACTTTCTGTAACTGTGAGCCAGTGAATCTGAGGAGGAACGTTTTTCTTTTGTCATTGAGATGATACTTAAACTCACAAGTGTTCTGATTATTCCTGAAATAAGATTTTTTTGTTATTTTTTTCCTAACTCCTCTCCTTGTCTGTATTGTAGCTACCTGGTAGAGCTGATGAATAGATCTCTTCTTCCAATATAAAGTCTCCTACCCGTTCTTTAGTGCGGGAGTGCTATATAATGTGGTTAAATAAATATATGCGATTCTCAAATTGAGAAAATTCTGTGCCATTACTAGTCAGTCAATCGCTGTGATTCTAAGCATGTGATCAATGTGCTTAGAATCTTGAAGAGAAAAATCCATGGAATAGATAACAAAAATGGATTCAAGTAATCGCTGTTTTTGTACCCTCTTTTGATTGTGATAGATTTAGGTCTATTGTGAGGAATTTCATCTACTTAAGGCGCTCACTTTGACTTAAACTACTACATTTTTAACATCTGCACTGGAATGAGGCCTGCTATTTAGGCCTCAGGCACATGTGCTTTAATAAAGTGAGAGTGCATGCCAAGTTCTCTGGAGGTGGTTGACATTATGTTAGGATATCAGGCTAACACTGGGTATGTGCAAAATATTAATAGACTACAAAATGTAGGTTAATTAATGGTTTACTCAAAAGTGAAGGCAGATGGCTTGCAGCTTTGCATATTTTTTTTACAATCCATAGTTAGCCACCTGTTCATTAAAACAAGCATTGACAAAGCCAATCAGTTGTGCCTATGTGAGAGCTTTTGTATTTGCCAATGTTTTTAGTCATGTTCTACAGCAGTGGGGCTGCTGCTCAGCATGACTAAACATTAGTGGGGTGGTGTAGAGTAGAGGGGCATAAAGTAGAGTGGAGTGGGATAGAGTGTAGTGGCATGGGGTAGAGTGTCGTACAGTAGAGTGGCATAGAGTAGAGTGGCATAAAGTAGCATAGAGTGGAGTGGCATAGAGTTACATAGAGTAGTGTGGAGTAGAGTGGCATAGAATGGTGTTGAGTGATGTAAAGTGGAATGAAGTTGCATAGATTAGAGTGCCGTGCAATGGAGTGGCATAAAGTGGAGTGGGGTAGAGATGGAGCAGCGTAGGATAGTGTGGTAGAGAGTAGAGTGGAAAGGTGTACAGTGGAGTGGCGTAGAGTAGAGTGGCATAGAGTAGAGGGGTGTATAGTACAGTGACATGGAATAATGCACATTGTAGTGGTATGGAGTG